>NC_138377.1:103933490-103939994 GCF_054177405.1 Leptonychotes weddellii
CATCCGAATCAGCAACGAAGGAGTCAAACTCTCACTGTTTGCAGATGATATGATACTTTATGTGGAAAACCCAAAAGACTCCACCCCGAAACTGCTAGAACTCATACAGGAATTCAGTCAGGTGGCAGGATATAAAATCAATGCACAGAAATCAGTGGCATTCCTATACACCAACAACAAGACAGAAGAAAGAGAAATTAAGGAGTTGATCCCATTTACAATTGCACCTAAAACCATAAGATACCTAGGAATAAATCTAACCAAAGAGGCAAAGGATCTGTACTCAAAAAACAATAGAATACTTAGGAAAGCAATTGAGGAAGACACAAAGAAATGGAAAAATGTTCTATGCTCATGGATTGGAAGAACAAATATTGTGAAAATGTCTATGCTACCTAGAGCAATCTACACATTCAATGCAATCCCCATCAAAATACTATCAACTTTGTTCACAGAAATGGAACAAATAATCCTAAAATTTGTATGGAACCAGAAAAGACCCCAAATAGCCAGAGGAATGTTGAAAAAGAAAACCAAAGCTTGTGGCATCACAATTCCGGACTTCAAGCTCTATTACAAAGCTGTAATAATAAATACAATATGGTACTGGCACAAAAACAGACGCATAGATCAGTGGAACAGAATAGAGAACTCAGAAGTGAACTCTCAACTCTATGGGCAACTAATCTTCGATAAAGCAGGAAACAATGTCCAATGGAAAAAAGTCTCTTCAACAAATGGTGTTGGGAAAATGCAACAGCCACATGCAGAAGAATGAAATGGAACCATTTCCTTACACCACACACAAGAATAGACTCAAAATGGTTGAAAGACCTCAGTGTGAGACAGAAGTCCATCACAATCCTTAAGGAGAACACAGGCAGCAACCTCTTTGATCTCAGCTGCAGCAGCTTCTTCCTAGACACAATACCAAAGGCAAGGGAAGCAAGGGCAAAAATGAACTCTTGGGACTTCATCAAGATAAAAAGCTTTTGCAGAGCAAAGGAAACAGTCAACAAAACCAAAAGACAACCGACAGAATGGGAGAAGATATTTGCAAATGACATATCAAATAAAGGGCTAGTATCCAAAATCTATAAAGAACTTATCAAACTCAACACCCAAGGAACAAATAATCTAATCAGGAATTGGGCAGAAGACATGAACAGACATTTCTGCAAAGAAGACATCCAAATGGTCAACAGACACATGAAAAAGTGCTCAACCTCATTCGGCATCAGGGAAGTACAAATCAAAACCACAACGAGCTACCACCTCACACCAGGTAGAATGGCTACAATTAACAAGTCAGGAAAAGACAGATGTTGGCGAGGATGCAGAGAAAAGGGGAACCCTCCTACACTGTTGGTGGGAATGCAAGCTGGTGCAGCCATTCTGGAAAACAGTATGGAGGTTCCTCAAAAAGTTGAAAATAGAGCTACCCTATGATCCACCAATTGCACTACTGGGTATTTACCCCAAAGATACAATTGTAGTGATCTGAAGGGGCCCCTGCACCCCAATATTTATAGCAGCAATGTCCACAATATCCAAACTATGGAAAGAGGCCAGATGTCCATCGACAGATAAATGGTTAAAGAAGAGGTGATATATATATAGATATATATAGATACGTCTATATATATCTATATATCTATCTATAGTGGACTAGTATGCAGCCATCAAAAAATGAAATCTTGCCATTTGCAATGACATGCGGATGGAACTAGAGGGTATTATGCTAAGTGAAATAAGGCAATCAGAGAAAGAATTATGATCTCACTGTTATGTGGAATTTGAGGAACAAGACAGAGGATCATAGGGAAAGAGAGGAAAAAATGAAACATGAAGAAACCAGAGAGGGAGACAAACCATAAGAGACTCTTCTTTTTTTTTTTTTTTTTAAGATTTTATTTATTTATTTGACAGAGACACAGTGAGAGAGGAAACACAAGCAGGGGGAGTGGGAGAAGGAGAAGCAGGCCTCCAGCTGAGCAGGGAGCCCGATGTGGGGCTCGATCCCAGGACCCTGGGATCATGACCTGAGCAGAAGGCAGATGCTTAACGACTGAACCACCCAGACACCCCAGGAGACTCTTAATCTCAGGAAACAAACTGAGGGTTGCTGGAGTGGAGGGGGGCTGGGAAGGATGGGGTAACTGGGTGATGGACACTGGGGAGGGTATGTGTTTCGTGAGCACTGTGTATTATATCAGATTGATGAATCACAGACCTGTACCCCTGAAACAAATAATACATTTATATGTTAATAATAAAAGAAAAAATATTTAAATGTTCACACTTGTAGGAAGCTGGACAGCTAAGGAGTAAATCAGACAAGTATAAAGTAAGGTCTGTTATGGGGGTGGTCATACAACATTGTCATAAAAAATATGGTAGCAGCCTAACTGACCATCAAGAATATTACAATATGTTATTGTTCAGTGGAATGCAGTACAGTTGTTAGGAGGGCTGAGTCAGAAACGTTTTCCTTTTCTGAACTCTATGGTATGTTTGCACTGTTCTCACTAGGGTTTTAGGCTGCTCCCTCTGATGTTGGTGTCAGTCTCTGTCTTCACACGGCCCAGCCTGTGGGCTGTGTAGGGAAGTGGGGCATGGCCCGCTTCCCCAGGTACGGACACTAGCCCCTGTGGTCTCAGAGCCTTTAGCACTGAGCAGCTGCTGCTTCATTCTGCTGTGAAGCTCTGAGGGGCTGAGGTTTGGGCAGTATCTTCTCTGTATTTTCTGCACGTTCTTCTCACAGGTGCAGAAATGAGCCTATTAACATAATGACATAAAAGGACCACCTGGGTCCCAGTGGTGGCTCTCAGGATGGTGTCAGCATGTCAGTATTCCCTTATGACTAGTCTTTGAAGAGATGGGTCCTTGGCTCACCCTCCTCCTTTCCTCCAACTTCTCCAGGCTCGTGATGTTATCTTCCCTTCAGCCGCCCACTTCTGTCTTAATCACAACACTTTACAAACTAATGTGTCCATTTAAAATTTTCAGCCTGTCAGCCAAGAAGAAAATGATAGATGTCTTAGTGGGACAAGCCAGAGGGTTAAGTAGGGATACACTTGGGAGGAAGGGGAAACCAGTGTTGGCAGAAATAGAAGCTGCCTGTGTTTTGCAAGGAAATGTGGAATTTCAAACTGAAATTGATGCTATCTCTGTTTTCTGCATTTGGGCGGCGCCATGCGCTCTGCATGTCCCTGGGAGGGGAGATGAGCATGTCCCTGTGAGAAGGTGTGCTCCCAGGATGTTGTAACAGAGCTTTGGTTGGTTTTTGGAGAGGCCTTGCTCTAACAAGATCTGGATGCTGAAAAGGATCCAACCCTGCAGAGGGCCCTGAGGGCCGAGGCTCTGTCATGAGATAGGGGTCGGTGGGGTGTATGGCAGGCAGCTTAGGGCCAAGGTGTGAGGGGGCGGTCAGGAAGCAGACGGAGAATGGTGGCTGGTGGAGAGATGTTACCCTAGTCCAAGCAGGAGGTGGTGCCTTGGACTAAGTAGCGCTGACAGAGATGAAGAGAAGTAGATGCATTCAGGGGATATTTTGGAAGTGGACTTGACTGGACTTGCTGATGACCTGAAGATGGATGGTGAGAGAAAAGGAAGACCCAAAGATCTTTCCTAGGTTTTTGGCAGTTTGTGAGTGTAGGTGTCAGTTTTTGAAGTCAGGGAGGGCTAGATTTAGGGAGGTTAAAGGGAAGAGGCCTTCATCCCTAGGGCGTGTGTCCACTCCTCTTCCCAGGTCTGTTTGTGCCACATGTCACAGACCTTGCTGTGAGTGGGGGAGGATGCTGCCGTGCTGAGTGTTCTGGCAGCAGCCAGGCTGGCTTCACAGTTCACTCAGCGGAGGCAAGGGTTGTGGGAGTTGAGAGGGGGTGGGGGGTGGGTTGGAGGATCACGTTGCCCCCCCATTGGTTAGGGTCAGGATTTTCGCTGCTGTATTTTAAGCCTCGTGATGATGACCAGGAGTGAAGAAGACCAGGCATCATTGTTCTGTCTGCTGTGTTCTGAGACTACCATTTTTAAAAATATTAAGTAATGTTTTTTTTTTCTACAGATAATGAGTTGCAGTCATAGTCTCAGGGGTCACTCAGCAAGTGTTTCCTTTGCATGCGCTGTGACCTGGGCTGTGCCTGGCCTCGGTCAGGGAGGAAGGTTCTTGGTGCAGCAGGATGTGAGTGTAGGCCTTGCTCCAGAGAGGCCTGAAGGTGTTGGCTGGGCACTGGGGTGCAGACAGGCACCAAGAGCCAAGAGCCAGAATCGCCTGATCTGGGCAAGGAAAGGGCACTCCCGCAGGTTTGGGAGTATGACCAGTGAGGCACAGAGGGTAGAGAGGAGGCTGAAGCTGTTGAGGCACAGGCAGGTAGCCTCAGGCACCTGCCCTCTTCCCTCCTCCCACTTGGCCAGAGATTTCTCACCTGCAGAGAACCCCCAGTGGCACTTGCTTCAGAGAAGGGAAGTGGGAGATGAAAGCACCTGGCTCAGTGCTGCCACTGGGAAGCCCCTCAGCTCAGACAGGTGATGCTTATGGTGGGACATGAGGCCTAGGCAGTTAACGGACTCTGCCTCATCCCCACATCCAGGTGACACCCACACTCTGTGGACCCCGAGAGAAACCTGTTCTCATGTTCTGTGAGCTGCTGGTTGAGTGAAGCTGGCCACAAGTGTAGACCAGCTTGCCTAATACCAGCTTGCCTTTTAATCTCAGGGCAGTCGAGGCCAGGACACAGATCAGGAGCCAGGGGGCTGCCACCCCCACATGGCCTACACGAGGACACCTTTTAATGTTCCTAACCCATACTTCCCTAATCCTCTGTTCTTTTTTTTTTTTTTTTTAAAGATTTTATTTATTTATTTGACAGAGACAGCGAGAGCAGGAACACAAGCAGGGGGAGTGGGAGAGGGAGAAGCAGGCTTCCCGCTGAGCCGGGAGCCCGATGTGGGACTCGAATCCCAGGACCCTGGGATCATGACCTGAGCTGAAGGCAGTCGCTTAACCAACTGAGCCACCCAGGCGCCCCCCTAATCCTCTGTTCTTTAGAGTGTGAACCTTTCATTTCTGTTGTCTTGCTCACCTTCATTCCTCTCACTACAGATGGCAACTTGAACTTGACCGTGCTAGGACCATGCCCTTGGAAAATGGGCATACACTGTGATTCTGGCTGGTATATGGGTGCAGGCTGCCCACCTCCTCCAACCCTACAAAAAGGCATGAGGTGGACAATTTCTTTTTGAGGGGGTGGGGGGAGGGGCAGAGGGAGAGAGAGAATCTCAAGCAGACTCTGCGCTGAGCACAAAGCCCAGTGTGGGGCTCAATCTTACCACCCTGAGATCATGACCTGATCCAAAATCAAGAGTCGGACACTTAACTGACTGAAGCACCCAGGCACTCCAAGGTGGATAGTTTTTTAAAGAATTAGATTAAATAGGGGCACCTGGGTAGCTCAGTCGGTAGAGCGTTTGACTTAGGTTCAGGTCATTATCTCAGGGTCCTGGGATTAAGCCATGTTGTTACAAATGGCAAGATTTCATTCTTTCTCTTTTTATTTAAATTCTAGTTAGTTAACATACAGTGTAATATTAGTTTCATGTGTACAATTTAGTGATTCAACACTTCACACATCACTGTGTGCTCATCACAACAGGGGCCCTGCTTAATCCCCATCGCCTATTTAACCCATCCCACCCCCCCACCCCCCCACCACTTCCCCTCCAGTAACCCTCAGTTTGTTCTCTATAGTTAAGAGTCTGTTTTCTGGTTTGCCTCTATTTTTTGCCCCCTATGTGCATCTGTTTTCTTTCTTTTTTTTTTTTTTTAAAGGAAGAAGTCACCCCTTTTATTTCTGTGTCTTTGCCTGAACTGTTCATCTCATCTTTTCTTCTCCTATTCTTGGACTGAGTAATACACCAAGGGATCCCCTGGTTTTCAGTCCAACAGACTCAGAATGATTTACACCACCATCTTTCCTGTGTCTCAGGCTCGTTGAGGACAGAGCCTGGGACTTCTCAGTCTCTATTATCATGGGATCTAATTATACACGTTCGTTCTGCAGGTGAAATTTTAGCGGGAAATGAATGAGAGTTACACGCATCTGTTTTATTTCTTAAATTCCACGCATGAGTGAAACCAAATGGTGTTTGTCTTTCTCTGACTGATATTTTCGCTTAGCATAATACTCTCTAGCTCCATCCAAGTTGTTGCAAATGGTAAGATTTCATTCTTTTTTATGGCTGAGTGATATTCCATTGTGTGTATGTGTGTATATATATATGTATATACACACACACCACATCTTCTTTATCCATTCATCATGGACATTTGGGCCCTTTCCCTAGCTTGGCTATTGTGGACATTGCTGCTATAAACATCAGGGTGCATGTGCCCCATCAAATCACTGTGTGTGTATCCTTTGGATAAATATCTAGTAATGTAATTGCTAGGTCCTAGGGTAGTTCGATTTTTAACTTTTTGAGGAACCTCCATACTGGTTTCCA
>NC_138377.1:103940094-103963955 GCF_054177405.1 Leptonychotes weddellii
CTCATGGTTCGTCTCCCCCTCCAATTTCTCCCCCTTCATTCTTCCCTTCCTGCTATCTTCTTCTTTTTTTTTTTCTTAACATATGTTGCATTATTTGTTTCAGAGGTATAGATCTGTGATTCAACAGTCTTGCACAATTCACAGCGTTGAGCATCTTTTTATGTGTCTGTAGCCATCTATATGTCTTCTTTGGAAAACTGTTCATGTCTTCCCATTTTTTAACTGGATTATTTGTTTTTTGGGTGTTGAGTATTATAAGTTCTTTATATATTTTGGATATTAAGCCTTTATCAGATGTGTTATTTGCACATACCTTCTCCAATTTTAAAGGTGCCTTTTAGTTTTGTTCATTGTTTCCTTTGCTATGCAGAAGCTTTTTGTCTTGATGAAGTCCCAATAGTTTATTTTTGCTTTTGTTTCCCTTGCCTCAGGAGACATATCTAGTAAGAATTTGCTACAACTGAGGTCAAAGAGGTTTCTGTCTGTGTTCTCTAGGATTTTGATGAATTCCTGTTTCACATTGAGGTCTTTCATCCATTTTGAGTTTACTTTTGTGTATGCTGTAAGACAGTGGTCCAGTTTCATTCTTCTGCGTGTGGCTGTCCAGTTTTACCAACACCATTTGTTGAAGAGACTGTCTTTTTTCCATTGAATATTCTTTACTGCTTTGTCGAAGATTAGTTAACCATGTAGTCGTCAGTCCATTTCTGGGTTTTCTATTCTGTTCCATTGATCTACGTTTCTATTTTGTGCCAGTACCATAATGTCTAGATTATAAAGCTTTGTACTGTAACTTGAAGTCCGGAATTGTGATGCCTCCAGCTTTGCTTTTCTTTTTCAAGATTGCTTTGGCTATTTGGGGTCTTTTATGGTTCCATATGTCCATTTGCATGATAAATATTTCTCCATCCCCTCATTTCAATCTGCAGGTATCTTTAGGTCTAAAATGAGTCTCTTGTAAAAAAAAGAAAGAAAAAGAAAGAAAAAATTTAAAAGCAAGTAAATAAAATGAGTATCTTATAGGCAGCATAGAGATGGGTCTTGTTTTTTTAATCCATTATAATATATGTCTTTCGATTGGAACATTTAGTCCATTTATATTCAGAGTAATTATTGATAGATATGTATTTAGTACCTAGTTTTTACTTGTTTTGTCATTGTTTTTGGAGATTTTTTCCATTCCTTTCTAGTCTTTGTTGCTTTTTGTCTTTCCTTCCCACTCAAAGAGTCTCTTAATATTTCTTGCAGGGCTAGATTGGTGGTCACGAACTCCTTCAGTTTTTGTTTTCTGGGAAACTCTTTTATCTCCTCCTATTGTGAATGCTAGCCTTCCTGGATAGAGTATTCTTGGCTGCAGATTTTTCACACTCATCACATTGAATTTATCATGCCAGTCCCTTCTGGCTTGCCACGTTTCTACAGAGAGTCTGCTGCTAACCTTATGGGTCTTCCTTGTAAGTTAGGGACTTCCTTTGTCTTGCTGCATTTAGGATTTTTTTCTTTATCACTATATTTTGCAAATTTAATTATAATATGACTTGGCCTGCTTTTATTGATTTTGATGCAGCTTCTCTGGTTTTTAAAGCCCAAAGTTACGGGGATTAGTTCTCCCCACGTGAGTTCCCTGGTGCCTGTTTCTCTGCCCTTTTTGGACACGCAGCTCCCTCTTCTTGCGGTCAGCCTCCCTCTGCCTTTCTGACCTTCCTAATATTTCAGATGTAACTTCTTCTCTATGTTTCATCGTGGAGTTTGTTCTTCCAGTCTTCAGATCGCTCTCTGAAGCGATTGACTTGGAGGTGGATGATATCTTGGAGATGGGATGGGGGTGAGCCGAGCGTCCTCCTCCAGCATCTTCCCAAGCTCCTGAGGCCATTAGATATCACTGATGTTTTTCATGGTTTCCTTTTGAAACATTAAAATTTATTATCAAGCAAAAAACTCACACCAAATCCTAGCATTTAAATGCACATTGTGGTGCTTTAAGGAGGAGTTAGGAAGAGGAAGGTGTATCTAAGCTGATGATCAAAGTATGCCCCTTTCGAGTGGGATTGTGGTTGTAGGCAGGGGCTGTAGGCTTGGGCACAGGATGGGCACTTGGCAGGGCTTCCAAGCTGGTCAGTGTTTGGTAATTGTTTAGTCCCAGACTTTGTGTTTTTGGGTTCTAGGACCACCCACACATTTTGCTTGTCCAGAAGGACTCATAGACTCAGTCAGTTGTACTCACAGCTATAGTTCCTTATTGCTGAAGGATACAAAGCAGGACCAGTAAGGGAAAAAGACGCATCAGGTGGTGATCGAACCAGGCACAGGCTACCAAAGATGTCCCTCATGGGGATTGCATGGGACGTGCAGTTTTTCTGCCCAGAGAACAGAAGCCCACTCAATTGCTCATGTCCAAGGCTTTCACTAGGGCTGGGTACATAGGCACATGCCTCCTGTCTTGACTATTCACAGTTATTAAAACTCCAGAACCCCCAGAAGGAAAGGAGCCCCCATAAATCACTACTTGTACATCCTACCTAGACAAGTTGTATAGCATGGTTAAATGTCCCAGTAGTAGAAAACAACCTTATCAGTTGGTAACATTCCAAGGGCTGAATTCCCAGGAATTGCAAGCAGGCCTCCTGAAGATACTCAAGAGCTGCTGTGCTGATTCTTCTGAATCCCTTTCTGATGTGGTTTTTGGTGTATATAGAGGAAATATTTAAGACAATGATAAAGGGGGCAAGGGGAGGATTCGGGGAACCTAAATGGAGGTGAGGTTGATATACTTCAATCGAAGTGGTAAAATGTTGATAACAGTGGATTGTGATAACTCATAATCACACAGGAGCCTGTGTGAAGAGATACTCTTGAAACTACTATAGGTCAACCACAGTGAAATTCTAGAAAATGTTGAAGTGACCCAGAAGAAGTCAGGAAGCATGAAACAGACCGTACTTAGATATCAATAATTAGATTATGTATAATTACTAAATGTAAATGTACTAAATGTAAGTGGTCTAAATACAGTGAAAATACTGAGGTTTGGCAGAGTGGATTTAAAAAGCATGATTGAACAAGAAGCGTACTTCAAATTAATGATATTGGTACGTTGAAAGTAAAAGGATAGATGAAGATATATTATGCAAACATTAATCAGAAGAAAGGAGTGACTGTATTAATATAAGATAAAGTAAGGACGCCTGGGTGGCTCAGTTGGTTAAGCATCTGCCTTCGACTCAGGTCATGATCCCAGGGTCCTGAGATCGAGTCCCAAATCGGGCTCTCTGCTCAGTGGGAAGCCTGCTTCTCCCTCTGCGTGCCGCTCCCCCTGCTTATGCTCTCTCTCTCTCTGACAAATAAATAAATCTTAAAAAAAAAAAGGAAATCTAAAAAGAAAGTAAACATTTTTAAAAAATAAGATAAAGTAGATTTTGAAGCAAAGACTATTAATCAGAGACCAAGAGAGACATTATATAACAGGATCAAGCAACCAAGAAAATATGGCAATCCTAAATGTTTGTGTACCAAACAACAGAACTTCAAAATACTTGAAGCAAATACTGACATAAATGAGAGAAATGAACAAGTCCACAATTATAGTTGGGGAATTCAACATTCTTCTTAGTCATCAGTAAAGTCAGTAGACAGAAAATCAGCAACAATAAAGAACTAAACGGCATCAACCAAAAGGATATTGTTGACGTGTAGAACACTCCACCCAACAACATCAGAACATACATTGTTTTCAAGTGCCCATGGAGCATTCCCCCCCAGATAGACCATATTCTGGGCCATAAAACAAACCTCAAGAAAATTAAAAGAGTTCTCTGACCATAGTGGACTCAAACTAGAAATCAGTAATAAAAAGATGACAAGAAAATCTCCAAAGACTTGAAATTAATACATTTCTATATGATCCATGGGTCAAGAGGAAGTCTGAAGGGAAATTGTTTTAAAAGACACCTAACTAAATGAAATGCAAATATATCCGAATTTGTGGGATGCCGCTGAAGAAGTGCTGACACGGAAACACACAGTACTGAATGCTTATTAGGGGTCCTCCTGCCTAGTGGGCGCCATGTCCTTAGACAAGCTTGGAGGTCCCCTCCTGCAGGAAACCACCCTGATTACCTTTGTCACCTACTCCCCCTGTGGGGGCTGCTGTCTCCAGCTCCCTTCGTGCCCCTGAGAAGACAGTTTCCCTGCTCCGTCGCTCTCTGTCCTCAGATGTCTCCCCCTGGAGACTGGGAGCAGCTCCGAGGATGCAGCAGTGAGGATGTGCTTGTTTCTCATTCCAGGACCTCAGATGGCTTCTGTGGAACTGGCAGTTTGATAAATCTTTGAAATTTGTTTCTTTTTTCTGTTTTAATAAGCTTGCTTGTCATGTCTTCATGTTGAAGACATAAATACCAGTAAGGGCAAGTCTCACAAATTCTCTGATGTTCTCCACCTTAAGGGCACTGTATGTTGAATGCATCTTTGGTGCAGCAATTCTTCATCTTGTGTGCACAGTAAGCATGTTGAGAACTCTGGAGATTTCATGAAGCACTTACATTCTTTATCCCCCAGGCTTTGAACTTGGCGTACTCTAGCATTTATGGCAGCTATCGGAACTTCGTGGGGCCTCCTCACTTCCAGGTCATCTGCCGGCTGCTCGGCTACCAGGGCATTGCAGTGGTCATGGAGGAGCTGCTGAAGGTCGTGAAGAGCCTGGTAGGTTTCCCTCCATGGACCTCCTTTACATGGTGAAGGGTTCTGCACCCAATTGTAATGTGGGGAGGGGCATAAAGGATTCAGACACTCCACTGAGGAATTCTTGGGTACCAGCTGGGTGTCCTTCAGTTCAGCTCAATTCTAGCACTGTTTACCTGGAGGTAGGTAGCATCAGATCCCACAGTTTAAGGGCTTTCACCCACAAGACTGCCCCGCGCCCACTCCCACTCAGTCTCCAGTGTAATTTGTCACCTGTGCCTTTGACCCACTGGCTATAAATCAGAGGTTTCTACAGCCCCCTCCTTGGGTTCAGTTATCTGCTAGGACAGCTCACAAAACTCAGGAAACCAGTTTACTCACTAGATTACCAGTTTGTTACAAAGGATACAAATCAACAGCCAGATGAAGAGATACATAGCTAGAGGTCCCGAAGAAAGGAGCTTCTGTCCTCATGCAGTTTGGGTCCCCTCACGGGGACCTGTGGAACTGTTCCAGTTCCCCAACTTGTAGGCTCCCCAAACCCCACCCTATTAGGTTTTTATGGGGGTTTCACTACATCAGCAGGACTGATTAAATCATTGGCCTTTGGTGACTGAATGAACCTCTAGCCCCTTCCCCGTCCCCAGGAGTCTGGGGGTGGGTCTAAAAGTCCCAAATCTTACCATGGGGTTGGTTCTCCTGGCAACCAGCTCCCATTGGTGGGTGCTTTCCAAAAGTCACCTCATTAACATAACCAGAGACACCTTGAAGGCTCTCTTAGGATAATTTGAAGGGTTTCAGGGGCTCTGTGCCAGGAACAGGTACAAGACTAAATACTAAAAATATGTATTTTTTGTTATAAATCACAGTATCACACGCAGCCTTGAATTCACTGGGGTGGAAAAGCCAGGTCCATGTTATTTTAACTAATTCACAGAAAAAGTTAAGTGCCAAAATACAGATTTCCTTTTAAGAAAATGTGGCCTTTATATCCAAAAGTAGTCTTCCCCACCCCCTTACAGGGCTGATGGTGTGTGCCTTTCCTGGGTACCAGGGGTTAAACTGTGAATAAAGGATTCAGACACTCATCTGTGTAACTTCAGATTGAGGTCAGAAGTTATGTGCAGAAGTCTTTTATTTAAGTCTTTTTGGAAAGAGTAAGTGAGAAAATGATGTTTGTAGGTTATCATAGATTAAGTTTTCTTTTCTTTTTTTTAAGATTTTATATAAGGGGCGCCTGGGTGGCTCAGTCATTAAGCGTCTGGCTTCGGCTCAGGTCATGATCCCAGGGTCCTAGGATCAAGCCCCACATCTGGCTCCCTGCTCGGCGGGAAGCCTGCTTCTCCCTTTCCCACTCCCCCTGCTGTGTTCCCTCTCTGTCTGTCAAAAAATAAAATCTTAAAAAAAAAAAAGATTTTATTTAAAAAATAAATACCAGAGAGAGAGTGAGCAAGGACACAAGCAGGGAGCGGCAGGCAGAGGGAGAAGCAGGCTTCCCGCTGAACAGGGAGCCCAATGTGGGACTCGATCCCAGGACCCTGGGATCATGACTTGAGCTGAAGGCAGATGCTTAACTGACTGAGCCACCCAGGCATCCCTAGATTTAGTTTTCTTTCTTTCTTTCTTTCTTTTTTTTTTAAGATTTTATTTATTTGAGAGAGAATTAGAGAGAGACAGCACATGAGATGGGGGAGGGTCAGAGGGAGAAGCAGGCTCCCCACCGAGCAAGGAGCCCGATGCAGGACTCGATCCTGGGACTCCAGGATCGTGACCTGAGCCGAAGGCAGTTGCTTAACCAACTGAGCCACCCAGGCGCCCTAGATTTAGTTTTCTATGTGTTATTTCTGTTAACTGAGAAAGAACTTCATAAAATCTTAATCTTTAATCTTTTCCCATTATTTTAGTCATTTTTAAAAAAGGTTTCATTTGTTTATTTGAGAAAGAGAGCATGAGCGGGGGGAGGGACAGAGGCAAAGGGAGAAGCACACTCCTCGCTGAGCAGGGAGCCCGATGTGGGGCTCAATTCCAGGACTCCGGGATCATGACCTGAGCCAAAGGCAAACGCTTAACAGACTGAGCCACCCAGATGCCCCTATTTTAATTGTCTTTCTGTGTTTGAGCCTATTTCTTTAAGATTCTTTAGGTCTTTTCCATCCTTAAAGCTGAATTTGTGGCCACATAGTTAAAGTGGCAATCCATCAAGGAGATGATATGATTATTAACAATGTAAAGCAAAAGCTGACAGAATTCTAAGAAGTTGACAAAATTCTTTTTGGATCAGAAATCAATTAGAATATATAAAAGTTGGGTCTTTTGACACAGCCATGACTACATGACCCACTTGGTCTCTGTTAGGACCTTCAGCTAAAGCCTCTGCCCCAAAACACATAACTTGGAAGGTGTTAGGTGCATGAGGTGACAGAGTCCAGTGTTGGAGCTGCACCAAGTCCAACAGAGGAATACAGAAACCACCCCGTGAGGATGTTTGCTTCCCCAGGGCCACTGTGCTCACCAAAGTTGGATGCAACTTGAGCTCCTCGCCCTCCCGTTGTCACATCTCAGACCGTTTGCCTCCTGAGAGAGGAATTGTGTTTTAGAACATGCATTTAAGTCACCCTGGCGGGGGTTGTTTTCGTTCTGTGGATAGGATTTCCTTTCCCAGCCAAAGTGATTTTCAGTCCTGCTCATTGCCATGTGTTTTACTAACAGACGCCTTTTTAGAAGCCCCATGCAGCACTCACAACCTCTGGGACAGTGGCGGCCAGTGGCTGATGCAGCCTCTCTCTCCTGCAGCTGCAAGGCACAATCCTGCAGTACGTGAAGACGCTGATGGAGGTGATGCCCAAGATCTGCCGCCTGCCCCGGCATGAGTATGGCTCTCCTGGTGAGTGCAGCGCCTCCCGGGGCTGCAGGTGTTCAGACTGCAGCCTGGGAAAGCAAGTCAGAATTTACTGATAAGGATAGGATCTGCTTTCCCTAGGTGGGAGGAGGCCGGGAATCCAATCAAAGTCTGATTGTTTCCAGTAGAACCAACCAGCCAGCCTTCCAGCTGGGAGCAGGTGTGTGGGAAGGTGTGTTGGAATCACCACATTTGAGTGAGGAAGCTGGCAGGGGGAGGCAGCACCCTTTAGTCACCGATGGGTGATGGGCCTCTGAACCCTGTGAGGCCTTGACTCCTGGACAGCACGGGGCCTTGAAGATCACCAACCAGGGAGGGACAGGGAGCTCACCTGCCAGGTCCAGCTGGGACCTGACCTGCTGGGCTGAGGAGTTTGAAACTTGTTAAGTCTCTAACTTTGTTCTTTTTAGAGTTGTTTTGGCTCTTCTAGGTCTTCATGACCACATAAATTCTGGAGTCAGCTTGTGGATTTTTGACTGGGTCAGCATTTGAATATGTAGATCAAATTAGGGAATTTTAACTTTCTTTCTAGTTTTTGTGCCTGGTCTTTTTGTGCCCTATTGCAATGTGCAGGATCTCTAGGACAGTGATGAAAATGTGTTGTCTTGCTCTGGAGCTCAGGGAGAAAGTATGCAGGTTTTACCACTGAGTATGACATTAGCTGCAGGTGTTTTATAGTTGTGCTTTATCAAATTAAGTATGTTCCCTTCTATGCCTGTGAAGGGATACTGAATTTAATCCAAACCTTTTCTGTTTCTGCTGGAGGTGACAGTGTGGTCTTTCTCCTTTATTCTGGTAATGTGGTGCCTCCTCAGAAGATACAGGGTTGGTGGAGAAAGGTTTTGGAGCCAAGGCCCAAGACCCAGGGGATGGACAAACAAGAAAGGTGTTGGGGTCAGGGGACATGTGGCCATCTCCATAGCAGGCCCAGTGGCAGTGTCCGAGGATGTTCCATGGCCAGCACGAGTGTGCCCAGCCGTAGACCCCAGGCTGTGCCTCCAGCCTCCCCAGTCCCCCTGCTCACTCTCTGCTACCATAGGCATCCTAGAGTTCTTCCACCACCAGCTGAAGGACATTGTTGAGTATGCAGAGCTGAAGACCGTGTGCTTCCAGAACCTGCGGGAAGTGGGCAATGCTGTCCTCTTCTGCCTACTCATCGAGCAAAGCCTGGTGAGTGCTCAGCCCAGCCAAGCCCCAGGCCATGCAGAGTCATTCCCTACAGAAAAAGGCACTTTTTAGAGGCCTGATTTATTAGGGTTATTTAATGGGGGTAAAGCACCATTCTTTTTTTGGGTGTGACTATTTAGACTTTAATTTGTATTTGTTTCCTGTAACTGAAAAACAAAAATGCAATGTAATTCATCATTTAAGAATGTTTTACTGTGTGAGCACCGTGGAGCATTTTATTATGTAGTATCTGCACAAACATATGTGACATATATGTAAGGTATAAAGCACGGCTGCCCAGGAGAGCTGTTTGCATGATGGAAAGTTCTGTTCCTGAGGCTGTTGAGTACTTGAAGTGTGTTGGAGCACGCTGGGGCAGGGTCTTGTTGAAGCCACAGTGGTGTCCAAGATCTCAGCTCTCTCAGATAAAAAGATTGCAGGGCAAAAAACGAAAAAGTGTGACTGAAGAACCAATTTTTAAGTTTTGTAGAATTTTAATTATTTTATGTTTAAAAAGCTACATATGTCCCATGACTACAGTAGTAGACAGCATAATAAAGTAAATGCTGAAAGCTTACCACTACTGAGAAATTGCCCCAGGGGACACCGGTTCTCTCCACTGATTGCCTTCTTGTGGTGTCATTTAGCTTTCTCTCAGTCCCCTCATGACAACTGAGCATTCTGAATTGGAAAACCTAGTGACTATAACAGAATCTCTTGTGGCCTTCCTCTGATTTTCTCTCTGTGACTAAGGAGGTAGGCATCTTCGTTTGTTGCTTGCTCTTCCTATTCTGTTAAATCCACCATTGTGTCTTTTACCCATTCTTCTACAGCTTGTTTTTAGAAGCTCTTTGTATAACCTTTGTGTGTTACGCACATTGCAAATACTTCTCCCTGTTTTTGGTTTGTCTTTTCACTCTGATAGTGGTGATTTTTTTTATAAACTGATACTCTTATTTTGACTGTAGTCTCTTTTTTGGTATAGGTAGCACTTTTTGTATCTTTTTAAAGAAGTTCCTTCCTACCTAGGGGTCATGAAGATATTCTGTTTTCATATGAAGGTTTTAAGTTTTGCTTTCTATATTTAAGTTCATAATCCTTTTGGAATTGTTTTTTTGTGTGTGTTGTAGGAGTGGATGACGTTTCTTTTTTTCCTCTATGGGGTTGATCGGTTGTCCATCCCTCCAGTGGCTGAAGGACCCCTCCTTTCTGTGGATGCACTGGTCAGTGTCCAGGCTTTCTGCCATGACCCATTGGTCATATGTTGTCCATAACAACACATTCTTATTCATTATAGCTCTAACTTAAGTCTTGCTACCTGACAGGACATGTTCCCTTACTGTATTCTTCTTCAAGGGTATGTAGCATCCTCATATATCTTTGCTCTGCTCTGAAAGTATCAGCTTGTCAAATGTATTGAAAAAGCAAACAGGCATTTCAGTGTTAATTGGTTATGTCTCTAGACCTATTTGAAGAGATCTTTTGCTATGTTGCTTCTTAAAGCAGTCTCCTTTCTTCAGGGCCCTGGGACCTTGGCAGGGGCAGGATCCCATATGGGCACATGGGACCATGGTGCCCATATGCACTTCAGGGCATGGGATTCAGACTGCCACACTTCTAGGGGCCGAGCCACTGGATTGGCTACCTTACATCCAATTACAAAAATAAAAAAAAAAAAAACAAAAACAAAAAAACATTGTCAGGTAGTCCAAGGTTGGATGTGGATACTCTGAGAGCTCATGGCCTCCCGTCGGACCTGCATCTTTTGGCTTTCCCCTTTGTTGCTATGTTGCTGGGTCGACCCTTTCCACGGAGTGACAAAGTCAGGAAACCCTAGGCCATCTGCAAGTCAGCATGGACTCTGAGTGAGCGGCCCCTCATGTGCTACCCTCTCCACAGCAGGAGTGACGGCGTGAGGTGGAGGACCCACCAGAATCACAGGCTGCGCTGGGCAGTCCTGCAAAGAGCAGGCAGGCTGGCCGTGGGGCCGGCAAGCAGCTGACATCCAGGGCAGCCTTGCTCTAGGAACGTTAGGGAGAACTGAATCTTCTACTGCAATATCTGTGAAATTTTTTAAAAAAGGTTTATATAGTTTAGAAAGAGCACGTGCGACCAGGGGGTGGGGCAAAAAGAGAGAGAGAGAAGCAGACTCCCTGCTGAGAGTGGAGCCCAACATGGGGCTCCGTCCCATGACCCTGAGATCATGACCTGAGCCAAAACCAACAGTCGGACACTTCACTGACTGAGCTACCCAAGCGCCCAGTATTTGAATTTTTTGTTTTATAGATTTTATTTATTTTTTTGCTAGAGAGCACAAGCAGGCAGAGAGGCAGGCAGAGGGAGAGAGAGAGAGAAGCAGGCTCTCTGCTGAGCAGGGAGCCCAATGCGGGGCTCGATCCCAGGACCCTGGGATCATGACCTGAGCTGAAGGCAGACGCTTAACTGACTGAGCCACCCAGGTACCCCTGTTTGTGAATTTTTAGCAACCAGATAAGTTAGGAAGAATTACTTTATTATTTTTTTTAAGATTTTATTTATTTATTTTAGAGGGAGAGCAATAGAGAGAGCATGAGCAGGGTGGAGGGGCAGAGGGGGAGGGAGAAGCAGATTCCCCACTGAGCAGGGAGCCCAACGCAGGGCTTGATCCCAGGACTCCGGGATCATGACGTGAACTGAAGGCAGACACTTAACCAACTGAGCCACCCAGGCGCCCCAGGAAGAATTACTTTAATTGTAATCTCTTATCATGAATTTTAAATATTTAGTATAGGAAGATTTCCTTCATGTATTGACTTTTCCTGAACACACAACATAAAGTGCAATTCTTCTTGTCCACATGTGTCTAAGTCTGAAAGTGCCTTTCAGTCCCTGGCTTTGGGTTATGGCAGGGAGCCCCAAGTTTTACTGAGGGAGGACTGCCTTATGGAATTGACTTACTTAGTGGCAGGGAATCATTAGAAGTCTGGTTTTTTCTCTGGTTTAGCTGTGCTTTTAGGAAGTAAGATAAACTATCAAAAGCTTTTCTTCACCTACGAAATAGAAGAAGTCAAAGATCCTTGTATGGACATAAAAGAATTATAGAACCATAGGGGTTTGATGCTGGAAGAGCAGAACTCATCTCTCATCAGCTCAAAGGAACAGTCTACACCCATTGTCAGGTCAACAATTGGACACTTACTGGCTTTTGGATGGAGTGTGATGCTGTATTAGAAACTTAGAAAAAGGGGCGCCTGGGTGGCTCAGTCGGTTAAGCATCTGCCTTCAGCTCAGGTCATGATCCTAGGGTCCTGGGATCGAGCCCCACGTTGGGCTCCTTGCTCAGCGGGGAGCCTGCTTCTCCCTCTCCTTGTACCTGCAGCTCTGCCTACTTGTGTGCTCTCTGTCAAATAAATAATCTTTAAAAAAAAAAAAAAAGGAACTTAGAAAAAGAGAGATCTGAAACCAATGTGATCCTTGCTGCCTAGTTCCTTCAATTATGCCTGTTGCATATCTCTCAAGACAAGCAAATCCCTTGTGAGAGTTGTTCAGCACTCTTAAAGACCTCACCACAATCCAGTAGGAATTGGTGGCTCAACAGTGGAGGGATCCTCTAGGCCTCAGGGGCCTGGTGAGAGCTGGGTCTCTAGCACCCAGTTGACACAGATCCCCCTCATCTTCTCCCTTCTAAGACTAGGCTTGTGTCTTAGGTATATACTGTTGTGCTTAGCTCCTTTGAGTGGCAAGCACAGTACCGGGCACCTAGGAAAAATGTTATAAAGAGTTGTCAGTTGATTTGAAAGCAAACTTTGACTTATGAATGTATGAATATTTCTGAAACAGTGAATGAAAAGAGCATCATCTGGGGCGCCTGGGTGGCTCAGTCGTTGGGCATCTGCCTTCGGCTCGGGTCACGATCTCAGGGTCCTGGGATCGAGCCCTGCGTCGGGCTCCCTGCTCCGCGGGAAGCCTGCTTCTCCCTCTCCCCCCTGCTTGTGTTCCCTCTCTCGCTGTCTCTCTCTCTCTCAAATAAATAAATAAAATCTTTGAAAAAAAAATTAAAAAAAAAAGAAAAGAAAAGAGCATCATCTACATCTTAGTCAAGTGCAGCAGATTCCGGGGCCTGTGCCTGAGGCATAGTGAGCACATGCCTGGCTCTCTTACAGACACAGCAGCCCTGCCCTGTAGGGATGCCTGTCACCACCCCTCCTCACACCCTCTGCTCACTGTCACCCCTTCACTTCTCCCTTCTCTGGATTCCGTTGTCCATGCACCTTGTGCAAGTGGTGAGAAGCCAGAATTTCTGTGTTGGGCAGGTCTGCTGCCAGATCAGGCCCCAGACTGGAATTTTGTGGTGTTGCTTTTGTCCTTTTGGAAGTAGGAGGTGCTATTTCCTATAGGTCCATCAATGTGAAACTCTCCAAGGTCGAAGATGACATGGCTATTCTCACTCCTGTCTCAGATGATTATGCCCAAATCCCACCAAACCTAAGGATAGTTTTGAAGACTCCAGACACTGATCTCTTCTTGGTGCTTATTTTGGACTCTCTGAGGAAGGTGGTAATATGTTTTGGTATTTGTGTGGGTTCCCACTATTATAAATGGAGATACTCAGGGTAAATCAGATTGTCACATTAGAAAAGTGGGGTAACTGTGACCCAGCTGCCAGGGCAGCAAGCATGTGGGTGGGACCCCCAAGGGCCTGACCATGCTGCCATGCAGTCAGTAGTGGCCCCAGCGGGCACCAGGATTGGATTCAGTAGCCAAAAATGTTGACCTTACTTATTCTGAATCTGTGCATTGCGTAGATACATTTAACTTTCTGAAGAAGTTTCTTTCATTTTGCTTTTCAAATTCTACTCCCTAAAAACCTAGCCTGGTATAAAAAAGATCACACACACAGGAATATTACTCAGCCATCAAAAAGAATGAAATCTGGGGCGCCTGGGTGGCTCAGTCGTTAAGCGTCTGCCTTCGGCTCAGGTCATGATCCTGGGGTCCTGGGATAGAGCCCCACGTCGGGCTCTCTGCTCGGCGGGAAGCCCACTTCTCCCTTTCCCACTCCCCCTGCTTGTGTTCCTTCTCTTGCTGTGTCTCTCTCTGTCAAATAAATAAAATCTTTAAAAAAAAAAAGAATGAAATCTTGCCATTTGCAACGGACATAGATGGAACTAGAGGGTATTATGCTGAGTGAAATAAGTCAGAGAAAGACAAATATCAGATGATTTCACTCATATGTGGAATTTAAGAAACAAAACAGATGAACGTAAGGGAAGGGAAGGAAAAATAAAATAAGGCAAAAACAGAGGGAGGCAAACCATAAGGGACTCTTAACTCTAGGAAACAAACAGGTTGCTGGAGGGGAAGTGGGTGGGGGGATGGGGTAACTGGGTGATGGGCATTAAAGAGGGCATGTGATGTAATGAGCACTGGGTGTTATATGCAACTGATGAATCACTAAACTCTACCCCTGAAACTAATGGTACACTGTATGTTAACTAAATTGGATTTATTTATTTATTTATTTATTTTTAAGATTTTATGTCTCTGACAGAGAACAAGTGGTGGGGAGGGGCAGAGGGGGAGAGAGACAGAAGCAGACTCCCAGCTGAGCAGGGAGCCTGATGCGGGGCTCAGTCCCAGGACCCTGGGATCATGACCTGAGCCAAAGGCAGATTCTTAACCGACTGAGCCACCCAGGCGCCCCTAATTAAATTGGATTTAAATAAAAAATTTTTTAAAACCCAAAAAATCCTAGCCTGGAAAGTTTGATAATGTAGTTGCGGTTTTTTTTGTTTGTTTGTTCATTTGTTTTGTTTTAGTTTATGGTTGTTTGTGTTTAATAAACTCTTTATTTTAGAATAGTGTCAATTGCTTGTTTGTTTTAAATGCTGGTTTTTATAGCTATTCTCAGTTTTTCTGGCTTGGTTTGGGGGCAAAAATTTGAGGCCATTGGCAGTAGCACCTGGAAGCAGCACAGCCAGATGAGCCACCCCTCTTGGATGGTTTGCTGGCCTGCAGGCTCCTTACTGCCTGCGGAGCTCGCGTGTTTGGCTCTGCCCCCAGCATTCCTACTTGGCAGCTGTCATCCCTTAACCAAGTCTCCCATCCGCCATCCATCAGCCTGACCACTTTTTTGCAGTCAGTCACCTTCCAGCTGCCCCCCTACAACTCTTTTGGTGCAGGCCGGCCATTCACTCCTCTCCATGTTGCTTTTTTCACTCAACAGTAAATATATGCTGGAGATCATTCTACATCAGAAGTGGGGACATTTCTTATACTTTTTGTAGCTGCATAGTATTCCATTGACATCACCCTCTTTTATGTGTTTGCATAGCACACAGTCATCATCTGACCCTGTCCCTTTTTTTAGTTTGTTCCTCTCTCCTCCCCCAACATCATCTTCACCTAGAGTAGAAGGCCCAGGGGAACAGGTGTTGGGTACCCTGGCCCAGAGGTGGCTTCTACTACATATATTCTGCATGAGGAGCTCATGCTTTGCAGCTGGCCTCCAGAATGGAAGACGGTGTGTGGAGGGGTCAGTCTCCCTCTGGAGTGTCCTGGGGGAACAGGCGGCAGCTGACTGGCTACTGCACTAGATTTGTGTTAGGTGACAGTAGGACCCTCACTTGATAAGGACAGAAAGTCTTCTCTTCCTCTTCTTGGTCTTCGCTTTGCCATCATCTGGGGAGATTCTCAGAAGGGAAAATATCATCAGTTGATATACGTCTTGACTTTCTGAGAACAGTTTTTTTGTTTAGAAATTTGTTTTATTACTGGGGGATTATAAGATTTCAAGATGGGTGTAGAGTCGGAGGCATGAGAGAGAGCTCATTGGCATCTTCTGCCTGCCCCACGGTGAACACACCGATCTTCAGGGCCCTTTTCTATAGTTTAAGAGCCCTCAGAGTCTGGAAAAATGCCTTGTTCTTGACCACCTTTGGGTTTGTGGTAAGTTTTTAGGAGTTCTGCAACCTCTGTGATATCAGAGGTAAACTTTCCCTCTACACTGCAATATTCTGGAGAATGGGTCTTCTGTAGGGTTTTTATTACCTCTTTAGAGGTGTTGTGATCCAAAAGCAGGTTCAGAGTGACCGCTCAGAACTTCGTTTGTGTACAAGAGTGACGCTGCCTTTCCTTCTGCATCTAGCGCTGTTCAGAGAGGAATTACCCTTCCTCCTGTCTGTGTAGCAGTGTCTTGTTATAAACTGTGTTATAACTAAGTTACAAACTTCTTAAGAGGCTGGTAGCAATTAGCAGATTCGGGCTGCCAGACTGGTAAATCCTGGAAAACAAAGGCCATTGTTTTCAATATTCAATACTGGTTTTTACTCATTTCTGTATTTAAATTAATTGAAAGTGAATACAATTTAAATTTGGTTATTCAGGTGTACGAGCCGTATGTGGCTGGTAACTATGTAAGTGTGTAGCACAGAGAACATTTCCATCATCCCAGAGAGTTCTGCACAGTGCTGCTTAGAGTATTTGTTTTACACTAAATGGCAAAGATACATCTTGTTTTCAGCACGACTTCTCTGTCTCTGTGGTGAGGTAAATGTCCTAATGCAATCTTCTTCTTTTGCTCTAGTCTTTAGAAGAAGTGTGTGACCTGTTGCATGCAGCCCCATTTCAGAACATCTTGCCGAGAGTCCACGTGAAAGGTGAGTCTATGTGTCTCTTACCAGGGAGTCCAGACTGCCCTTTGCAGTGGTGACACCTGGTCCTTGTGACCAGAGAACTTAGTGCCAGTTTTGTTTGAGTTTGGTGCCTGTTCAGTCATAACTGGAGGTAATTGGTAATGTAACATGGTTAGATAAATATTGAATAATTGAAGTATTAAAGGCTGAAATGATACATATTGGATGTGCTTCAAAATAGCTCCTATGCTATTGTTCATAGATGTTGAGTGTCTATGAAACAAGAGTATCATGAGTTGATACTCATGCAGCAGATGGGTACAGAGGGTTTTGTACTATTCTCTGATTTTGATTACATTTGGAATTTTGTGTTTTAAAAAATGAATATTGAACAGAAAATCAATTCTGTCATTTTGAATTAATATTTCAAATAAGCCAGTTCTGTAATGTTCAGAGAGAATCTGTAAGAAATCTTTCATTTGTTTCTTTGACAAAATTAAACTTCAGTATCGTTTTTCATGCAGAGGATCAGAAATTAAAATATTTTTTCCACTGCAGAGGGCGAGAGACTTGATGCCAAAATGAAAAGACTAGAATCAAAGTACGCCCCGCTGCATCTTGTCCCTCTGATTGAAAGACTGGGGACCCCTCAGGTAATGCATACTATGACAGCTGTCACTTGGTATCCACATCAGGCCTGGGGCTGGGACTTCAGAATACAGGCTCTGGGTGACCCACCCTGAAGGCATCATGAAGTCGGTTGGGCCCTCTCAAGCCTCAGTGTCTCCAGTGGGGTTCATAACAGGACCTTGTCACAGGGTGGTTGGGAAGTCTGAATGAGTTAACATGTGCAAAGGGCTTAGGACATTACCTAGCACATAAGACATACACAGTAAATGTTACTTGTTTTTCTTGTATATCTCTTCATGAAGAAGACTTTTTTCATAGTTTTTTAATAACAGGAGAAAGTGGGAGTCTCATACAGGAGGCAAGGCGTCAGGGTACAGTTGCATGATTTTATATCAACTTACGCCAGATCAGAGTTTCTCAGTTGCAGCGCTGTCCCCAGTTTGGACCAGATAATTTTTTCTTGTGGAGATTGTTCTGTGAATTGTAGGATGTTTAGCAGTGTTTCTGGTACAGCAGCCTCGTGGAGATACAGCATAGAAGCAGCAGTTTGAAAAACACCCGGGGCAAAGAAAGGGGCAGTAGTTTACTCACCTCAGAGGGTGTCCTGGCGAAACAGGGAGATCCCTGAGAGACTTCGCCAGGAACAAAGGAACAGGTACCATTTCCGTCCCCTAACCCCCAGCATAAACACGTGGCCACCTGCGGTAACCAGCACCGTGCTGACACTCACTACCTGACTGGCTGTCACTGCTGCCTCACCCCCCTGTGCTGGGCTGCCGCAGATCTCACCCTCCAGACAGGTCTGCCTCCCTCCTGCTGAGGACAGGTGCTTCCTGAACCTTGCTAACACCACTGTACCATCGTCTCCCGCTCCTAACCATTGCAGCTCTGCCCCCCAGTACAGCCTTGGCCGGAGCTCATCTAGGGCAGTGCCATACCCTGGCAGTGTGCAAGCACCTTGACAGGGGCCAGCACCACTTCCAAGTTACTCTTAACGTAGAGAGAGGGACAGATAACCACACACACCAGTCAGACAGAGGGCCCAGCAGTGGGCTGGGGGCAGACAGCTGGTCTGCCTGCAAGCCCTACCCACCAACAAAAGCTCAGGGGACAACACAGGGAAAGCACACTTTAGTTTGGAGCTACTGCATCTCTGGCAAATGCCTAGTCTGACTCAACTCAAGCCATAGGTGGCACAAGACTGGCCCACTAACACCACAGGGACCACGCACTCCCCACAACAGGCAAAGAGAGCCACTGAAGACAACTAGACTGAAAGAAAAAGCAGCTCAGCCACAACAGCAGGACATGCACAGCACATATAGGAGATACCCCTGAAGTGCCAGGTTCTGGTGAATAGGGGACACTACATGGCAGGGTCTTCATAAGGCCACTACTTTCAAGAGCAGGAGACATAGCTGAATTTCCCAGCACATAGAAACAGACACAGAGAGTTAAAGAAAATGAGGAGAGAGAGGAATATGTCCCAAATGAAAGAACAGTAAAAAAAATCCAGAAGAGACCTAAGCAAATGGAGATCAGTAATATGCCTGATAGAAAATTTAGAGTAACCTTATAAAGATATTTGTTGGATTTAAAAAAAGAGTAGAAGACATCAGTGAGGCCCTTAACAACAACAACAAAAAGAATCAATCAGAGATGAAGAACACAATAAATAAAATTAAAAATACACTAGCTGGAATAAATAGTAGGCTAGAAGAAGCGGAAGAACGAATCAGTGACCTGGAGGACAGAGTAATAGAAAGTAGTCAAGCTGAGCAGGTGAGAAAAATCAAATTATGCAAAATGAGACTAGGTGTAGGGAACTCAGCAACATGATCAAGTATAACAGCATTTGTATTATAGGGATCCCAAAGAAGAAGGGAGAGAAAAGGGGCAGGAAATTTATTTGAGGAAATAATAGATGAAAACTTCGCAAATCTGGGGAAGGAAACAGAAGTCCAGATCCAGGAGGCACAGAGAGCCACCAACAAAATCAACCCAAGGAGGTCCACACCAAGATACATAGTAATTAAAATGGCAAAAAGTAGTGATAGAGAATTTTAAAAGCAGAAAGAGAAAATTGTTATGTACAAGGGAAACCAAATTAAGGTATCAGATTCTTCAGCAGAAACTATGCAGACCAGAAAGGAGTGGCATCTATAGATTCAACATGCTGGAAGGAAAAAATCAGCCAAGAATACCCTATCCAGTAAGGCTATCATTCGGAATAGAAGGAGAGGTAAAAAGTTTCTCACACAAACACAAGTTTAAGGAATTCGTGACCACTAAACCAGCCCTACAAGAAATGTTAAAGGGGACTCTGAGTGGAAAGGAAAAACCTTAAGTAAGACTAAGAAAAATAGGAAGCACAAAAGCAGTAAAAATAAACATATCTGTAAAAGTCAAGGAACTTACAAAATAAAAGGATGTCAAGTGTGACACCATATATCTAAAATGTTGGGGGAGAGGAGTAAAGAATGCGTTCAGACTTAAGCGACCATCAACTTAATATAGACTGCTATATGCAGAAGATGTTAAATACAAGCCTGATGGTAACCACAAATCAAAAACCAGTAACAGGCAAAAAATAAAGAGAAATGAATCAAAGTATATCACGAAAGAAAGCCAGCAAACTCTGAGGGAAGAGAGCAAGAGAAGAAAGGTACAGAGATAAACTACAAAAACAACCACAAAACAAGTAACAAATTGGCAATAAATACATATCTATCCATAATTATTTTGAATGTAAATGTATAAATGCTCCCATCAAAAGACACAGGGTGACAGAATAGATAAAAAAACAAGACCCATTTGTATGCTACCTACAAGAGACTCATTTCAGACCTAAAGACACATGCAGATTGAAAGTGAGGGGATGGTGAAACATTTATCATGCAAATGGATGTGAAGGTAAGCCAGGGTAGCATATACTTATATTGGACAAAACAGACTTTAAAACAAAGACTGTAACAAGAAGGACACTGTATAATTGTAAAGAGAACAATCCAACAGGAAGATAAAACAATTGTAAATAATTATGGATCCAACATGAAAGCACCTAAATACATAAAACAGTTAATAACAAACATAAAGTAGGTGGCAGTAATACAATAATAGTAGGGAACTTTAACACCCCACTTACATCAGAGGACATCATCCAAACAGAAAATCAACAAGGAAACAGTGGCTTTGAATAACGCACTAGATAGATGTATTCAACATATATTCAGAACATCCATCCTAAAACAGCAGGATACACATTCTTTTCAAGTGCACACAGAACATTCTCCAGAATAGATCATGTATTAGCCCACAAAACAAGTCTCAACAAATTATATAATATGGAAGTTATGCCATACATCTTTTCTGACTACAACACTATGAAACTAGAAGTCAACCACAAGAGAAAATCTGGAAAGACCACAAATAACATGCTACTAAACAATAAATGGGTCAACCAAGAAATCAAAAAGGAAATAAAAAATTACATGGTAACAAATGAAAATGAAAACACAATTGTTCAAAGTCTTTGGGACGCAACAAAAGTGGTTATAAGAGGGACGTTTGTAGCAATGTAGGCTTACCTCAAGAAGCAAAAACAGTCTCAAACAACCTAACCTTACATCTAAAGGAGCTAGGAAGAACAGCTAACAAAACCCAAAAACCAGCAGAAGGAAGGAAATAATGAATATGAGAGGAGAAATAAATGAGATAGAACCTAAAAAATATGTAATGGAATAGATCAGTGAAACCAGGAGCTGGTTCTTGGAAAAAATCAACAAAATTGATAAACCTTTAGCCTGACTCATTTTAAAAAAGAAGAGAGGGAAGACTCAAAAGCAGAAATGAGAAAGGAGAGGGGCGCCTGGGTGGCTCAGTCGTTAAGCGTCTGCCTTCGGCTCGGGTCATGATCTCAGGGTCCTGGAATCGAGTCCTGCCTCGGGCTCCCTGCTCGGTGGGAAGCCTGCTTCTTCCTCTCCCACTCCCCCCTGCTTGTGTTCCCTCTCTCGCTGTGTGTCTCTCTGTCAAATAAAAAAAAAAAAGATTAAAAAAAAGAGAGAGGAGAAATCACAACCAACACCACAGAAATACAAACAATTATAAGAGAATATTATGAAAAATTATATGCCAACAAAGTGAACAACCAAATAGATAAATTCCTAGAAACATTTAACTTTCCAAACCTGAAGCAGGAAGAAATAGAAAATTTGAACAGACCAATTACCAGCAATGAAATTGAATCAGTAATCAAAAAACCCAACAAACGAAAGTCCAGGAACAGACAGCTTCACAGGTAAATTTTAAGAAACATTTAAAGAAGAGTTAATATCTATTCTTCTGAAACTATTTCAAGAAATAGAAAAAGAAAACTTCCAAATTTATCCTATGAGGCTAGCATCAACCTGATACCAAAACTAGATAAAGACACCACAAAAAACGGGAACTACAGGCCAATACCTTTGATGAACATAGATGCAAAAGTCCTCAACAAAATACTAGCAAACCAAATCCAACAAATACATTAGAAGTCATTCACAATCAAGTGGGATTCATTCTTGGGATGCAAGGGTGGTTCACTATCCAGAGATAATCACTGTGATACATTGATAAGAGAAAGGATAAAAACCATATGATCATTGGAGCACCTTGGGTGGCTTAGTCCGTTAAGCATCCAACTCTTGATTTCGGATCAGGTCATGATCTTAGGGTTGTGAGATCAAGCCCCATGTCAGGCTCCATGCCCAGCTTAAGATTCTCTCTCCTTCTCCCTCTGCCCCTCCCTGCCCCCTCTCTCCCTCTCAAAAAAAGAGAAAAAAACATGATTCTTTCAATAGATGCAGAAAAGGATTTGATAAAGTACAATATCCATTCATGATAAAAACCTTCAACAAGGTAGGTTTAGAGGGAACATACCTTAACATAATACATTATATGAAAAACCCACAGTGAACATCATACTCAATGGTAAAAAACAGAGCTTTTCCCCTAAGGTCAGGAATAAGACAGGATGTACACTTTCATCACTTTTATTAACATAATTACTGGCAGTCCTAGCCACAGCACTCAGACAGCAAAAAGAAATAAAGGGCATCCAGATTGGTAAGGAAGAAGTAAAACTTTCACTATTTGCAGATGACATGATAACTATATATACAACATGATAACTATATATACAAAACCCTAAAGACCCCACCAAAAAACTACTAGAACTGATAAATGAATTCAATATAGTCCCAGGATACAAAATCAATGTACAGAAATCCATTGCATTCTGTACACTAATGAGAAATTTAGACAACAATCCCATTTACAGTTGTACCAAAAATAGTAAGATATCTAGTAGTAAACTTAACCAAGGAGGTGAAAGACCTGTACTCTGAAAACTATAAAATATTGCTAAAAGAAATTGAAGATGATACAACCAAATGGATAGATATTTCATGCTCATGGATTAGGAGAATAAATATTGTTAAATATCCATATTACCCAAAGCAATCTACAGATTTAATGCAATTCCTGTCGGAATACCAAGACCATTTTTCACAGAACTAGAACAGACAGTCCTAAAATTTGTATGGAACCACAAAAAACCCCGAGTAGCCAAAGCAATCTTGAGAAAGCAAAACCAAGTTGGAGGTGTCACAGTTCTAGATTACTAACGTTATGCTGCAGAGCTGTACTAATCAAAACAGTATGGTATTGGCACAAAAATAGTGGTCAGTGGAACAGAATAGAAAGACCAGAAGCAATCCCACAATTATATGGTTAATCTTTGAGAAAGGAGGAAAGAATATGAAATGGGAAAAAGTCTCTTCAACAGATGGTGTTGGGAAAACTTGACAACTACATGCAAATGTGGAGACCTAGGCATGAGACCTCAATCCATAAAAATCCTAGAAGAGAACACAGTAATTTCTCTGATGTTGGACATAACAACATATTTCTAGATATGTCTCTTGAAGCAAGGAAAACAAAACAAAATTATCTGTTGGGACTTAATCAAAGTAAAAGCTTCCATATAACAGAGGATACAACCAACAAAACCAAAAGACAACCTTTTGAATTGGAGGAGATATTTGCAAGTGACAGCTGATAAAGGGTTAGTATCCAACATATATAAGTTATACAACTCAACACCAAAAAACAATCCAATTAAAAATGGGCAGAAGACATGAACAGACATTTCTCCAGATAGCCTATAGACACATGAAAAATGTTCAACATCATTCATCATCAGGGAAATGCAAATCAAAACTACAGTCAGATATCACCTCACACCTGCCAGAATAAAAGCCCAGACACAAGAAACAAGTGTCCCTGAGGATATCGAGGGAAAGGAACACTTGTGCACTGGTGATGGGGATGCATACCGGTGGATCCACTCTGGAAAACAGTATGAAGGGTCCTCAGTAAGTTAAAAGTAGAATTATCATATGCTACAGTAATCGTACTACTGGATATTTACCCAAAGAATACAAAACACTAATTTGAAAGGTTATATGCACCCCTGTGTTTATTGCAACATTATTTATAAAACGTAGATTATGGAAACAGCCCACGTGTCCACTGATGAATGGATAAAGAAAATGTGTATATATATGTGTGTGTACACACACACACATACATACACACAATGGAATGTTATTCAGTCATAAAAAATGAAATCTTGCCATTTGCAACAATATGGATGGAGCTAAAGAGTATAATGCTAAGCGAAATAAGCCAGTCAGAGAAAGACAAATACCATATGATTTCACTCACGTGGAATTTAAGAAACAAAACAAATGGGGGCGGAGCAAGATGGCGGAGGAGTAGGAGACCTGGATTTCGTCTCCTCTCAGGAATTCAGCTGGATAGGGATCAAACCATTC
>NC_138377.1:103964455-104012563 GCF_054177405.1 Leptonychotes weddellii
TAGAACTCACAGGAATTCAGTCAAGTGGCAGGATATAAAATCAATGCACAGAAATCAGTGGCATTCCTATACACCAACAAGACAGAAGAAAGAGAAATTAAGGGAGTCGATCCCATTCACAATTGCACCCAAAACCATAAGATACCTAGGAATAAATCTAACCAAAGAGGCAAAGAATCTGTACTCAGAAAACTATGAAATACTCATGAAAGAAATTGAGGAAGACACAAAGAAATGGAAAAATGTTCCATGCTCATGGATTGGAAGAACAAATATTGTGAAGATGTCAATGCTACCTAGAGCAATCTACACATTCAATGCAATCCCCATTAAAATACCATCCACTTTTTTCAAAGAAATGGAACAAATAATCCTAAAATTTGTATGGAACCAGAAAAGACCTCAAACAGCAGAAGGAATGTTAAAAAAAAAAAAAGAAAAGTAAAGCTGGCGGGATCACAATTCCAGACTTCAAGCTCTATTACAAAGCTGTCATCATCAAGACAGTATGGTACTGGCACAAAAACAGACACATAGATCAATGGAACAGAATAGAGAACCCAGAAATGGACCCTCAACTCTGGTCAACTAATCTTCGACAAAGCAGGAAAGAATGTCCAGTGGAAAAAAGACAAGTCTCTTCAACAAATGGTTTTGGGAAAATTGGACAGCCACATGCAGAAGTATGAAATGGGACCATTTCCTTACACCACACACAAGAACAGTCTCCAAATGGTTGAAAGACCAAAATGTGAGACAGGAGTCCATCCAAATCCTAAAGGAGAACACAGGCAGCAACCTCTTCGACCTCAGCCACAGCAACTTCTTCCTAAAAACATCGCCAAAGGCAAGGGAAGCAAGGGCAAAAATGAACTATTGGGACCTCATCAAGATAAAAATCTTTTGCACAGCAAAAGAAACAGTCAACAAAACCAAAAGACAACCAAAAGAATGGGGGAAGATATCTGCAAATGACATATCAGGTAACAGGCTAGTATCCATCATGTATAAAGAACTTCTTAAAACTCAACACCCACAGAACAAAGAATCCAATGAAGAAATGGGCAGAAGACATGAACAGACATTTTTCCAAAGAAGACATCCAAATGGCCAAAAGACACATGAAACAGTGCTCAACATCGCTCGGCATCAGGGAAATCCAAATCAAAACCTCAATGAAATACCACCTCACACCAGTCAGAATGGCTAAAATTAACAAGTCAGGAAACGACAGATGTTGGCGGGGATGTGGAGAAAGGGGAACCCTCCTACACTGTTGGTGGGAATGCAAGCTGGTGCAGCCACTCTGGAAAATAGTATGGAGGTTCCTCAAAAAGTTGAAAATAGAGCTACCATATGATCCAGCAATTGCACTACTGGGTATTTACCCCAAAGATACAAATGTAGGGATCCGAAGAGGTATGTGCACCCCGATGTTTATAGCAGCAATGTCCACAATAGCCAAACTGTGGAAAGAGCTAAGATATCCATTGACAGATGAATGGATAAAGAAGATGTGATATATATATACAATGGAATATTACGCAGCCATCAAAAGGAATGATATCTTGCCATTTGCAATGACGTGGATGGCCCTGGAGGGTGTTATGCTGAGCGAAATTAAGTCAATCAGAGAAAGACATGTATCATATGACCTCACTGATATGAGGAATTCTTAATCGCAGGAAACAAACTGAGGGTTTCTGGAGTGGTGGGGGGTGGGAGGGATGGGGTGGCTGGGTGATAGACATCGGGGAGGGTATGTGCTATAGCGAGCACTGTGAATTGTGGAAGACTGTTGAATCATAGATCTGTACCTCTGAAACAAATAATACATTATATGTTAAAAAAAAAAAGAAGATAGCAGGAGGGGAAGAATGAAGGGGGGAAATCGGAGGGGGAGATGAACCATGAGGGACGATGGACTCTGAAAAACAAACTGAGGGTTCTAGAGGGGAGGGGTGTGGGAGGATGGGTTAGCCTTGTGATGGGTATTAAAGAGGGCACGCTCCACATGGAGCACTGGGTGTTATACGCAAACAATGAATCATGGAACACTACGTCAAAAACTAATGATGTAATGTATGGTGATTAACGTAACATAATAAAAAAAACCAAAACAATAAAAATACTATTAATAAATCTTCAGAGAGACAATGATGAAATACCAGAGCAAAGCAGCTGGAACTTGAAAGGTGAAAATCTGGAGAAAAGGTCAACACCAGCTCTGCTTTCTCCCTTGTGATGACTACCAGTTCTAGAGCAGGGAATAAGGATGGGCATAAAGACCAGCAGAAAGTGGTGACCTGGAGCTTGCGGAAATTTCAGTAGACTAGGTAAAAATAAAAACTTGGAATTTTGGGCTGCCTAAGCAGCTGGGAGATAGGGGCCAAGATTCCAGAAAGGAAGGAACTGAAGAAAAGTTAAGCGCAAATTTCTGCGTGCAATTCCCCTTAAGGTATTTGTGGGCACAGAAGCTGTACATGCCCAGGTCTGAGAAACCAAGTAGATAGCCTGGTGAAAATGCCAGGGACCTGAGTGAAGACACGTGCAGTCTTGGAATGCTGACACAGACACTGCCATTCGAAGTTCACCCAGGTGGAGGGTCCAGGTAAACATCCCAGGCTATCAGTTGAGAGAAAGAAGGGCTATGATTAAGAACACAGGCAAAATGGAAAGAAACCAGCCTCAACAAAGACTGAAGCAACACTTCAAGTTAAAGTGATCTGCTGTACTCGTATCTGCCCAACAGAAGAAATTTAGATTCTTTCTGAAAGAATAAAACATCACCTAGAGCCTTTACACTTTTTTTTTTTTTTAAAGATTTTATCCACCCATTTGACAGAGAGAGACACAGTGAGAGAGGGAATAAAAGCAGGGGGAGTGGGAGAGGGAGGAGCAGCTTTCCCGCAGGGCAGGGACCCCGATGAGGGGCTCCATCCCAGGACCCTGGGATCATGACCCGAGCCGAAGGCAGACGCTTAACGACTGACCCACCCAGGCGCCCTGAGCCTTTATACTTTTTAATATTCTATGTCCAGCATTTGATCAAAACTGCCGAAAGATAAGACTAAATGACTAAAAAGAAAAAACAGAGCCCACAAATAATCCTGATATTGAAGTTTGCAGAAAGACTTTTAAATAACCAAGACTCTGGGGACTTGCTGCACAACACAACACATGTGGTTGACAATAGTGTACTGTACATCTGCAAAATGTTGAGGATGAATTTCACTTTTTTTTTGACATACACACACACAACCAAAAAGCAAAAGCAAGCTCTTGGAAATTAAAAATGTAACAGCAGAAATAAAAACTCAAAAGAAGGGCTGCAAAGACAAAACTGAGGAAATCTCCCAAAAGGCAGAACTAAAAGGAAAAAGCGGTAAAAACGGGGGAAAATATATATATAAGAAAAGTCATTGTATATTTCAGGAGGTCCAATCAACAGAAGAGTAAGAAGAATTTCAGAAAGAGAAAACCAAGAATATCAAAGAACCAATTTGATTTCCTAGAATAAGATATACATATCCAAATTTAAAAAAATCCATCAAGTACCTAGCAAAATGGTAAAAATTAGCCCACATCTAGGTTCCTTAGTGGTAAATTTCAGATGATGAGGGCAAAGAGGACATCTTAAAGGTTGCTAAAGACATAATATAGGTCACATATAAAAGACAAAGAATCAACTGTGTTGCAAGTGAGAAGACAATGAGGTCACATCGATTAAAGACATTTTTATATATACAAGGTCTTAAAAAGTCTCATCTCTTCTATGCCTTTCTTGTCTCCTACAATAGTGGCTCCAACCAAAATAAAGGGGCAAACCCAGGATTCAGAGCCAAGAAAAAAGAGAAAGTGAAGGGGATCCTTCAGGATGCTGATGAAGGAAAGTCCACAATGACAAATGTGCTGGCAGCTCAAGATACCAGTCTGGACTAAAGCCACATAAGACTCTGGGAAAATTTCTGGAAAGGTGAAACTGCAGAATACCTAATATGTTTGAAATTACTGAGGGTAGAATTAAGACCACTGGAGAAGTGTTTCAGGATGGATTGATAAAGTCACAGAAAAGTGATCAAACATGATCATTATCAGTTAAGAAAAAACATAAATCAAACAAGGAAGGAAAAGTAGTTGTATCGTATGTCTAAGCTGGGAATAAAAGTTATATAGTGATTATAATGTAATTAAATCATTTAAACAAAACCAGATAGACACAGTAGGTTGCAAATATAATATATGATGCCTAAAGCCAAAGAGAATAGCAGCAGTATAAGCATGTTATTTAGAGACACAGAATTAAAGAACAAAATAAATAAAGCGTTTGGGGCTGGTGGGAGAGGAAAATGACCATTATTTTTCATAATAAGCCATGGAGAACAATGGGCCTCTTTACATGCACATAAAATTTTGGTTAAAATAAAAACTAAATTAAAAAGTGAAATAGTAAGACTGATAAAGCTTTTCTTGTTTCTTACCTGGATCTCCCAGCTTGTGGGACATTTCATTTAAAGTCTCAATTTCCTCTTCTTTTGGAGCATGAATGACCATAACTGTAGATCCTAGAATACTTAGCAAACATCCAATTTTCCCATGAAGATTAAGTCTTTCATTTAGGAAGTATGAAGAAAGAATGGCACTAAAATGGGGAAGGGGTGGAGAACATTAAAATAATCAACCACTTTTCTCATTTTTAAATATCAACACAACAAAGAATTTAAATTATTAAAAAACTAAAACACTGTGAACTTGTAAAGATACTTTGGCTTTCAGACAAGGTAAAGAAAAGGCACACTCAAGCATAAAATTAAACTTTCCAGCAAAACAATGGTTTCTTCATACACCAGTATAGTTACCATATTTCTACCGTAGAAAATCAGTATGAAGTTTACAACAAATGGAGCTGCGGTACAAATTTATAACCTAAGAATCCATGTCCAAACCAATGCTTAAAATTTGCTCAACTTTAATTAATCCGTACCAGTTGATGCATCCTTCCTATGTGTTCATGTAATTCTATATAATTTGCCTATTAAATTATCAGGTTTTAATACTTTATAGCCAGTTTTAACCAAATCTAAAAAATTTATAATGTAAACCTATAAATATGACATAGCATACAGAAAATTAAGGGTGAAAGACATGTACCACAACATATCTTTATATACTACGATTATATAGTATCTTGAAAAATTATGTAACTTACATATAATACCAATTTAAACACACACACTATCTTGGGGGGAAACAAAGATTAAAAAAAACCTATCAATCAATCAACTTTGAGAACAGTAACCAAAACCCAAACTTCAATATGGGCTTAGCTGTTTGGGTTAATCATTAAAATAACAGAAAAAGGACAAGTCTTGGACTGCTCCTTCCAAAGGAGTACCCCAGACCAGTCTTCAGAGGCACATAACCTTGCGCAAATCATTGATTTTCTGTAGGTATAGAAACTGATTTATCACCAACCATCATCTACCAAAGTGTACATGTCTCAAATGATAAGTGTTGTGACAAGTCCAACTTGAAATTTTAAAAAATTGTAATAAAAGTAGAACTATTGCTGGCTCTGAATACAAGCAAGACAAAGCATAGAAGCATTTTCTCCTGCAAATTGACAGCACGCCTATGCACAAAAGATAACCCTTTAAAAGCAAATTACTAAGCAGCTTAAAAAAAAAAAAAGTTCTCAAGATTGTTTAAATGTAAATTATGCTGAGCATGTGTAATTAGATGGCACCGAATGCTTTATGGACTAATCTACTAACTACTGTTCCTACACACAAAGCATAGCATCCTTACCTTACTAGGACGCTGAGAGCTCCTAATGGAGTCACTAGGGTGGCTGGTGCAAAGGCATATGCAGCAAAGTTGGCCACCTCACCTGCTCCCACTTGGAGATAGACAACAAAAGAAAACTCTCAGAACAAATTACTCAAAATGGAAATGCCACATTTTATTTTCATGTACAGTTGACCCTTGAACTTATTTTTTTAAATATTCTATTTATTTATTTGACAGAGAGAGAAACAGCCAGAGAGGGAACACAAGCAGGGGGAGTGGGAAAGGGAGAAGCAGGCTTCCCGCGGAGCAGGGAGCCCAACGCGGAGCTCGATCCCAGGACCCTAGGATCGTGACCTGAGCGAAAGGCAGACTCTTAATGACTGAGCCACCCAGGCACCCCTTGACCCTTGAACTTAACAGGAGTTTAAACCTGTAAACCTTTTTAACAGCACTGTAAATGTATTTTGTATGATTTTCTTTTCTCTAGTTTATTGTTTGGAATACAGTATATAAAACATAAAACATACAAAGTATGTGTTAATCAACTTTGTTATTGGTTAAGGCTTCTGGTCAATAGTATGCTAATAGTAAAGTTTTTGGGGAGTCAAGAGTTATATGCAGATTTTCAACTGCACAGGGGGTCAGTGCCCATAAATCCCATGTTGTTGAAGGGTCAAATGTATACATATATTTTTTATATGCTACTTCAATTGTATTTAGTAATTTCTTTATTTTCTCCCATCTACTCATAAGGGTTCTCCTGTAGATTACCAACATTAGAACAGAATCCAAGCCAATTAGAAATAATACAAATCTGTAAATTTTTTTAGAAAAAAAATAATACAAATCTGTAATTTTAATTGAAGAGGTCCAATTTATGCTTATGTATTTTTTTTTTTTAAGATTTTATTTATTTATTTGAGAGAGAGAATGAGAGAGAGCGAGCACATGAGAGGGGGGAGGGTCAGAGGGAGAAGCAGACTCCCTGCTGAGCAGGGAGCCCGATGCGGGACTTGATCCCGGGACTCCAGGAACATGACCTGAGCCGAAGGCAGTCGCTTAACCAACTGAGCCACCCAGGCGCCCTTATGTATATTTTTTAAAAAATTTTAATAAAGGGCACCTGGGTGGCTCAGTCATTAAGCGTCTGCCTTCGGCTCAGGTCATGATCCTAGGGTCTTGGGATCAAGCCCCGCATCGGGCTCCCTGCTCAGTGGGGAGTCTGCTTCTCCCTCTCCCACTCCCCCCACGCTTGTGTTCCTGCTCTCGCTCTCTGTCAAAAAAATAAAAATTCTTTAAAAAAAATTTTAATAAATCCTATCACAACAAACACAAATCAATTAGAAGCAGCTAAAACTCTATGAAAGCACTTCTTCCAAGTCTTTTTCACTAGTTTTTTCTTTTAAAACCCAACTCTTATATTCAAAAGACATCCTTAGGTACCTACAATGTGCCAGATGCTATTCTAGGATCAGGAAATACAGCAGTAAGCAAAACAAAAATACTGTTCTCCTGGGCACCTGGGTGGCTCAGCCGTTAGGAGTCTGCCTTGTGCTCAGGTCATGATCCCAGTATCCTGGGATGGAGTCCTGCAACCAGGTTCCCTGCTCAGCGGGAGTCTGCTTCTCCCTCTCCCTCTGCCCCTCCCCTCACTCTCTCTCTCATGCTCTCTCAAATTAATTAAAATCTTTTAAAAAAATAAAAAAACAAAAAAAATACTGTTCTCCTAAAAACTTACATTTTAGTGAGGGAAAATAGGCAAAATACACATGTCAAGTGTTTAACCATGCAGTGTAGAAAGGAATGGAGTGCTGGTGAAGGCAGGCTCATGGTGCCAGGCAAGGGCACTCCGATGGAAAACTTTTGAGCAGTCTGGTATGAAGTGAAGTATTTACTTGTAGCTATCTGGGGGAAGAATATCCCAATCAGGGAGAACAGCAAGTACAAGCCTTTGACAAGACACGCAAGGTCTGGCATGTCTGAACAGCAAGGAAGACAAGGATGGTTCCAGCAGAATGAGTGAGGGGAAGAGCAGCCCTGGAGTCAGAAGTAGCCAGGGCCACATGCTACACAACCTTTGTGAATCATGATACAGATTTCATCTGAATTGAAAAGCCACTGGGGAATCTTATGCAGGGGAGGGATGTGATCTCATAGAAAGATCACTTATGGTTACTGTATTTTCCAAAATGGTTATACCAAATTTCACTTAGCAGAGTATGAGAGCTCCCTTTGTCCCACTTGATACTGTCAGATTTAAAAGTTTGCTAATCTGGGGCACCTGGGTGGCTCAGTCATTAAGCATCTGCCTTCGGCTCAGGTCATGATCCCAAGGTCCTGATATTGAGCCCCTCATCAGGCTCCCTGCTCTGCAGGAAGCCTGCCTCTCCTTCTCCCACTCTCCTTACTTGTGTTCCCTCTCTCGCTCTCTCTGTCAAATAAATAAAGAGAAAGTGAGGGGGGGGGCAGAGAATCCTGAAGCAGACTCCCCCACATTCTTACTGCTACTTCGCCCACATTCACTCCCTTGCTATTCTTTCCTCTTTAACGTAACCTTCGGGCTTTAATAATCCAGTGCAGTATTTAAAATAAAGCACTCCAAAATTTAGCACCTTAAAACAAAAGCCTTTTTTCTGTTGGTCAAGACTTCATGGTTTCTCATAGTTTCTGTTGGTCAAGACTTCAGAAAAAAGAGATCATTAAGTTCTCACTCAGGGTTTTTTAAGAGGTCTACAGTCAAAGATAGAAGTTGGGGCTGCAGTCATCTGAAGGTTGGACTGGAACTGAAGAACACAACCAAGGTGGCTTAGTCACATGACTGACAAGTTGGTACTGGCTATGGCCTGGGAACCTTCTTCAGGCTGCGGGCATGTCCTAACACCACCACAGCTGGTTTCCCTCAGAGTAGGCATCCAAGCAATCAAGGTAAAGCCACAATGCCTTTGGTGACTTGGCCTTAAAGTCACACTTCATCACTTCGTTTTTTTAAAAGATTTTATTTATTTATTTGACACGGGGGTGGGGGGAGCAAGCACAAGCAGGGGGAGCAGCAGGGAGAGGAAGAAGCAGGCTCCCTGCTGAGAAGGGAGCCCCGATCCCAGGACCCTGGGATCAGGAATGGAGCTGAAGGCAGCTGCTAAACCGACTGACTGAGCCACCCAGGTGACCCATCATCACTTCTTTTACATTCTAAGATCATACCAGGCCAACATTAATTCAATGTGAGAGGGGATTATAAGAAGGTGTGAATACCAGGGGATGAGAATCCTTGTGGGCTATCCTGCAGGTTGCCTGTCACATTTCAACAGGCTAGGCATGGTCTGCCTCATGGTCTTCACATTTACTGTTTCCTCCTGCTTAAAATGTTCCTGCCCCCAATATCCATATGGCTAACTCCCTCACTTTACATCTTTTAATCAAATAGTAAGATCTGCTCTGGTCCCCTCTTCTAAAATATAAGGGAACTGTCTTAGCCTCCCATCTAAAATGTAAACCTATCTATCCTTCATGTTACAGCCTTTCCCTACTTTATTCCTAGCAAATGTTAGTATTTATCACTAACATACACATTTTAATGTATTTATCTAGTTTATTATTTGCTTCCATTTAGAATGTTAAGTCTCATGTGGGTAAGGATTTTTCTGTTTGAATAGTTTTATCTCCAGCACCCAGAATAACACTTGGCATACCAGAAATGATCAATAAATATTTGTTGAATGAACAGTCAAGTCAGTCTCTTCGTTATTTCAACCACTCTTAAGCTTATAGAGAACATTTACATAATTTAATCCTGAATACTTTGAAGGTTTGGTGTCTTAAGAATCATTTTTCTATGTACCTTTTTAAAGGTAATCATCAAAATAAGCATAGACTCTCTTATCAAATGCATACCTTTCCTTTAAAAAAAAAAGATTTTATTTGAGAAAGGGCACAAGTAGGGGGAGTTGGCAGAGGGAGAGGGAGAAGCAGGCTCCCCACTGAGCAGGGAGTCCTACGCTGGGGGTGGAGGTGGGGGGGGGTAGGGTCCACATGATCCCAGGAACCCAGGATCACAACCCCGGCCAAAGGCAGACGCTTAACCAACTGAGCCACCCAGGCTCAAAATTCTAAATTCCAAAATTCCAATTTGGAATGAAAATCAATGAAGGGGGAGGAATTAAAAGCAGGATATTTTACTTTCAAAGTTACCTTTTTTTTTTTTTTTAAAGATTTTATTTATTTATTCATGAGAGAGAGAGAGAGAGAGAGGCAGAGGGAGAAGCAGGCTCCCCACTGAGCAGGGAGCCCGATGTGGGGCTCGATCCCAGGACCCCAGGATCATGACCTGAGCCAAAGGCAGATGCTTAGCTGACTGAGCCACCTAAGCACCCCTCAAAGTTACCTTCTTAAACTGAGAATTTTAAAAAACACATATATCAGGCATATTTTAATCAGACAGGTGAAAGAAAGTCTTCTCATTCAAATTAAATAAACTATTAAACTGCTACATGACTTTTACTGGCTTAAATTTTATATTTTGAGTACTGTTCATTAAAAAAGGATTTATTTAAAATTTTAAAAAGTGCTAGGGGCACCTTGGTGGCTCAGTCAGTTAAGCAAACTCTTGACTTTGGCTCAGGTTGTGTGATCTTGGGGTGCTGGGATTGAGCCCAGCATCAGGCTCCGTGCACAGTGGGGAGTTTGCTTCAGGATTCTCTGCCCCTCTCTCTCCCTCACTTTCTCTCTCTCTAGAACAGATAAATCTCAAAAAAAAAAAAAAAAATTAAATAAATAACAAAATGTGCTAGTAATATGAGGCTGTATTAGTATATGCAAATACTTTAATATACAACGATAGTATTTCCTTGAAATATTCTATATACATACTTGATAGCAATCCAGCCCACCACAACCATTCTTTAAGATATGCATGGCCACCTTGACCTGTGAATGAAAAAATATTTCACTTTTTTGGAAGATTATCAGACTCTTATAAATTTATGACAACTATTAGCAATGATAGATTTTGAAATATCTCATTTGTTGATTATTACTTTAAATAAAGGTTCCATCATGACTGTATAAGGGAATTTCTAAAATAATCTTTTTATGATTATCTTAGAAAAAGGGATGAGGATCATAATAATGTTAAAATTTTTAGGTTTGCACTATACTGTTCAGTACACTATATTGAAGGAATTAAATCAATCCTTATATTCGGTCTATACTTCATTCATTTGTTTTGTGAACTCAGCTTCAATAATAGTAAAGAAAATGAACCAGTAAGAAGTAACCCAACTGCAAATAAATTAGTCTGAATGTGGATAAGCCATATAGGTGTGGGTTAGTCCCAGTTATGAGGCAGTAACCTTGGAGAAAGGGGTTTTATATTGACCATACATAAAAAGATTGAGCATTCATCAGTCGAGCTGCCAAGATGCTCATCTTCCTACTTGACTTTCCTCCCCCCAAAATTAATAAAATCAGGAATTAATTGGTACTTAAGCCATTGTCCAAAAGAAAAAGCCACTGCAAATTAACCCTTTGACAAGCATATCTATCATGGACAATGAGAGTACCTGCCTTAAGACAAGAATGAGGAATATACTTGTTCAAGCAGCATATGCTAATACTTTCTCCTCTGCCCACTAACCTCTAACAGAGGCTACTAGCTCTGCCATAAAGATGGCACAGGAAGTGGGAGAAAGTGATTTATTGTTTTACTGCCAAAGCAGGTCTTCCTATGAGGTCAGAACCAGGTCTAGAACTAAAGCAGAGGCTGAATGATGGAACATGACCAGAATGCAAAATAATGCTGTCATGAATGCACCAAATGAAGTCAGAGTGGGGTTTAATCATATTGAGTATCCCCCAGGGTCTCGTGACTTGTCAGCAGTTTCTGGGGAAATAATCTATACCACCCTTCAGAAAATCACTGAACAGAATACTCTTTAACCACAGTAAGCCTTCTCTTTCCTTCCTGCCAATTTGAGATCATCAGGAAAAATGTCTTAAGGTAAAAGTAAAACTATTATTCTTGACAAAAAATCCTAGCCTTCAGTAACATTCTGATTCTATTCATAAACCCTATTTCCTTCACTGCAGACATATCAAAATTTAAAGATAAGGCTGGATGCTAATTGGGCCTTGGTCCCTATTTCCACTTTGATAATAATTGCAGGAGTTAATAGCTTATTTTGACATTGTCTCACTTTTAATTTTTCTCATTACAAAACTGATGTTTGATTCTCTATAAACATTTACAAGGCTTGCATAATTCTAAGTATCGAATATACTAACTAGGAATAAAGATATGGTTGTCTACCATCAAAGAACCCAAGTACACAAGCACACACATATGTCATTTTACAGTCACATAGGGCACAGCCTACCTGCTCTCATGGAGCCTTTCCTGGCAAGTCGCAGAAGACCTTTTTTTTTCAAAATGAAACTCCCGCCAATGAAAATGCTGGAGCTCATAGCCAATCCCAGACCAATGTAAAAGTCATATTTTCCACGCCCCTGGATCATTTCGTTTGTTACTGAAGAAGTTCTTGTGAGTCACATTGATCACAAAACAGAGAAACCACTGGTGCTGGAGGCAGGATTATGCAATCTTCAAATCTAAACAATGCAAAACAAAACAAAATGAGATTTTTTAACAGAATGATCATGATAGTCCATATGCAATTCAAAATTTCACTCTACTTCTCTTCTTATAAAGGAATATTTTCATTACTACCACTGATAATATATTTACTATTTATAATTTACCACTGATGTAAAATTATATTTCTTATAGTTATGGGAAAAGATGGGATCATGATATAAAGCCATACTTAAAAACCAAACTCACAGAATCAGAAAACAGACTGGTGGCTATCAGAGGCAGGGGTAGAGGGGTGACAAAAATGGGTGACGGGGTAGAAAAGGTGACAGAAATGGGTGAAGGTGGCCAAAAGATATAATTAAAAATAAGTTTGGGGATGTAATGTACAGCATGGTGACTATAGTTAACAGTACTGTATTATATATTTGAAAGTGGCTTAGAGAAATCTTAAAAGTTCTCATCACAAGAAAATAAATTTGTAATGTGTGATGTTAACTGAAATTATTGTGGTGATCATTTTAAAATATATAAATATGTAATCATTATGTTGCTTTCCTTAAGCTAATACAATGTTATATGTCAAGGGCATCTGGGTGGCTCAGTTACTTAAGCGACTGCCTTCCGCGCAGGTCATGATCCCGGAGTCCAGGGATCAAGTCCTGCATCAGGCTCCCTGCTCAGCAGGGTGTCTGCTTCTCCCTCTGACCCTCCCCCCTTTCATGCTGTCTCACTCTCTAATAAACTAATAAAAAATCTTTTAAAAAAAAGTTGTATGTCAAGAATAATTGAATAAAACTGAAAGAATAAAAATAAAACTACTTTTATATGCCAATACTAAATTTAAAATTTAAATTGGTTTTGTAAACTCTAGCTTCATATTTTAAATGTTCCAAGTCTTAGATGACAGTCCCTAGCAACAAAACTTTGCTGTTAAGAAAAAAAATTCTACAGAATGAAAATATACAAATCTAGTTTAATACATTTACCAATTTCACGTGTCCTTTTTGAATAATCTATACAGAGAAACTCGGAGTTTTCTCATGCATACACTTTCTTCTTAGAAATCTATGTAGACAAACTCCTTCTATCAGCCAGCATTACCCTGATCCCAAAGCCAGGCAAAGACCCCATCAAAAAGGAGAATTACAGACCAACATCCCTGATGAACATGGATGCCAAAATACTCAACAAGATCCTAGCCAATAGGATCCAACAGTACATTAAAAGGATTATTCACCACACCCAGTGGGATTTACTCCTGGGATGCAAGGGTGGTTCAACATTTGCAAATCAATCAATGTGATAGAGCACATTAATAAAAGAACCATTCAATCCTCTCAACTGATGCAGAAAAAGCATTTGACAAAATACAACATCCTTTCCTGATTAAAACTCTTCAGAGTGTAGGGATAGAGGGAACATTTCTCAATATCATAAAAACTATCTATCAAAAGCCCACAGCAACTATCATTCTCAATGGGGAAAAGCTGAAGGCTTTTCCCTTAAGGTCAGGGACATGACAGGGATGCCCACTTTCACCACTATTGTTCAATATACCACTAGAAGTCCTAGCATCAGCAACCAGACAACAAAAAGAAATAAAAGGCATCCAAATTGGCAAAGAAGAAGTCAAACTCTCTCTCTTCCCAGATGACATAATACTTTATGTGGAAAACCCAAAAGACTCCACCCCCAAATTAGTAGAAATTATACAGCAATTCAGTAATGTGGCAGAATACAAAATCAATGCACAGAAATCAGCTGCTTTCTTATACACTAACAATGTAACTGTAGAAAGAGAAATTAAGGAATCGATTCCATTTACAACAGCACCAAAAACCGTAAGATACCTAGGAATAAACCTAACCAAAAGATAAAAGATCTATACTCTAGGAACTACAGAACACTCATGAAAGAAACTGAAGACGACACAAAAAGATGGAAAAACATTCCATGCCCACAGATTGGAAGAATAAACATTGTTAAAATGTCTATGCTACCCAGAGCAATCTACACTTTCAATGCCATCCCTATTAAAATACCATTGGCATTTTTCAAGAAGCTGGAACAAACAATCCTAAAATTTGTATGGAACCAGAAAAGACCCCGAATCGCCAAGGGCATGTTGAAGAAGAAAAACAAAGCTGGGGGCATCACGCTGCCTGACTTCAAGCTATATTACAAAGTTGTGATCACCAAGACAGCATGGTATTGCTACAAAAACAGACACACAGACCAATGGCACAGAATAGAGAGCCCAGAAATGGACCCTCAACTCTATGGTCAACTAATCTTTGAAAAATCAGGAAAAAATATCCAATGGAAAAAAAGACAGTCTCTTCAATAAGTGGTGCTGGGAAAACTGGACAGCTACATACAGAAGAATGAAACTGAACCATTCTCTTACACCATACACAAAGATAAACTCAAAATGGATGAAAGACCTCATTGTGAGACAGGTATTCATCAAAATCCTAGAGGAGAACATAGGCAGCATCCTCTTTGACATCGGCCACAGTAACTTCTTTCAAGACACGTCTCCAAAGGGAAACAAAAGCAAACATGAACTTTTGGGACTTCATCAAGATAAAAAGCTTCTACACAGCAAAGGAAACAGTCAACAAAACTAAGAGGCAACCCACAGAATGGGAGAAGATATTTGCAAACAACATTACAGATAAAGGGTTGATATCCAAAATCGGTAAAGAACTTCTCAAACTCAACACTCAAAAAACAAATAATCCAGTCAAAAAATGAGCAGAAGACATGAACAGACACTTCTCCAAAGAAGACATACAAATGGCTAACAGACATAAGAAAAAATGCCCAACATCATTAGCCATCTGGAAAATTCAAATCAAAACCACATTGAGATAGCACCTTACACCAGTTAGAATGGCAAAAATTAACAAGGCAGGAAACAACAAATGTTGGCAAGGATGTAGAGAAAGGGGAACCCTCTTACACTGTTGGTGGGAATGCAAGTTGGTACAGCCACTCTGGAAAACAGTATGGAGGTTCCTCAAAATGTTAAAAATAGACCTACCCTACAACCCAGCAATTGCACTACTAGGTTTTTACCCCAAAGATACAGATGTAGGGAAAAGGGGCACATGCACCCCAGTATTCATAGCAGCAATGTCCACAATAGCCAAACTGTGGAAGGAGCCAAGATGCCCTTCAACAGATGAACAGATAAAGAAGATATGGTACATATATACAATGGAATATTATTCAGCCATCATAAAGGATGAATACCCACCATTTGCATCGACATGGATGGAACTGGAGGGGATTATGCTAAGTGAAATAAGTCAAGCAGAGAAAGATAATTATCATATGGTTTCACTCATACGTGGAACATAAGGAATAGCATGGAGGACCATAGGGGAAGGGAGGGAAAACTGAAGGGGGAGAAATCAGAGAGGGAGACAAACCATGAGAGACTATGGACCCTGGGAAACAAATGGAGGGTTTCAGAGGGGAAGGGCGTGTGGGGGCTGGTAACAGGGTGAGAGGTATTAAGAAGGGCATGGGTCGTGATGAGCACTGGGTGTTATACGCACTATATAAAAAACTAATGATGTACTATACAGTGGCTAACATAATAAAAATGAATAAAAAATTCTGTTTCACTCATTTAAAAAAAAGAAATCTATGTAGATATAAGCAGATGGTAATTTATTTCTTATTTAGCCTATTTGGGGGTGTGCAGAGAGAAGAGAGCTCTCATATCATTTTGTTAGCAGAGGATGATGATTCTAACAGACAGATGTTTGTCAAGGTACAAGTGTGATACCGGTGGACTTTTCAGAGAACAAGAGGACTACTGACCTAGAAAGCTCAAGCGACAAGACCAGACGGGGAGGCAGAGGCTTACCAAAGACTGCACTTTTTTTTTTCAAATGGCCAACTCATGAACTCTACTGCAAAGTGTAGAAAGCAGAGGTTTCTCTGCAACAAAGTTTATGATTGGTTTTAACTAACTGCCAGCCCAACTTTCTGGTATTTTCAGTACAATTTAACTACTGAGTTCCAGAACTAATCTGCAATTCAGTAGGATCCTCACACATTAACCCGTGCTGACTAGCCAAGTTTTTCTATTCTTCAGGTTATTAGATTCTGGCCTTTAGCAAAAGCAACTTCCTATTCACCTAGCCCCTCAATTACTTTATCCATTTACTCAAACAGTATTTACCAAACAAATGCTGTGTGCACTAAACATTATGCTAAGCTCTATGGATAAAATAGTGATAGCTAAATTTTAGTCTTCAGTGGGGAGACAAAAGACAGTTAAATAATGGGTGATAATGTTCTGTAATAATGGAAAAAGTATTCACACTGAGATGACATTGACAAGGAGGCCAGTGTTTAGATTTGCCCGTTGAGTCCGTTATGGTTCCTGGAACACTTCATAAGAATAGCCCTTGCCACCCCACTGATTTGGGGCATGGCCCGTGGCTTACTTTGGCCAACAGGAGGTAGGTGTGACAGGAGTGCCAAAAGGCCAGTTCTGAGACTACATCTAAAGAGGACCTTTATATTTTTGCTTGCCCCTTGGCACCCTTCCATCACATGCAGTGCAAAACACAGTCATCCTTGCTGACCTAAAGACCTGTGAACACAATCATAAATGCTTACTGCTACATGCCACTGGGATAGCTAATTTACATACCTGAACAGGCTTATTATGGGTAAATGTAAAATTCCCATCAGATTTTTGAAAAACCAAAACTTGTTTGCAGAAATGGGGATCACTGGTAAAGATGGGCGGTAGGCACACCCAAGGGTTGATTGTATTATTCTTTCTACTGTATGTATGTTTGGACATTTCCATATTAAGGTTTTTAAAACACACGCTGCAGTGCCCAAGAACTGCAGGGATGTCAGGACAGAACCCACTAACAAGGGGCACCTGGGTGGCTCAGTCCATTGGGTGGCCAACTCCTGGTCTTGACTCAGGTCTGATCTTAGGGTCATGAGTTCAGGCCCTGTGTTGGTGTGGAGCCTACAGGAAGGGAGGGGGGAGGGAGGAAAGAAAGAAACCACTAACAATCCCAAAAGCAAAGGCACCTCACAATCTAGAACAAGATAATACTGAAACATGGAAAGAAAGTAAGACACTCAAGTCAGGGAGGTGCTCTGAGTTTTTGTATCAGTCACATACAATATGGATGAGATTAACTGTCTACTTGACACTTTCCTATAATTGCTCTCTCTTACAGGTATTTGGAAAAGTAACTCCAATCTTCTTAACGCCACTCCTAAGGCAAGAATATGCATTCAGGAAAGTCCCAGGTGGGGAATTTGGAGACTTAGTCCTGCCTCTAGCTGGGTGCACGACCTTGGATGAATCACAACCTTAACATATACACTAACAAAAGAGGCTAAACAATCTATAAAGTTACTACTGATTTTTACATTTAAAATAAAATAAACTATGGTCTCTTTATGTGCCAAACATTGGTAACCTCAAGCCTCAACTTCAGCTTGCCTTTGGAATAATTCTGGACTATGACCATCAGTATGTACAGAGAAATAAACATGCAGGGAAAGGCGGAGGCAGAGAATTTGGGAACAAAATGGTTAGGAGCAAGAATTACTTCTATAGACTATAAAAAGATTATGACAACAACAAGTGTGTTTACAGTGTTCACTCTAAATGACTGGTTTAACAGTGTTTATGACCCAGTCTCCCTCACTAGACTGCCAGCCCCTAGGCTCCTACATGAGTGACCTTTTTAATCCTGTGCACCTAGCTATCTGGCAGTCTCAAAAATTTATTTTAATATATGTTTTCTGGGTTAATACAGATGAATGGAATAATTATAACTGGCCCTAAAAATAAAGTTGCATCATTTAGATCAGCATCCTAAAATATAACAGCTGTTTTACGGCCTATAAAACTTGAAAACTGCAAGAAGTTGTTAAAGTATGCTAGGAAGTGATAGCACTATATACAAGTGAAAATGCAAAGGTAATAGTAACAAAGTCTGGGAAAATGGGAGTAAAGAAACCCAGCTACCAAACACTTCAGCCCACTCTGTATTCCAATGACCATGGGTCACCTAAGATTCTTGAAAGCACCCCTTAATGTAAAATCAACTCCTTTAACCATTATCACCACCAAGCAATGTTCTTAATTATCATGCAAATTCTGAGGAAGTGACTACTTAAAGTTCCCTGGTCTGTAACTCCCCTTTTGAAGGTCTGAAGAAAACAAGCTAAAGTTTAGTCTGAATATTCTCTTATCAAAAAAATATAACTTTATTAGCTGCAAAAATGATATCCAGAAACAAGTCAGGTTTATCTACAATTCCAATCCCAGTATAATGATAGCCTCACAAACACAAATTTAGACTATACTTAACAGAAACCTGACTTTCAAATACCAAATGTGTAACTATTAATTTAGTAATATTTACTTATTAACACTTAATAGTAACTTTCACTAAATGCAAATTACATACATGTAGTATAAGGTCTAAAATTAAGACCCAAGCTCCTGGCGGGCCCAGTCAGCAGAGCGTGCCCCTCTTGATCTTAGGGTTGTGAGTTCAAGTCCCACGTTAGGTGTGGAACCTACTTAAAAATAAATAAATCACTCCCTTTAAAAAAATAAAGACCCAATATTATGTGCTGCTTTGACATCTGATAAAACGGGGAGGGCTTTCAATGGCCTAACCATAAGTTCCCCTCCCCACTCTGCTCCTGGGATAAGGTCCCAAAACCAAATAACCTTCCCTGGGGTACCCTGGCTAGCTCAGTCAGTAGAGCCTATGACTTGCTCTTGGGGTTGTGAGTTCAAGCCCTACTCTGGCTGTAGAGATTACTTTAAAAAAAAGTTCAAATAATCCTTCTTATCATGGAGACCTGGCACAGTTCCTGCTTATCCCTGAGTAGTAGGCTTCACTGCCCTGCCAGACTATAGAATTATTAAAGCAAGCCAATCACATTCTGCTGCAGGAATCAAGGGGCGCACCTCAACCACTTGTTACTCAAAGCCTACATTCCACAGCAACTCCTTCTTCACTCTGCAGCCCCCCACCCCCACCCTCTGTGGCCCTGTGCAGTGTACTGTGTCCTTCTGCCTGGGCTGAGTGTGATTAATAAACCACCATCACTCTCGTGTACCCAGCGTCACGTGCCAAGGGGAGGGAATCCTAGCTCTATGAACAAAGTGAAGAAGAGGTGATTAAAACAATACATAATAATAGAATCTTATTCATTTTATCCTAAAGTCACTGAAAGTTCATTGTTCTTAACTTTATTATGCCTATATATGAATTTTCTCCATATTTATTTTACGTAGAATTTTATGATGCTATTTAAAATTTATTTTCTTTTTATCTATTTATTATAGAAAATTTTGAACACATAAAAGTAGACAGAAAGCCTTTTTTGACAGATTGGTCAATATTATGCATATGGTTTTGGAAAGTTGCAACCCTCCTGCTCCCTTCATTTCCCAACACAGGACCATGGCTCCCTTCAGACAAGTGTCATCACTGCCCAGATACACCACAGCCCTCCCGTCCTCCTACCCAATACTTAAAGCCTGCTCTTCACTCAAGACCAGGTCACACTCCAAGCTGTGCTACAAAGACTTCTTCAATAGCCCAAAGGCATTTCTTTCCTTTGCACTTATTTTTAGTCAGCCTTATAAAATTAAACTCAATTACTGTCCTATCTTTGAAGATAAACTCTTTAAGGTACTTAAAGACAATGACTTTGGTTCTTTGTGCTGGTTTTCCCACAAAATGCACTCATTTATAGTGGCAAATCTGATTTATAAGCCTTTATATAATTAAGGTTATTTGTTCACTCATGGAACTACACCAGTGTGGTGGTGGGCAGATGGGGGGAAGGGAGACAAACAACATAGAATTTGCAAACCCTCAAGTTATAAAGCAGTCTTCACCACTAAACTAAGTAAATTAATTTTCTCATTTGTTTGAAAATAGGACATCAGTGTGAATGTCCTAAAAGGAATGAGTTTGTTTCACTATTCTCAGATCTGCTCCCACTCTGTAACTATCAAGGTCAATCACAGCAGGGAGAGCCTGAAACAGATTATTTTTTATTCTTAAGGATTAACTATGAAGTAGGGCCAGGTTTAAGGCCAGCTAAACAAGAAAACTTGCTAAATTTCACTTCAACTATCTTCCTAAAGGACAAGCTCCAGGTGGTAACCTGTCCATCTTGCCTCTCAGGGGGACACAGGTGGAAGGACCCATCCCACACTCCTCCCCTCCAGGCTGTTGTTATTACTTATATGTGGTCATCTGTTCAATAAACATATACGGGGCAGTTCTAATGTGCCAAACTTTGGAGTTATAAAGATGATCACAAGTCCCTGTCCTCAAGGATTCCACAGCTGAGTGAACTAAAAATTCTGAAAATGACCCATTTTAATTTTAAACACACTTTTAAAGGCGCTTAGAATTTCTAGCTTATTCTAAATTTTTTCATTTTTTTTTTAAAGATTTATTTATTTATTTATTTGAGCGAGAGAGAATGAGAGAGAGCAAGCACATGAGAGGGGGGAGGGTCAGAGGGAGAAGCAGACTCCCTGCCGAGCAGGGAGCCCGATGCGGGACTCGATCCAGGGACTCCAGGATCATGACCTGAGCCGAAGGCAGTCGCTTAACCAACTGAGCCACCCAGGCGCCCCTAGCTTATTCTAAATTTTAATTCTCACAGCTTATTTTACTAATATTTATGAATATTTATGTTAACTTTCATTAAATACAAGTTACGTTGAAAATGAAATAAATACATCTTAAAATAAAATTCTGAAATTGGCCCATTTTCTTCTAAAACACAGAGAACACATAATTTAAGGAACAGGAAAAATTAGACTAGTATTCTAACATCTGTAAGATATACTGAAATTAAGATTAGCTTTGCAAAATGATTAACAGTAGGCTACACAATTACCAAAGTTAGATAATTTTAAAGAATATACCAACAAAAGTACATTTACAGCTTTAAACTTGTCACAGCATTTCTGACATTTCATTTTCACAAAAACTTGAAAGATACGTGGTGAGGGCCCCATGATGAGAAAACAGGCACAAAGATGTTAAGCAACTTCTCCAGCAGCTGGTAGGTAGCAGGACAGGGCTAGAATCCAGGTCTCCTTATTCTCAGCCTTTTGCCTTTCCCATTGGAGTCTCCATTTAGTCTCAGAGGTGGAACACAAGCAAGTGGCAGCTCCAACCAGGCTCTCAGTGTAGGTAATCATCTTCTTCCCCAATCTGCTCCTCCTTGTATTCTGACTGTGGCTTCTCCATCCTCATTACCCAAACTGGATACAAGGGCCAAGAGTGCCAGATGGAGTCTACCTTTGTGAAATACAGCCTTGCACCTCCATGTCTCTCCCAATCCTAATCCAGCTTCAATATATGATGCTGTCACATTGCTCTATAAAACACATTTGTGCCATCTCATTCTCCTGCTACCCCTTGTTTAAAGAAGCTCAAATTTGTAATCTTAAGACCTTTCACTATTTGCTCCAAACCTAACTTTTAAATCTTATTTCCCAATACTTTCACATACCCTGTGTTCCACCCGAAGTCAACACACTCCTGCCATTCTTACTTACTCCTTTTCCTCCATATCTTTGTTTACATTATCCCTTTCATCTTTAAGGAGCCAATTCAAAAGGCACCTCCAAAATGAAGCCCTGCTTGAATTCCATAAGCCAGAGTAATCAATCTTTCTGAATTCCCTGGCCTTTAACCTACACTTCTCTTTGGACACTTTTCTAGACTGTATTACAGTTACTTATGTATATGACTTATATCCCCTTCACTGGGGACAGGTGCTTATCTCATTTACTCAACCAACAAACATCTACATGAATACATACTATGCTCTAGTAATGGGGATACAGCAGCGAATAAAACAAACCAAATCACCGCCTTCATGGAGTTTACCTTGTTTGGAGGTAGGGCAAGACAATAAAAATAAGAACATTATATTGGAAGGTGGTAAATGCTATGGTTAAGGGCACTGGGGAGTTGGGTTAGGGGACTTCTATTTTAACTAGGTTGGTTAAGAGGCCTAGTGGAGAAGGTAACATTGAGCAAAGGCTTGAAAGAGATAGGAAAAAGAAAAAAGCAGAGAAAAAAATGCAAAGGCAGAGAGGTATAAACCGGTATGCAGTTTTCTAGAAAAAGAAAGGCCACTGTGGCTGACACTGAACAAGGGTAGGTAGGATACCACTGCAGGGTATTTTTACATAAAAGAAATATCCTAAAAACAAATGTAACTTTTTTATTATTTCTAATAGTAATAGCTACCACTTACTGCACACCTGTGAAGCACTGTTCCAGGTAACTGATACACATTATTTCTAATACACCCAATGGGAAGAAGGTATCATTCTCCCCACCTTACAACCAAAGAAACCAAACCTCCAAGGGGTTAAACCGCATGCAGAGGACCACAGAGAAAGTTACACAGCCTGAAAAGGAACCTAAGTGTCCATTGGACTCCATTTCTTTATGGGCTGCCCACACTGAATGAAAACTTTAGAGCTCTTAATCTTTAATTTCTTAATCTTTACTTCTCCTTTAATTTTTTCCAATCTCTTATTTAGCTAATTATTTTTAAAAGCAGTACTTATAAATATTACAGAACCTAAATCTCCAACCCTAATTTAGCAACATTAGTTATAAATTAAAATTTTAACTTACATGTAAGTTTAATATGGTCTCTCTTATGAAAAAAAGTCTGGAAGCAGTTAGAGATGACTTACTCACTTTCATTTCCTTGTAAATACTCTTTACTCTCATTTAAAGTTTTAAACCCTGGCAGAGTAGCTCCAGCCTGGAAAGAAGAAAATACAGAAGTTGGCAAAAGGACTGCATAGTTACTAACTACTTTCAAAAATTTGGTTACTAGCCTCCATACTCGTTTTACTTACCAACATGAAACCTACTCAACCAAGGACAACATACTGCTTCAACAGACAGCTTACTGCAATGAAACAAAGACCTCTATTCTCTCATAAAAAAGTACTAACTAGGCACATGGTATATAACTTCTAGAAACAGAACTAAAACATAGTCCTGTATTAAACTGGAAAACCTCGTGAAGAAACTGAACAGACACAAATACAAAACTAAACGTATTGAGAGTTTTGTACAGCTGTAGGGAGAGGAAGACAGGATTAAGGGACTTTATAAAAGTTAGGAAATTGAAACAGTCATGTTCAAAACGTTACGGCCGACTCCTAAGGCTTGTTCAATTGTCAGTATCTCCGCGGTAGTTGAAACAATCTTCTAAAACTCACCACAACAAAACGAAACTATTTGAATGAGCTTAATGAACACGCGCCCGAAACAGACAAGCCAGGCTTCTACGGCATTTAATACCAATCCAATTCACGGTGGGATTCCTCGATGCAGAATATGAGGAAAAGCCCTTCCATTTCTGAACACACGTGTCCCCTGAAGGGCCCCTACCAACCCAAGAACCCAAGACCAGCAGAGTAGCCCACAATTAGCCCCTTCGCGCTTGCCTGAAAGAAAGAAAAGAAAGAAAGAAAGAAAAAGAAAGAAAGAGTGGCGACCTCACCCCAGTTGGAGGCCGGCCATGCGGCTTCCCCTCCACTATCTGGCCCTGGTCACCTCCGCTTACACGCCCACACAGGCCGCACGGGCCGCCGCCTCTTGAGCTCGCGCGGCCAGCGCCTTCGTCGCCGTACAGAAGGAGGTGAGAGCATCCGGGTCTGCAGCCGAGAGCGCCGCCTCCTCCATGGGGGAGCGCCAAGGAGAACCTGCCCCGGACGACCTGCGACCCCCGCCGCGGCCGGGACCAAGGGCCGTCGCCGAACGGCTGGGCGCGGCCGAGTGACGCAAGAGACGGCGCGCGCACGCGCGGTGCAGCGCAGCGAAGGCCCGCTCCCGGTGCGCGTTCCTGTGGATTTCCGGTTTCTTTAACTGGCCCTGGATAGCCGAGAGCAAGAACAGGAGGGTGGAGGGCGGGACAAGGGAGAACTGGAGGCGATATTTTACAAAATAGGTTCGCCGACCAGGTGATCAAAATCAAAGTACCGTGTGCCGCTTTCTTAAAATGCTAATTCCCACGTGCGGTTAGCGTGTGAAGCTGCATTTTAAGCCGTGTCGCTAGCGCTCCCCTAGGGAACAAGTGCTCCGAGAGTGCAAGCAGTGGGCTAGAGCTGGGCCTGGAGGCTGGGGGTGGTTCGGGAACACGGAGGGGCGGGGCTCAGTGTAGAGCCCTTTTTAAACCGAAACCTGGAAAGATGCGTTCTTTGGGCGAGTTAGTAGTTTGGTGAAAGCGCGTCTGCAGACACTTGGAGCAGAGACGTATTTTTCATGAGATACGTGGGAAACCTACTGTTAGGCTATCCCGGCTTGGCTTCTCCAATGGAGAACTTCCCTAGCACCCAGCATCATGATTTTCTCTAAAGATTTATTTTAGAGACAGCGCCCGAGCATGCCCGGCGGGCAGAGGGATAGGGAAAGAGAAAATCTCAAGCCTATTCCCACTAAACCGGGAGCCCGTCTTGGGGCTTAGTTTCAGAATCCTGAGATCATGACCTGAGCGGAAATCAAGAGTTGGAGGCTCAGTCAGTTAGGCTTCAGACTCTTGATTTCAGCTCAAGTCATGATCTCAGGGTTCTGGGATCCTTCGCACTCAGCTGGGAGTCTGCTTGAGAATTCTCTCCCTCTCCCTCTACCACTCCTGCAGCTGATTTGCTCTCTCTAAAAATAAATAAATCTTAAAAAAAATAATAAAATGGACAAAGAGGGCTCATTTCTAGGAAGTGGGAGGTGGGTGGGAGGGAGGAGGCGAGGAACAAGCCAGATCAGATGAGGCCTGTTAATAATATCTTGGTTACAGGTGCCAAGGTCCTTTGGGTATGTTGTTCCAGTTTCTGAATAGATACAAAAACACTAGTATTGGAAATGTAAATCATGTTGGGTGGGAATATTTTTTAGGTGAATGCTTGTTGAACCAGAAAATACCAAATATAATTTGCTTTTTTCAAACTAATTGGATTAGCTATCAACCTCTGGTTTCATTTTAGGTGACTATGCAGCTACTTATTTATATATTGCAGCTACTAATTTAAAAGCTTTTAATCTTCTGTGGGCTTGGTAACTAGCCAACCTTGCATTTAGAACTGGCTCAGAGGACTTTTTTTGCTTAATTCTTTGGTCTCAGCCAAGTTCTAGATTACATAGTCAAATAAGGAATTTACATTAAATATTGAAAGATGGTTGGCATGTTGGTCTCTGATATAGTAGATTGATGAAAAATGGCTCCAATTCTCTACCCATCCACGTGCCCACACATTTTGCAGAGTGACTTTGCAGCTCCATTCCATCCCAATTCTGCCTTGGCCTTGGGACTGTTTTTGGCCAAGAAAATATGGTGGTTCCCAGACTAAATTATGCTAAGAAACCTGGACTAGTGTGCTGGAGAAGGAGACCACATGGAACAGACCACTTGGAAAGCTACCCAGATGAACCATACTATGTCCAGACACCAGAGATTGAGCCAACAACAGACCTATTTGATTGGTTGAGGTCCACAAACGTGCACTGTTGATCCACAGACATATGAAAAAGACTAAATGATTGTTGTTCTAAGTCACCAGTTTTGATAGAGATGGTATGTAGCAATAACAACTGCCACCAGATACCTGTAGGAGGCAGATGATTATAATGAAAGTAGTGGTTAGTTTGTATGAACAAGAATGCTGGGGTGCCTGGGTGGCTCAGTCATTAAGTGTCTGCCTTTGGCTCAGGTCATGATCCCAGGGTCCTGGGATCGAGCCCCGCATTGGGCTCCCTGCTCCGCGGAAAGCCTTCTTCTCCCTCTCCTACTCCCCCTGCTTGTGTTCCCTTTCTCTCTGTATCTCTCTCTGTCAAAAAAATAAAATCTTTAAAAAAAAAAAGAATGCTTAGAAATGGGGTGCCTGGGTGGCTGAGTCAGCTAAACATCTGCCTGTGGCTCAGGTCATGATCTCAGGGTTCTGGGATCGAGCCCCATGTCAGGCTTTCTGCTCATCAGGGAGCCTGCTTCTCCCTCTCCCTCTGCCTGCCTCTCTCTCTCTCTCTCTCTCTAATAGATAGAATCTTAAAAAAAATGCTTAGAAATTAAGTTAACCTAAGGAATTTGCTTGCAGGTCTTTTCTGCCAGTATTCTAATCATCCCAGCAAAGCCCTGCCTCATCTAATCAGCTTTCTCTCTTTGTTGTAGCTCACAGACTCCTCTCACATTTATTTGGACTTCCCACCTGACACTTAAAAGCCACATTACACAGTGCATTGTTTTTATAAGTGTATATAATATACCTGCTAACATTATGCAGGCTCCTTAAATGTCCAGACCACTTCTCCAGCACATGATGTTGCACAACTTATATAATGTGTTAAAGTATTGATCATAGGTATTTTTAAATTTTTAAAAATCCATTTCCTTTTCATATACTGCTGGTGGGATTATAAAACAGTGCAACTTCCTTGGAAAACAGTTTGGCAGTTCCTTAAAAAGTTAAACATATATCAACCATATGACCCAGCTTTTCTACTCCTAGATATTTACCCAAGAGAAATGGAAAGCATATATCCCTTAAAAGACTTATAAATGAACATTCAATAGCAGCTTTATTTGTAATGTCCAAAAAACCGGAAACAACTCAAATGTTCAATAACAAAGCAACTGTGGATAAAAGCAAACTGTGGTATATCCATATAATAGAATATCACTGAACAATAAAAGGGAATGAACTATTGATACATGCTATAACGGCTAATTCTCAAAATAATTTTGGTAAGTGAAAGAAGCCAGACCAAAAGTATATAATAAATAATTATGTTTATATAAAATTCTAGGAAATGGAAGGTAATATATAGCAGCAGAAAGTAGATGGTTGGCTGGGAGTAGAGGGGACAATAAGGGCAGAGAGATTACAATGGGGCATAAAGAAACTTTGAGGTGATGGATATGTTCACTGTTTTACTCATGGGGATGCTTTCATCCTATAACATCATACGACATACATCAAAACCTACCAAATGTGTATTTTATATATGTGCAGTTTAGAGTATGTTGACTATACTTCAATAAAGCTGTGAGAATCTTTGTTATAGAAGTATAAGCAAGACTTCAATAAACAGTATTTTTAAAAATCATGTATTAGTAAATCAAATAGTTTCTCATGTATAAATTGTTCTCTAGTTGCTCGTCTGTGTTTTTGTTTTGTTACCACAGAGGCCAGCCAGAAGCATGAAAACAGCAAAACAGATGATTATTTTTTCTTTAGCTCAACTCCCTATCACTAAATTTGCCTTTTGTCCTTACAAAGTGAATAGTGGCATTCTCCAGCATTTTATTTATTTTTTTAAAGTTTTTATTCAAATTCCAGTTAGTTAACATACAGTGTAATATTTTCAGGTGTACAATATAGTGATTCAACACTTCTATACATCACTGTATGCTGATCACACCATGGGCCCTCCTTAATCCCTATCACCGATTTAACCCATCCCCCCCCACTTCCCCTCTGGTATCTCTAGCATTTTAAAAGGTTAGTATTATATAAATATTTTCCAATTAATATTATTAAGTTTACTCAAGACCACAGATGACTTACAAATGTAGTAGGGCATTTTCCAAAACATTTGTCAGAAGGAGAGGAGAGTGCTCTGAAAAAGACAGTAATAACTTGAAGCAAATTTAGGTAGAACACCAGGATGTTCATTAAAAGCCAGGAGATGGCTTTTAATAATTGCCTCATTTGATAAGATGGTGAGTGGATATGGTAGGCAGAATAATGCCCCACCCCCCAAGATGTCCACAGACCTAACCTTCAGAACATGTGACTATGTTACCTTACAGGCAAAAGGAACTTTGCAGGTGTCATTAAATTAAGGGTCTTGAGATGGGGAGATAGTCCTTCATGTCTAAGTGGGTCCAAAATAATCACAAGGGTCTTTGTAAGAAGGCAGAAGTGTCAGAGTCAGAGAATGAGATAGGACAACGGAAGAAGGGTCAGAGAGATACAACATTGCTGGCTTTGAAGATGGAGAAAGGAGAATGAACCAAAGAATGTGCAAGGCCTCTACTGAAAAAGGCAGAGAACAGATTCTCACCTAGAGTCTCCAGGAGGAATATAATCCTGCCCACACCCTGATTTTAGCCCAGTTAAATTTGTGTTGGATTTCTGACCTCTGGAACTGTAAGATAATAAATTTGTGTTGTTTTAAGCCAAAAAGTTGGTGGTAATTTGTTGGAGCAGCAATAGAAAACCAACACAGTGAATAAGCACACCAAATTAGAGTAAGGAGGACACTGAGATCCCCCAAACATCATCATTAAAAATAAAAGGAATCCATTTTATAGACAGGCAATCATAGTTTGAATTCTCCTCCATCTTCTGTTCCTTTATCTGTTATTTTATATGGATTTGTTGTGTTACTTCATTGGCATCCCTCCTATCCTGCTTGCCATGGTGCAATTCCAATCCCAACTTGCAAATTTCCTCAGCAGGAATTAGTCCTTTCCTTCTCTTCTGAACTGCTAATACAGATAGAAGAATCTTTTTGTTTCTTGACAGTGCCTCAGCTCTCCAACACAAAAAACCTTTATGAAACTACCACGTGAGGTTGGAAATATGGTGTACCAGTGTGATTACCATTACAACAAAGATGCCAAAAATGTCATGCCTCAGGGTCATCAGGCAGGGACATGACTTAGCAACAGAGGAACTAGAGCATAAGCTCTTTGGAGGGCAGGGAGCATGCCTGATTTTATATAACCCTCAGAACTAGGTGCAGAGCTAGTAGCTACTACTGTGCTTGGCTAGACTAAGCTAGAACTAACAGTTCTTTGCTAGTAACCAACCAGGGCAAGTTTTTATAGAATTTGGCACTTATACAACTTCACAACCCCAAAAACCTGTGTGGAAAGGGGTATCCATAGAAACATTTGGTGGTTTTTAAAAATGTTTGTTCCTAATTTCTGTATAGTTATACTTTGATCAAAATGTAAGTAATTAGGGATGCCTGGCTGGCTCAGCTGGTGGTGCATGCAACTCTTGTTCTTGGGGTTGTAAGGTGGAGCCCCATGTTGGGTATAGAGATTACTTAAAAATAAAATCTGTTTTTTAAAATGTGAGTAATTAAATCCTTTTGGATTTAATTTGGAAAGGACTAATTCCTGCTGCGGAAATTTGCAAGTTGGGATTGGAATTGCACCATGGCAAGCAGGATAGGAGGGATGCCAATGAAGTAACACAACAAATCCATATAAAATAACTGAGATAAAGGAACAGAAGATGGAGGAGAATTCAAACTATGGTTGCCTGTCTATAAAATGGATTCCTTTTATTTTTAAATAAAATACATATTTTTGCTCAAATATTTTTTCTTTTTCTTTTTTTTATTTTGAGAGAGAGCGGGGGGGGGCGGGGGGGAGGTGGGTAGGGCAAAAGGAGCAGAAGAGAGAGAATTAAGCAGGCTCCACGCCCAGCATGGAGCTGACATGAGACTCCATCTCATGACCCTGAGATCATGACCTGAGCCAAAATCAAGAGCTGGACACTTAACAGACTGAGCCACCCAGGCGTCCAGTATTTCTTCATTTAATAAAGTGACTTACAGGACACTAATAAACATTAATGACAAGATTTCCGATGACCCTTGTAGTTTTAAAATGTGTTATGATTTTGTAATTTTCCATGTGCTTAAAATATAATAAAATGTTATGTTCTACAGCCCCCCAAACATGTAAAAGGTATTAACCTGTTAAAATATAGCTTGTTTTCTTTAATAGCCCTCATTTCATTGTATCAGAAAAGTAATCACTAGATGATAAATGCCTTCACATATCATAGATTTGCTCCCTAAGATATACACAGGTAGACATTTTCTATATCATGATGGGGACCTGGGCTATTTGTTTCTACAAAGAAAATGGGGAACATTTAATTGAGGAATTCATTAGGATGAGCTGGAACCTGAGACTATATGAACATTTCAAGTAGTGGGTAAAAAAAAAGCAACGAGTGTTCAGCTAGAAATAAGTTATTTTATTTTAAAACACATACAGATTAATAAATATTATTGGAAAACTTAATAAATAGCCTTTTATATTTACATAAGGCAATTACAACATGCTATGACTACTTCTATAAAGCAAAATATAAGCAAGTTTTAGCCATTACAAATGTGTGTATGTATGCTAATTGGAAGCTCCCCTGATACATTTACAGGAAAAAACTTATGCAATCAATCAACATGTTACATTTTTTTATCTAGTCATCATCTCCTTCATGATTATATTCCATTTTACAAGAAAGAAACATTTATCATTTAAAAAGGCAAAAACACTCAGGAATGCTACTGAAAAACAGTACCCTTAAATTATTCCAAAGTGCAAAAACACTGACATGGGGGTGGGGGTCAAATTATTATATTCTGACAAATAAAAGAATAGTCTGAACTTTTCAACGTGACCTTTTGGCACTAGTGGTTTGGGAGCTCCTGACATTTACCTGGTGTCAGGTAGTTCATGGTCAGGGTTGAGCTGCTTGGAAGCAAGAAGTTCAGCATCATTCATTACAAATCTAACACAACAGAATCAGTCTGGTTCACAGGTCATCGAATCTTCTGCAGAATTCAGAAAATCTCATCACACCATCAGAATGTGATCTTTCAGTGCAGCTTTTTAAAGTCCCTGTTTAATTTCCATATTTTATAATAGAATATATAAAACCCTTCCTTTTAAAACAAAAAAAGGAAAATTAAAGCTTCATGGAATCGTGCAAACTTTACACCCAGCACTTCCTTTGCTTACTCAGTGCTTGAAGCTGCATGTCAGTAGCACAGAGCAGACAGGATGCCCAGTGCAAGCTGAGCTTCTACTGCATCACTCCAGAGCAATCCTGCACAGAACACTCTTGTCTGAGGCTATCAGCACACGCTAAAAGTGTGAGCGCTCTAAAACAGGTGATTTGGAGAACCATCTCACCCCTTTAGAGGTAGAGAAACTGAGGCACTGAAAGGTTAAGTGACTCACCTATAGTTGCACAATTCAAGGAAAAATAGAGAAAAGAACAAATAAATCCTTCTCCCTGGCTCATGCTCTAGGCCCTAGACTATGCTTTTTATCATATTGGGTACATTTGAAATAGATTTATTTACATGATCATTGTTCTATTATCAACTTTTTACTAGACAACGTTTTTTGATGTAACATAAAGTTACATTTTCTTAAAATATAATTCTCTTGTTGCATTTAATAGCATGTGAGAAACGTGTATGAAAATAAACAAGTAGTGATACTGGGCCAAATTCTCGTTCTCATTCCTATAATTCTTAATCTTTTCAAGTATATGACGGAGGTATAAGAATCTGGCCAGATGTGAAAAATCACCTAAAAGCTAAAGGACAGAGCCTTAAAATTCATCACCAGTACAACTATGAGGTGGAAGTGAGGAATACAGAAAATTGAGGTATTTTATATGATAAACTGTTCTATGGTGTGACTGGTGTGCAACTTGATCTTTTCTCTTTCCAACTCAAGTTAACAGACCTCTAGCTATGAATATGAGTAAAACATATGAAAAACTAACACGGACATGTCCTTGGGAAGAAGGTCGATGCTAAGTTGTTAATGTTACATTTTTGGTCCCTGAGAAGGCGGAACACTAAGATTCCATCTAATCCTGCTTGATGGGTGAACTACTTCCTTGGTGTCAAACACAGTGAGAAGGATAACTCCTTCAGACCACTGGAACCAATCAGACAGTTGTGAACAGATCTAAACTAAAGCATTTTTCTCTTTCTGGTTTCCTACTCGGTACAAGAGACCTAAATCAGGATCAAGTAGGCATCAGAAAAGACAATGGGCATGGCTCTGTAGACAATCGGAACACTTTCTCTGCTCTTCTAGATTAGTTGAGCAGCTTGGAAAAGAGAGGTATCATCTCCCAACAAGAACTAGGCAGCTCATCAACACCTTGGTCTCCGTGGACCAAAGTGCTTGTCCACAGCTGGGAGACACTGCATCTCAGTGCCTTACAAATGTCTAGGAACTAGCTTCTAGAAGTAAGCACAGTATTTACAAAGAGAGGAGCTATCAAGGAAGAAGGAATATGAGGGGTGACTGCACACGTTAATAGTGTTCTGATAGAATATCAGAATGAAACCCAAAGAAAAAGAACAAAAACTAACCTACTACAGCTGGAATGAACTTCTGGAAATAAAATTGAGTATAACAAATTGGCTTGAAAAGTAGTAATTGAAAGAATATTTCTTATTGCTGAACCAAGAGAAGCAAAGTATATTTCACTAACATTCTAATATGAAAATACCATAGTGACATTTGACTGAAGAACCAGTTGTGGGCAGTTCTTGCTCCAGGTGTGGCAAGGAGCAGACTGTCCTTCCTCTCCAAAACCTTCTCTACAGACATGGAGTGGTCCTCCAGAACAGCAAAATGCCCAGGGTGGTCTCAGTGCTAGGCCCCAAGGAGCAAAACAAGAAAGCAATCTTTTTAAATGTAAAGATTCAGATGAGAAAATGAAGCATTGACCAAGTAGTAGAGGAGACAAATGGCTTATTTAAGTATCTATCCAGAGTAAATTTGCAAATTGTGATCAGAAACATAAGATTTTAGAGGAGGTTTGAAAACAGACAGTAGGTATTTTTTTCTTAATTCATCAGAGATAAAACCCAAGGAATAGTATAATAATGAAAATGTTTCATACGTATTTACTTTTGGAGAGACCAATGAGACCCATTCCCATTCTAGGCCCTCCCCTAAAACTCTCACTTTGAGGCTTTTTCCTTTGCAATTCCAAACAAATTATGAAAACATGAATTTGTAAAATAATAATAATAATACTATTAAATCAAGTTATATGCTCTATGTCAAACATGAAAATTAGGTTATTAGACTGCTGGTCATGTCAATTATTTTGAGGCTAGAGTCACACACTTGAAATAAAATCATAAGAACTTCATTTACTGGAAGGAAAGCTGTGCATCCTACCAAAATAATCTGCTAAACCTGGGAGAGTCTAACTGTTCCAGACCAAGTCACCCTGAAGAGGAGACCAGCTATCACTACTTTCAGATTTTGTTTTACTCTAAAAAATCATAGGGGTAATCATCCAGAAAATATCACCTCTGAATATCCATGGTATAATTGTGGATTAAAATATAATGAGGAACACTAATAAATGAATTTAAACTAAGCTTCACCTGTAAGTTATAACAAAATAAACAAGATAATTTCCATAAGACATACATGAACTTTCTCAGTATACTTGTGTTACCACATGTATTCTTTTAATATCTCAAACTCCTCATCTAGGAAACTATTTTTATGCCTAAAAGTATACTGATACAACTACATGATATTTTCGAAAGTTCAGTTCAATAAATTAAGGCTTGCAGTCCTAAAAAGACCAGATTTAAAAAAAACACAAAACTTTCAAGAGCTGATAAAAAGAGTGAGGGACTTTCTGAATATTTATTAACTATCAGTGATTATTAAGATTTAAAAAATTTTAAAACAATTTTGTTGCTGCTCTTAGTTCACTAATCCCTGACAGCCCACAATCATCAGATGTACTTTTAAATCAAAAAGGTGTTCTTCACTCTATGTTAAACTATCCTCATTTTATTTAGCTTCTTTGTTCAACACTCTAGGGAACAATTTCTTTGGTCTTTAGAAATGTTCTTTTTGCCTGAAAAAATATTTTTTTCCCTTAGTGAGTAACTTCAATTGGGTATTATTAAATTTGATATTCTAGTTCACCAAATCTACCTTACCCAATCCCATCTTCCAACTTGACACAGTTCCCTATTTAGATAAAACACTGCACACGAAGTACATGATACCTTAATGAAATAATTTGCATCACTTTGTGCTTTGCTCCCATTTAATATACATAGAAAGTTACTATAAACAGACGAATGATCTCTTTGATCCAATTACTGGCATAATTAGTGGCTATTTTGCATTTCAAAAGCTTAATGAGAGGTTGGGTGAGGAATTGTAAGGGTGCTCTGCCATCTCAAACAATAAGGAGATGGATATGTTAATTGTTTTCATTTTTGCTAGAAATTCTTTTGAAAACTTACTGTATGTGTTCCAATTTGCAGAAACTAGCCTGAGCTTGACTGTGTCCTTCAACCTGTTCCTGTATTATAGGGAACTTGATATATGTGCTATTAAACATTTACTCTCTCATCTAACAGCGTTATTATCAAATTAAATAATTTATTTCTTCTGAATGGCCACAATGCTCACTGAAAGAGAACATGGATATATTTGATCCTGGGTCCCAGGTACATGGACTGAATGCAAATAAAATACCTTATGCTACTTAAGTCAATTGTCTTTAATTGGATAATAACTACATGCTAAAAGGGTCAATTTGCTCTTATGTGTCTTTTGCCTTGACTTTCTTCCAACAAATGAATATACTGTTATTTCTAAATGCTTTACACATTTATATTTTGAATAGTGAAATATTAAAGTATAATCAAAGAGTTATTCTAATCTAAGAGAACATACACATAGTAATCATCAAATTAAGTGAAGAGTTCAAGTGATAAAGGCACTGAAATTGATTTGAGCTACTGAAAGTCATCCTATAAATGGAACTCTGCATCATGTCCACCTATTCTCTCTCTATTTTCAATTAAAATGTCTTGGAGTAGGGGGTGGGAGAGTCAGCTCATTAGAGGATTAAAAACAATTAAATGTATATACTTCTTATTTGGATGAGGTACCTGAATGTTATACATGCTTAATGCAAAATAACACAAGTGCAGACACATTTACTGTATAGTCAGACTTCAAGACAACAATTTCTCCCATTTCCAAAGTAATCTTCTAAGTAAGAATATCTGCTCCCCTGCAAAGACTAATCAGAAAGAGCCCATCTTTATTTTCTATTAAATAATGTTAAAATATTTTAAAAGGAAAGAGTATTCATGAAAGCTTCCACGTTAATGGCAATGAACATGAGATTCCTCTCATCAGAGAGAGATGATGCCCAGACAACGATTTAGCAACTTCAGACTGCAAAGGGCTGGGCCCTCACCCTGGTGCTGAGTGATGCTCCCCACTGTCCACCAGACCACCCATTAATATGCAAGCAACTTTAATACCATTGATTAGGGTCTCTTCTACTTCACATCAAATTAGGGCCAGAAACCACATCCATTTCCCATTCCTTGAGCCACCCAACCCCCTGTTGCATCCTAGTCTGTTTTCATATTAGATTTGTTCATCTCCCCAAGGTTGAAATTGAACTCTTTGAACACCTGTATAAGGACAATCCCAACAGAGACAGTGGTGAACCCACAGGCCATACCCAAGAAGTCCACCAGGCCCACGTTGCTCCATTCCCGAAAGAGGATGGCCGAGGCTAGCAGGACAAGGGTGGTGAACACGACGTAGTAGATGGCCCCGAACACAGAGGAGTCGAAGCACTCAAGCGCTTTGTTGATGTACCTGAACTGGACGATGATGCTGCAACCGAGCACAGCCAGGAGCACCAGGCACAGGCAGAGGGCCCGCTGACTGGATGGGTTGTTGTGGAAGATGTCTTGGGCTGCCAGCCCGATGCCCTTGGTGGAAGGCACGGTGAAACTCCCTAGCAAGGAGCAGATACTGATGTAGACCATGATGTTGGTGGGCCCATGGGCCGGTGCAATCCAAAAGATGAGCAGCAGCAGCATAAGGAGCACGATGCACAAATAGCCCACAAACACTGGAAAACAGATTATTTTCTTTTTTTAGAGTCAATTTAACAAAACCTAGGCAGACAGTGCTCTTGTGTGTGTGGCCAGAGTGGGAGGTTTCTTAAGGAACATGTGAGAATGCTGTAGGGGTATTCGTGGCTGTTGCGGGGATCAAGGGCTGCATACAGTAGGCAAAGGCCATGGGCCCTAGGATGTGGAGAGAGTTTCACACAATTAAAATCATCCCATTCTCCTCACAACTTCTGAATGTCTCCTTGGGCTTCTAAGGGAAAAACATGTTTATAATTACCACAGCTTAGTACCCAGTTTATATACAAAACAAAATAATTTTTGCACATATTTAAGAAGCACTGCATTTTTCAGAACTTCATCAAGAGTTATTCTCCATTTCAGAGGATCCCACTGCTGATGGCAATATCCCCTGAGTGTTTCAGTTAATAGCATGACACCCCATGTGTTTGCAGCTGCCAGTGTCTCAGCAACTCCACATGCAGTGGGGTCTGCTGGCTTTAGTGTCTTCTACAGTCGTACCTGAGCATTCTATTTTATTATAAAGGACCAACCTGCTATTTGTCCTTCTATTACAGTTAGGGCATCATATTGAAAATTTGCTTTGAGATTACATGTACAAGGAAGTTGTAATTTCCAATTCAATCTGAGATTGTAAAGGAGGTGCTAGGAGCTGGGCCTGATGGGGCTAGGAACGGCATGGCCATGCACCAGGCAGGCTGTGGGAGTCCCCTGTTCCCCAAAGGTAAGAAAAAGGAACTATGGAGCCCTGTTCTGGGGGAGGATTCAGGAAGATGACCATAAAATTTCTTCTGAGGCAATTATTTGACAAAAAATTCATTCTGGTTTTTTACATTTAGAAAAACATTTTTAAAAACTAGAAACCCCTTTAACTTAATACATTAAGTGGATAGAATAATATCAATATATATTCCAGATTAAAACAAAGTTTTTCATGTTAAAAACAAAAATCTTTTCGCTAGCATTATATCGTCATGCCAAATTGTTATGGTAGAATTCAAATTAGACATGTTTTTTTGTAAAAGTTAGGACCTGAATATACTGGTAACAACCAGATTTATCAAAAATAAGAGGTGTTGGGGCACTTTGGTGGCTCAGTCGGTTAAGCGTCTGACTCTCGATTTCAGCTCAGGTCATGATCTCAGGGTTGTGAGATCGAGCCCCAAGTAGGGCTTCATGCTCAGTGGGGAATCTGCTTGAGATTCTCTCTCTCTCCTTCTCCCTTCACAGACCCCACTCAAAAAAAAAAAAAAAAAGGAAGATACATTGTTCTGAAAATTACATAAAGTAAATCCTTCAGGACATTCATATCCAATTTTCTGATTTTTTTTTTTTTCATGTGTTTGTACTCTCATTTCTCACAGTTTTGGAAATATTTTGGCTTTTACAGGATGAAGTAAATAGAACAATACTAAGGATTTAGGGATAAAAAATTACAGAGAAATAGTCTTGGCTAATTTCATTATAAATCCCTTTTCAAATTTTACAGATATTTCTGCTGCAATGTCAGTCACAGCCAACTGAGAGCTATAAAAGAATGGTCAGATTTTTTTGTGGCCCAGAGATGTCTGTATTTGGGATATTCGTGTGGATGCAGTTTTGTGCTGGTACCTGGCTAAAATTGTTGGTAAGCAACATTAAGATGGTCTACTGGGAGTAATTTAGAAGAATCTATACTTTAGGCTGGTATAATTATGTAGACTGTTTTTTTTATAGCATTTGTCAAAAAATATATAGTATGTCAAAAATACGTAGAAAAAATAGAGAGAGATTTCTGTGGGAGATCCAAAGATAAATCAAACTGGATCTCAGCTCTCAGCTTCACATCAGAGGGAAGTGCAGAGGCTTGGACACACAGTGGTCCTGAGGCAAGGATGGCCCAGAGCAGACCCCAGCAGGACTAACACCAAGAAGCAGTAACAGCAGGAATGCGGGAAGGAGGTGGGGTACAAATACTGGGAGGTGGGGAGAGGTGAGAGGCTGTGGGAGGAGACATGTGCGGGGGTGGTCATGGGAGGCAGGGAACGGGAAGGCCACAGTAAGCAGGGGTTGGGTGGGTGTGGAAGGGAGGCTGGAACGGATGAGACTGTTGTGGAGGGGGCCAGATGATGAAGGCACCCATGCACCAGGTCCCTAAGGTCCAGGAGAAAGCAGAAGAGGTCTGGAACCCCAGGGATGGGGGATGCAATGTCTGGAAAGCAAGGACCACGAGGCCTCTTCCCACACCTGGGGCAGCAGGAGTGAGGGATGCTATAGCCAGCAGGGCACAGCGATGGCCACTCATAGGCAAAGTCAAACACAGGGTCTAGGAGAACAGACCATGGGTAAGCCAACTCCACCCTATACCTGGAAGGATCATACTGACAGGCAAGCTTTCCTGCAGCTTTGCTAGAAAGGAGTTACCTGGGTTAGTCAGCTTCTCTTCCAGCTCAGCTTGCGTGGTCACACTCTCAGATTTTGGGGAGTGGATAATCAGCACAACAGAACCTGCACAGCTTAGCAGACACCCCAACTTGCCCAAGATGTTGAGCTTTTCCTTCAGAAGATAAGAAGCTAAAATGGACCTTTGTTTAAAAAAAAAAAGAGAGAGAGAGAAATCATTAAAATTTAAACCATATATTTGACCTGTTTCTACTAATTGTACTTGTTTTGGAAAAGTCGTATTTTCTTGATAGCCATATTTGTTTTTAATTTAGTTTTTAACAGGAGAAAAGATTAGGAATTTATTGAAATTGTTACTTAAACACAAAGGATTTTAATACCAATTCCATGCAGTCAGTATATAGTTAATGACTCTTAACTCATACTGCTATATATTATTTCAATAGATATGAAATATACCAGAATAGAAAAATAAGTTTATCATTCATAAAAATGAAGTTTTATGATTAAATAAAAATACTGCTTCCTTATTTTTAAAAGCAAACAATTGGGGTGCCTGGGTGGCTCAGTCAGTTGAGCGTCCAACTCTTGGTTTTGACTCAGGTCATGATCTCAGGGTCATGAGATCAAGCCCCGCCTCAGGCTCCCCATTCGGTGCAGAGTCTTGTTGAGATTCTCTGTCCCTCTGCTCCTCCCCCTGCTCTCGGTCTCTCTCTCTTAAATAAAATCTTTTTAAAAATAAATAAATAAAAGAAAACAATCAAACTATGTTAAGTGGGAAAGTATATGAAAACTTAAAATAATTACAAGTAATTCATGATGAAAACACTTAAGTTAAAATAAATTGAGAAAATGCACAAAGGGTAAAACCAAAATACTAATAGTAATTGCATTATGGTAGGAGTATAGGTCATTGATTATTTTTCTCTTCTATAATACCCCCAAACTTTTTTTGGAGAGAGAGGGATGAAGGGGAGGGACAGAGGGTGAGGGAGAGGGAGGGAGGGACGGAGGGAGGGAGGGAGGGAAAAAGAGAGAGAGAGAGAATCTTAAGCAGGCTCCACACCCAGTACAGAGCCCAACTCGGGGCTCGATCTCACAATGCTGAGATCATGACCTGAGCCAAAACCAAGAGTTGGACACTTGACTGACTGAGCCACCGAGGCGCCCCAATACCCCAAATTTTTAAAATGTGGTCACATTACTTTTACAATGCAAAAAAAAAAAAAAGTATTCCTTTTAAAACTTCTATAATCTTAAGGTTCTTAAGATGTTTCTTATTTCCCTATGTAACATCAGTATACAATCTGAATTGGAAAACCTAGGCTTTTAGTAATCATGGGACTAGTAACTGCCACTTTGTTGTTGTCTATGCCAAAGGCACTCAGGGAACACAAATATCCATCAGGAGGGCACACTAGATATACGGGATTTCCTTCTTAATCCTCATTTTATAGATAAAGAGACAGCCTCAGAAAGGATAAGCACTGAACCCAAAGCCACAAAGCTAAGAAGAGGTGAAATCATGGTGATGACAAACCAAAAAGCCAAAGCTCCATCTTTTCCCTTATACCACTTTGTGTCTTTATCTCTAGACAGCCTGGTCCTCAAGGAAACCTTGGCAATGTACTTGGAGAAATAATCAACATCACCAAAACAACAAAAGATATTAGAATACACAACTGGGTGTTAATTTGAGGGGTTACACATAGCTGCAAACAGGTGGAAACCAGAGGACTGGGAGGCTCTCAGAGCAAGAGGTGAGCCTGGGATGACGGGCAGGCTATGCCAAAGTGGTAAGTGCCCGCCATGGGTGAAAGAAGAGAGGCAAGAATGTTGAAAAAGAAAATCAAAGCTGGAGGCATCACAAATCCAGACTTCAAGCTGTGTTACAAAGCTATAATCATAAAAACAGTATGGTACTGGCACAAAAACAGACACACAGATCAAAGGAACAGAATAGAAAACCCAGAAATGGACCCTCAACTCTATGGTCAACTAATCTTCGACAAAGCAGGAAAGAATACCCAATGGAGAAAAGACAGTCTCTTCAACAAATGGTGCTGGGAAAATTAGACAGCCACAGACAGGAGAATGAAACTGGACCACTGTCTTACAGCATACACAAAAATAAACTCAAAATGGATGAAAGAATAAATGTGAGACAAGCATCCATCAAAATCCTAGAGGAGAGCAGCATCATTTTGCTAGGTACGTCTTCAAAGGCAAGGGAAGCAAGGGCAAAAATGAACTATTGGGACTCCATCAAGATAAAAAGCTTTTGCAGCAAAGGAAACTTCAGTCAACAAAATGGAACCTATGAAATGGGACAACTTCTCAAACTCAACACCCAAAAATCAAATAATCCAGTCAAATATGGGCAGAAGACATGAACAGACACTTCTCCAAAGAAGACATACAAATGGCTAACAGACACATGAAAAAATGTTCAACATCATTAGCCATCAGGGAAATTCAAATCAAAACCACAATGAGATACCACCTTACACCAGTTAGAATGGCAAAAATTAACAAGGCAGGAAACAACAAATGTTGGAAAGGATGTAGAGAAAGGGGAACCCTCTTACACTGTTGGTGGGAATGCAAACTGGTGCAGCCATTCTGGAAAACAGTATGGAAGTTCCTCAAAAAGTTAAAAATAGAGCTACCCTACCACCCAGCAATTGCACTACTAGATATTTATCCAAAGGATACAAACATAGTGTTCGATGGGGCACATGCACCCCAATGTTTATAGCAACAATGTCTACAATTGCCAAAATATGGGAAGAGCCCAGATGTCCATCAATAGATGATTGGATAAAGAAGATGTGGTGTATCTATACATATACACTGAAATCTTGCCATTTGCAATAACGTGGTTGGAACTAGAAGGTATGCTAAGCGAAATAAGTCAGAGAAAGACAAATATCAGATGATTTCACTCATATGTGGAATGTAAGAAACAGAACAGGTGAACATAGAGGAAGGAAAGGAAAAATAAAATAAGAGAAAATCAGAGAGGTACCATAAGAGACTCTTAACTATAGAAAACAAACTGAGAGTTGCTGGAGGGGAGGCAGGTAGAGGGATGGGGTAACTGGGTGATGGGGATTAAGGAGGGCACTTGTCGTAATGAGCACTGGGTGTTATATGCAACTGATGAATCACTGAACTCTACCTCTGAAACTAATAATACACTATATGTTATTTAATTGATTTTAAATTTTTTAAAAAGACAAGAAATACTAAATATTGGTAAGGAGAAAGGGGAACCCTCATGCACTGTTGGTGGACTGTAAATTGGTGCAGCCACTATGTAAAACAGTATGGAGGTTCCTCAAAAAATCAGAAGTAGAACTATCATATGATCCAATAATTCCACTCCTGGGCATTCACCCAAATAAAATGAAAACACTAATTCAAAAAGATACGTGAACTTCAATGTTTTCTGTAGAATTATTATTTTTTTTTTTAAGATTTTATTTATTTATTTGAGAGAGAGAGAATGAGAGACAGAGAGCATGAGACGGGGGAGGGTCAGAGGGAGAAGCAGACCCCCCGCTGAGCAGGGAGCTCAATGCGGGACTCGATCCTGGGACTCCAGGATCATGAGCTGAGCCGAAGGCAGTTGCTTAACCAATTGAGCCACCCAGGCGCCCCTCTGTAGAATTATTTTTAACAGTCAAGATACAGCAGGAAACTAAGTCCTTATGGATAGATGAATGGATAAAGAAGGAATGGTAGGTGTGTGTGTGTACACATGTGCACGTGTGCGCGCGCACACACACACACACACACAATAGAATATTACCCAGTCATAAGAAGAACAAAATCTTGCCATTTGTGACAACATGGATGGACCCAAGAGTACTATGCTGAGTGAAAAAGTCAAAGAAAGAAAAATACTGTATGATGTCATTTATATGTGGAATCTAAATCACAAAATGAACAAACAACAAAGCACACAAAACCCTGAAGGCTCATAAATACAGAGAACAATCTGGTGGTTGCCAGAGGGGCAGAGGTATGGGGAGATGGGTGAAATAGGTGAAGGGGATTAGGAAGTATAAACTTCCAGTTATAAAATAAACCAGGGGGTTGAAAAGTAGAGCATAGAAAATACGGTCAATAAGACTGTAATAACTGTATGGTGACAGATGGTAACTACATTTATTGTGATAAGCACGGTGTAATTTATAGAAATGTTGAATCATTTATGTTGTATACTTGAAACTAATATAACATTGCAGGTCAATTTTAATTTAAAAAAATTCTTGGGACGCCTGGGTGGCTCAGTCGGTTAAGCACCTGCCTTCAGCTCAGGTCATGATCCCAGGGTCCTGGGATTGAGCCCCATTTTGGGCTCCTTGTTCAACGGGGAGCCTGCTTCTCCCTCTGCCTGCCACTCCCCCTGCTTGTGCTCTCTCTCTCTGACAAATAAGTAAATAATCTTAAAAAAAATTCTTGTAGCTTTCAGTGTACAGATCACCTACTTGATTAAATTGATTCCTCAGCATTTTATTGATGTTACTGTGAACAGAATTGTTTTGTTTCTCAGGTATTTCATTGTTAATGTAGAGAAACACAACTGATTTCTATATCCTGAAATTTTACTGATTTTTTTAAATCTGTTCTAAGAGTGTTTTGGTGGAGTCTAGGATTTTCTATATATAAGATCATGTCGTGTACAAAGACAATTTTAATTCTTATTTTCTGATTCGGATGCCTTTTCTTTCTTTTTCTTGCCTAAGTCCACTGACTAGGACTTCTACTACTATGTTTAATAGGAGTGGTGAGAGTGGACACACTTGTCTTTTCCTGATCTTAGAGGAAAGTTTTCAAACACTCACTGCTGATTATGTTAGCTGTGAGCTTGTCATCTATGGCCCTTATTATGTTGAGGTATGTGACCTCTATACCCAGTTTGTTAAGAGCATTTTATCATGAGAGGATGTTGACTTTGATCAAGATTTTTTGTATCTACTGAGATGACCATTTAATTTTGATCTTTCATTGTATTAATGTGGTATATGACATTATTAGTATTCCTATGAATCATGCTTGCATCCCACAGATAAATCCAACCTGATGATGATGTATGATCCTTTTAATATACTATTAAATTTGGCTTGTTAATATTTTGTTGAGAATTTTTGTTGATGAATTGAGGATAGATTCATCAGGGATACTGGTAGTTAGTTTTCTTTTCTTGTAGTGTCTTTACCTGGCTTTGGTATCAGGGTAATGCTGGTTCATAAAATGAGCTTTGGAGTGTTTTCTCCTCTTCAATTTTTTAGAAGTGTTTGAAAAGGATTGGCATTAATTCTTCTTTAAACATTTGGTAGAATTCACCCATGAAGCCATCTATCTGGTCCTGAGCTTTTCTTTATTGAGAGATTTTTTTATTATTGATTCCATCTCCTTACTATTGGTTTATTCTGATTTTCTTTTTTTTTTTTTTTTAAGATTTTTTATTTATTTATTTGACAGAGAGAGAGAGACAGCGAGAGAGGGAACACAAGCAGGGGAAGTGGGAGAGGGAGAATCAGGCTTCCCGCTGAGCAGAGAGCCCGATTCGGGGCTTAATACCAGGATCCTGGGAACATGACCTGAGCTGAAGGCAGACGCTTAACAACTGAGCCACCCAGGCGCCCTGATTTTCTATTTCTTCATGATTCAGTCTTTGGTAGGTTGTATATTTCTAGGAATTTATCCATTTCTTCTAGGCTGTTCAATTTATTGCCATGTAATTGTTCATAGTAGTGCTTTATGATCCTTTGTATTTCTGTGGAATGAGTTGTAATGCCTCCTCTTTCATTCCTAGTTTTGAGACTTCTTTCCTTTTTCTCAATCTAACTAAAGCCATGTCCATCTTATCTTTTTAAAAAGCTGCTCCTAGTTTCATTAATCTTTTCTATTGTATTTCTGGTCTCTATTTCTGATCTTTCTCATTTCCTACCTTTTGTCTATACTGGATTTAGTTTGTTCTTTTTCTTCATTCCTTGAGGTATAAAGTTAGGTTTAGGTCATTTTTTCTTAAAACAGGCATTTATCGCTATAAACTTCCCTTTTAGAATTGCTTTTGCAGCATCCCGTAAGTTTTAATACATTGAATTTCCATTTTCATTTGTTTCAAGATCATTTCCCTTTAGATTTCTTCTTTGACCCTTGATTGTTTAGGTGTTGTTTCATATTCACAAATTTGTAAATTTTCCTGCTTCTTTCCAATTACTGATTTCGAATTCAATACCATTATGGTCAGATACCTGGTATGATCTCAACCTTCTTAAATTTGCTAAGACTTCTTCAGTGACCTATAATTTTATCTATCCTGAGGAATGTTCCATGTGCACTCAAGAAGAATGTGTACTCTGCTATTGTTGGATAGAATGTTCTGTGTATGTCTCTTAGGTCCATTTGGTCTAAAGTATGTTTCAAGTCTCATGTTTCCTTTTTCATTTTCTGCCTGAATGATCTATCCATTACTGAAAGTTCGATATTGAAGACCCCTACCATTACTGTATTGCTGTCTTTTCCCCACCATATCTGTTAGTAACTGCTTAATATACTTAGGTGCTCTGATGCTTATGATTATTATATCTTCTTGATGGACTTATCATTAGGTCTTTGTCCTTTATTAGCATATTTCGCTTAAAGTCTATTTTGTCCTTTGTCCTTTATTACCATATTTAACATAAATTCTATTTTGTCTAAGTACAGCTATCCCTGCTCCCTTTTGGTTTCTACTTGCTTAGAATAGATTTTAACATCACTTTGCTTTGAGCCTATGTATGTCCTTAAAGATGAATTGAGTTTGGGGAGGAGCAAGATGGCGGAGGAGTAGAAGACCTAAATTTCGTCTGGTCCCAGGAATTCAACTAGATAGGGATCAAACCATTCTGAACACCTACAAACTCAACAGGAGATCGAAGAAAAGAATAGCAACAACTCTCTGAACAGAAAAGCGACCACTTTCTGGAAGGTAGGACGCGTGGAGAAGTGAATACGAGGTGGTATTCGGGAGGATAGATGGCGGGGGAGGGGGCCTCCGTCTGCCGCTTCTGGCAAGTGATAGAGCCGCAGAGCACAAAATCGGAACTTTTAGAAGTCTGTTCCACTGAGGGATGTTGCTCCAGTGGCTAAGCAGGGGGTGGAATCCTCGCTGGGATAGTGTGGTCTCAGAACCATCAGGGTCACAGAAAGACCGGGGGTGCCTAAGTGCGGCAGAGCTCTCAGGTATCAGAGCGGGGAAGCCGGCTGCGGAGACAGAGCCGAGGCGCGGGCCCTCAGCTCAGGATTGCCATAAACCATGATCCGTGGCACAGTTGGGCCACTGCTCCTCCAGCAGGGACCCAACAAGCGGCAGATTCAGGAAGACTTACCTTCCTCCCACGGGAGGAGCGGCGCGGAAGCACACCGCAGGGATCTGCTGGGTTTGGAGACTCCACACGGGGTCATGTGCCACAGGTAGAAAGGCTCGGGCACAGGCCGGGTGAGCACGGAATGCGGCCGGAGACCGGGGAGACGGCAGTGATTAACTGCTTTTCCCTGGGGGCTCACTGAGGAGTGGGGCCCTGAGTTCTTGGATCCTCCAGGGCAGAGATCGGGAAGCCACCATTTTCACTCTGGTCCTCCAAAGCTGTACGGAAAGCATGCAGGGAACAAAAGTTCCCGAGAGCAAACCGAGCACATTACTTAGCCCAGCCCGGGGAAGGGTGGGGCAATTCAGCCTCAGCAAAGACATTTGGGAACCACGGCAACAGGCCCCTCCCCCAGAAGATCAGCAAGAACAGCCAGCCAAGACCAAGTTTACCAATCAATGAGAACGGAAGAACTCCAGCACTAGGGGAATACTGCATATAGAATCCATGGCTTTTTCCCCATGATCCTTTAGTCTTTCAGAGTTAATTTTTTTAATTTTCTTTTTTTCTCTTTGAATTTTTCTTTTTCCCATTTTCAATCAACATCTTATCAATCCCTTTTTAAAAAATCTTTTTTATTTTTCATTTTTAGAGTCATATTCTATCCCTTCATAGTAGTTAACCTTATCTTTGGTATATATATATATATATATATATATATATATATATAAGTTGTTCTCTCTTTAAAATTTTGGGATACAATTTCTTCTAACAGACCAAAATATACCCTAAATCTCTAGTGTATGGCTTTGTTCTAGTTTCCTGCCTGATCACATTCTCTCCCCCAACCTTTTTAAAAAATCTTCTTCTTTCTTTTTTCAACCAACATCTTATCAATTCCCTTTATAAAATCTTTCATAATTTTCATCTTTACAGTCACAGTCCATCCCTTCATTGTATTTACCCTTATTTTTGTACATATATAAACTTTTCTTTCTTTAAAATTTTGGGAGGCACTTTCTTCTAACAGACCAAAATATGCCCAAAATCTAGTGTGTGGCACTGATCTATGCACCAGCCTGATCATATTTGATCATATTCTGTTTTTTTTGTTTGTTTGTTTTTTATCTATTTCTTTTACTTTTTTCTTTCTTTCCCTTTCTTTTCCCCCGGTTTCAGGTCTCTTCTGATTTGTTTAGTATATATTTTTCTGGGGTCGTTGTTACCCTGTTCGCATTTTGTTCTCTCATTCATCTATTCACCTCTGGGCAAAATGACAAGACGGAAAAAAATCACCTCAAAAAAAAAGAACAAGAGGCACTACCGACTGCCAGGTACCTAATCAATACAGACATAAGTAAGATGACAGAACTAGGGTTCAGAATGACGATTTTAAAGATACTAGCTGGGCTTGAAGAAAGCATGGATGATATTAGAGAAATCTTTTCTGGAGAAATAAAAGAACTAAAATCTAACCCAGTTGAAATCAAAAAGGCTATTAATAAGGTGCAATAAAAAATGGAGGCTCTAACTGCTAGGATAAATGAGGCAGAAGAGAGAAGTAGTGATATAGAAGACCAAATGGTGGAAAATAGAGAAGCGGAGAAAAAGAGAGATAAACAACTACTGGATCACGAGGGCAGAATTCGAGAGATAAGAGATACCATAAGATGAAACAACATTAGAATAATTGGGATCCCAGAAGAAGAAGAAAGAGAGAGGGGGGCAGAAGGTATACTGGAGCAAATTATAGCAGAGTACTTCCCTAATTGGGGGAAGGAAACAGGCATCAAAATCCGGGAGGCACAGAGAACCCCTCTCAAAATCAATAAAAATAGGTCAACACCCCGATATCTAATAGTAAAACTTACGAATCTCAGAGACAAAGAGAAAATCCTGAAAGCAGCTTGGGAGATGAGATCTGTAACCTACAATGGTAGAAACATTAGATTGGCAACAGACCTATCCACAGAGACATGGCAGGTGAGAAAAGACTGGCATGATATATTCAGAGCACTAAATGAGAAAAATATGCAGCCAAAAATACTATATCCAGCTAGGCTGTCATTGAAAATAGAAGGAGAGATAAAAAGCTTCCAGGACAAACAACAAAAACTAAAGGAATCTGCAAACACGAAACCAGCCCTACAGGAAATCTTGAAAGGGGTCCTCTAAGCAAAGAGAG
>NC_138377.1:104013063-104027732 GCF_054177405.1 Leptonychotes weddellii
GGAAACAAACTGAGGGTTACTGGAGTGGTGGGGGGTGGGAGGGATGGGGTGGCTGGGTGATAGACATTGGGGAGGGTATGTGCTATGGTGAGTGCTGTGAATTGTGCAAGACTGTTGAATCACAGATCTGTACCTCTGAAACAAATAATACATTATATGTTAAAAAAAAAAAAAGAAGATAGCAGGAGGGGAAGAATGAAGGGGGGGAAATCGGAGGGGGAGACGAACCATGAGAGACTATGGGCTCTGAGAAACAAACTGAGGGTTCTACAGGGGAGGGGGGTGGAAGGATGGGTTAGCCTGGTGATGGGTATTAAAGAGGGCACGTACTGAATGGAGCACTGGGTGTTATACGAAAATAATGAATCATGGAACACTACATCAAAAACTGATGTTGTAATGTATGGTGTTTAACATAACATAATAAAATTTTAAAAAAAGATGAATTGAGGGCGCCTGGGTGGCTCAGTCATTAAGCGTCTGCCTTCGGCTCAGGTCATGATCCCAGGGTCCTGGGGTGGAGTCCTGCGCATCGGGCTCCCTGCTCTGCAGAGAGCCTGCTTCTCCCTCTCCCCCTGCTTGTGTTCCCTCTCTCACTGTGTCTCTGTCAAATAAATAAATAAAATCTTTAAAAAAAAAAAAAGATGAATTGAGTTTATTGTAGGCAGTATATCGTAGGGTCCTGTTTTTTTATCCATCCAGCTGGTCTATGTCTTTTGATTGGAAAATTCACACCACCTGCATTTAGAGTAAGTCCTCACTTACTAATGTCATCTGATTAATTGTTTTCTGGCTGTTTTGTAGTTCCCTTGTTCCTTTCTCCAACTTTTTCTACCTTCCTTTGTGAACTGATGATTTGCTGTAGTAATATACTTTGATTCCCTTGTCTTTATGTTTTATGAATCCACTGTAGGCTTTCACTTCGTGTTTACCATGAGGCATGCAGAAAACACTTTATGCCTCTAACAGTCTATTTTATAATGATAGCAATTTGACTTTAATCCCATACAAAAACTCTACCTTTTTACTACCTGCCTTTTGTTTTTGCTTTTACAACTTTTTATATTGTGTATCAGCTAACAAATTATTGTATCTATAATTATTTTTAATAGTTTTGTCCTTTAACCAGTACACTGGAGTTAGTATTAACACACCACCATATTACAGTAGTAGAATATTCTGAATCTGACTATCTGCTTACCTTCACCAGTGTCTTATATATTTTCATGTTACTAATTAGCACCCTTTCATTTCAGGTTGAAGAACTTTCAGCATTTCTTGTAAGGCAGGTCTAGTGGCGATGAACTCCTTTAACTGTTGTTCATCAGGGAAAGACTTTATCTCTTTTTGAAAAAATTCCACTACGTCAAAAACTAATGATGTATTGTATGGTGACTAATATAATAAAATAAAATTTAAAAAAATTCCAGTATAGTTAACATACAGTGTTATATTAGCTTCAGGTGTACAATAAAGTTGTTCAACAATTCCATCACCCAATGCTCATCACAAGTACACTCCTTAATATCCACCACCTATTTAATCCATCCCCTCATCCACATCCCCTCTGGTAGCCATCAGTTTGTTCTCTATGGAAAAACGGATCAACTCTATGCAAAAGAATGAAACTAGACAACTTTCTTATACCATACACAAAAATAAACTCAAAACGGATTAAAGACCTAAATGTGTAACTTGAAACCATAAAAATCCTAGAAGAGAGCACAGGAGACAATATTTCTGACACTGGCCGTAGCAACATTTTTCTAGATATGTCTCCTGAGACAAGGGAAACAAAAGCAAAAATAAACTATTGGTATCCAAATAAAAAGCTTTGCATAGTCTATATCTCTTTTTAATTTTGAAGGAAACTTTGCTGGGTAAAGTATTCTTGCTATACAGTTTCTTTTTTTCATTTTTTTTTTTAAAGATTTTATTTATTTATTTAACAGAGAGAGACACAGTGAGAGAGGGAACACAAGCAGGGGGAGTAGGAGAGGGAGAAGCAGGCTTCTCCGCAAAGGAGGGAGCCCGATGCCGGGCTCGATCCCAGGACCCTGGGATCATGACCTGAGCCAAAGGCAGACGCTTAACAACTGAGCCACCCAGGTGCCCCAACAGTTTCTTTTTTTCAACACTTTGAATATACCTCCCATTATCTCCTGGCTTACAAGGTCTTTTGTAAGAAATCTGCTGATAATATGGTAGTTTCCTTGTGAGAGAGATTTTTTTTTCTCTTGCTGTTTTTATTTTTTCTTTTTCTCTTTTTTAAAAGATTTTATTTATTTATTTGAGAGAGGAGTGAGAGAGAGATCACAAGCAGGGGAGGGAGAGGGAGAAGCAGACTCCTCTGCTGAGCAGGGAGCCCAACATGGGGCTTGATCCCAGGACCCTGGGATCATGACCTAAGCTGAAGGCAGATGCTTAACCAACTGAGCCACCCAAGCACCCCTCTCTTGCTGGTTTTAAAATACTCTTTTCATTTTTTATATTAGACAGTTTTATTATAATATGTCTTGGTGAAGATCATTTTGGATTGAAATTTTGGGGTGACCTATGAGTTTTACAAACCTGGATGTCCAAATCTCTCCCCAGGTTTAGGAAGTTCTCAACCAGTATTTATTTAAATAAGCTTTCTAACCCCTTTCTCCCTCTCTTTTTCCAATAATGGCACACTGTTTCCATGAAGGTGCCTTAGTCCCATAGTCTTCCTTCATTCTTTTTGCTTTCTGCTCCTCTGATTAGATGATTTCAATTGATCTATCTTCTAGCTAACTAATTCTTTCTTCTGATTGGTCAAGGGTGCTGTTGAAGTTCTTTATTGAATTCTTCAGTACAACAGCTGTATTCTTCAGCTCCAAAATTTGTTTGGATCTTTTTTAGGTTGTCTCTTTTGAACTTCTCATTTTGTTCTTGTGTTATTTTCCAGATGTCTTTAAATTGTTTATATGTGTTCTCTTAGCATCTTTAAGGGAATTATTTCTGAATTCTTGGTTAAGCAATTTCTGGATCTCCATTTCTTAGGGGCCAGTAACCAGAGGTTTACCGTGTTTGTTTAGAGGAGTCATATTTCCCTGATTCTGCATGATCCCTGTAGCCTTGTATAGGTGTCTGTGCATTTGAAAATGCTGTCACCTCTTCCAGACTTTAGGGACTGATATCAGTAAAGGAAGACTTTTACTTGTGGATAACAGCACACTGGAGCATGCTGTGACTTTGGGTTTAGTGTCGCAGGGTACCAAGAATGGGTGTGTGTGGCAGCACCACATTTGGTGGGGTGTTAATGTCTCTTCAGCTCAGGCTGCTGAGGTCCTCCACATTGACAACTATGTGTTTCTTGGCAAGAACTGTGAGGGGTTTGAAGTGGCTGCTAGGGCTACTGGTGTCCTCAGCAGTGCCTTCAGGTCCAATGAATAGGGATCGGGGCAGGCAGTGGTGATGGCCAGAGCTGGTGTGCACATGGCTGGCTATAGGGGCCAGCTGCATGTGCCTATGTAGTCGTAGAGTCCAGTTGCAGACACATACATAGTGCTCAGGACTAAGATAGGCAGTAAAGGCCAGGGCCAACTACAAGCTCATTGGTAGCTGCAAGGGCCCTTGCTGTTAGTGTGGCTGCACATTCTTTCCTTGGGTGTGTGTACTACAGTGTAGGCCAGTCATAGGGGTCAGGCTGGAGGTGTGCAGGTGCAAAGGTGGAGGAGCTAGCTTCAGGTGAACATGGTGGTGCAGGGCAGTGACAGATGATAAGGCCTAATCAGGCCAACAGGCTGCTGCAGAGACTCTAATTATCAGCATATTCTATCAGTAGTACCCCTGCCTGCATGCACAATGAAGTGGAGGTTGGGGACAGATTTCAGGCTTACAGTATGGAAGGGCACAAATGGACAGGCTAGCCCCAAACTCACACATGGCACCCTACAGTATGGAAGGGCATAGCTGGAAAGGCTAACCCTGAACACACACTCGGTCAGCTGTAGGAGTCTAGGCTTATGTCTTGTACTCACACAGCTACAGAGTTCTGGAATGGATGCTCATGTGGTTCCTGGGAGCTGGCAAGAGTGGGGTGGGAATTGGAACGAGGAGGATTTTGATGGCTAGTATCACGAATATGAATACCTCTGGGGCATAAGCTGATGAAATTTCCAGGTGTCTGTGGCAACTGTGCTGGCCATTCGCTTCTTCAGTGGCAAAATCTGCTGGGTTTATCTGCAGAGCAGGTGCGTGAGTCACAATCACTCTCACTGCATGGCTGCTATTGGTATCCCTTTTCTTTCCTGTTCCTCCTAGCCACCTCTATCTGTCAACTTTTGCAGCGTGGGTGGAGTGAAACTAAAGCAGAACCTTGGGGCAATGTCCTGAAAGGTTGGGAAAGCTGGTTGCTCACCCTGCCCCTCCTTTCCTGGCAAGGAAAACACTTTCTGGTTGACAAGTTCCCTCCTGGTGCTGTGCAACGTCAGCTTGGGGGAAGGAATGATGCAGGTAAAATGAAGTTGTCTTCTTTCTGTTCTTTTGTGGTTATTCTCAGGTTTTTTGTTCCACAATGTTGCTAAAGTTTCTTACGCAGACTCCAGACCTCTCCCAGAACTGTTTCTCTTCATGGATAACCGTCCAATCATTGATCTTTGTGAGGGGATAGAGAGTGGATTCCCACACATCACCATTTTGGTGACATTATGTTTTTTTCCTGGCTTTTCACTTCCTTGATGGCATTCTTTAAATCACAAAAGTTTTAAATTTATATAATGCCCAATTTATCTATTTTTCTTTTGTTGCTTGTGTTTTAGGTGTCAAATCTAGGGAAACACTGCCTAATCCAATGTCACAAAAATTTATACCTTTTCTTCAAGAGTTTTATAGTTTAAGCTTTTAAATTTAGGTACTCGATCCCTTTTGAGTTCATTTTTTATATATAGTGTGAGGTAGGAGTATAACTTCATTTATTTGCATTTGGATACCCAGTTGGATCAACACCACTTATTGAAAAGACTGTTCTTTCCTTATTGAATTGTCTTTAACCATTGGTAAAAATCTGTTGACTATAAATGTTAGGGTTTATTTCTGGAATCTCAATTTTATTTTATTGATATATATGTCTATCCTTAACTCAGTACCACACTGTTCTGATTACTGTAGTTTTATAAAATGTTTTGAAATCAAGAAGTGTGAGTCCTCCAACTGTGTATTTATTTATCATGACTCTTTGGGCTATTCTGGGTCTCTTGCATTTCTATATGAATTTTAAGATCAGGTTGTCAATTTCAAATGATTCTGATAGAGATTGCTCTGAATCTGTAGATGAGTTAGTATCATCATCTTAACAATATTAATTCTTGTTAATATGTGAATATGGATATGTGAATATGGACCATTTATTTAGGATTAATTTCTTTCAAAAATGTTTTTATAGTTTCAGAGTATAAGTTTTATGCTTCTTTTTAAAAATGTATTCTTAAGTATTTTGTTTGTTTTGGTACTATTTTATAATTGAATTGTTTCCTTAATTTCATTTTTGGTATGCTCACTGCTACTGTATACAGATACAATTGATTTTTGTATATTGATCTTATATCCAGTATCCTTGCTGAACTTATTAGTTCTGATAGTTTCTTAGCAGTTCCATAGAATTTTCCATATACAAGATCATGTCAGCTCTGCTAACAGAGATAGTTTGACTTCTTCCTTTCCAATCAAGATGGCTTTTAATTCATTTGCATTCATTTAATTTGCCTGCCTAACTATATTGGCTGGAGCCTTTGGTACAATGCTGAATATAAGTGGCAAAAGTAGATGTCTTGTTCCTCATCTTAGGGGGAAATCATCCAGTCCTTAACCATTAAGTATGATGTTAGCTGGGGGATTTTCATAGAGATACTTTGCCAGATTAGGAAGTTACCCTTTATTTCTAGGATTTTTTAAAGTAGGCTCCATGCCCAGTGTGGAACCCAATGCAGGGCTTGAACTCACGACCCTGAGATCAAGACCTGAGCTGAGATGCAGAGATGGATGTTTAACCAACTGAGCTACACAGGTGCCCTTCTATTTCTAGCATATTGATTTGTTTTCATCATGAAGGGGTGTTGAATTTTATAAAATGATTTTTATGTGTCTACTGAAATATGTTTAACCTTTATTCTATTGATGAGGGGTATTAACTTACTCTGATGCTAAATCTACCTTGCATTCTTGAGATAAATCCCGCTTGGTCATGGTGTATAATCCTTTTTATATATTGAATTCAGTTGGCTAGTATTTTGTTGAGGATTGCTCCATCTATATTAATAAGAAAACTGATTTGTAGTTTTCCTTTCCAGTGATTTCTTTGGTTTTGTTACAAGGTAATATTACCTCATAGAGTGAGTTGGGAAGAGTTCCCATCTCTCCTACTTTTTGGAAGAGTTTGTGAAGAATTCTATTAATTCTTCTTTAAACGTTTGAAAGAATTCATCAGTGAAACCACCTCTACCTCAACTCTCTTGGTTGGAAGTTTTTGTTCTTGTTTTTTTTTTTGCTAGTTCAATCTCTTTACTTGCTGTAAGTCTATTCAGATTTTCTATTCTTAAAATATTTTCAGTAGTTTGAGTCTTTCTAGGAATATGACCATTTCGTCTAAGCGATCTAATTTGTTGGCATACTGTTATTCATCTTATTTGCTTATAATTCTAATTTCTGTAGAGTTGGTGGCAATATCCCCCTTTTGTTCTTGATTTTAGTAATTTCAGTCTTCTCTGTCAATCTAACTGAAGGGTTATCAATTTTGTTGATCTTTTCAAAGGACAATCTTTGGGTTTTTCTGCTTTTCACTATTTATTTCTAGTCTCTATTTCATTTATTTACTCTAATCTTTATTATTTCCTTCCTTCTACTTCCTTTGGGTTTAGTTGGCCCTCTTATATTGTTGATTTAAGATCTTTCCTTTTTTTTTTTTAATGCAGGCATTTACAGATATAAATTTCCCTCTGGGTATTGATTTAGCTGAGTCATGTGAGCTTTGGTGTGTTGTCTCCCCACTTTTATTCATCTCAAAGTATTTTCCAATTTCCCTTGTAAGTTCTTTTTTGACCCATTGGTCATTTAGTAGTAAGTTGTTTAATTTCCACATATTTATAAATTTCACTGGTTTTGCTTTCTGATTTCATTCTATTATAGTTAGAGAAAGTACTTTGTATGGTTTCAATCCTTTCACATTTATTTATTTTTTTTTTAATGGCCTAGCATATGGTCTATCCAGGAAAATGTTCCATATACACTTGGGAAGAATTCTACTGCTGTTGGGTGGAGTGTTCTACAGATGTCTATTTTGTCTAGTTGGCTTATGCTGTCATTCAAGTCTTCTATCTCCTTCTTGATCTTTTGCCTAGTTTTTCTATCCATTATTGAAAGTATTTGGATATTTCTATCCATTATTGAAAGTTGTAACTATTATTATTGAATTATCTGTTACTCTTTATTCTTTTCAGGTATGTTTCTTATATTTTGAAGCTCTGTTTTTAGGTGCATATTTGTTTATAATTGTTATGTCTTCCTGATGGATTGACCCTTTTGTCATTATAAGATGTCTCTATCAGTAATAATATTTTTTGTTTTACAATTTATTTTGTCTGATATGTAGCCTCTCCAACTTTCTTATGGTATTGTTTGCATAATATATTTCTTTTCCTTCCTTTTATTTTCAATTCATTTATATCTTTGAATCTAAAGTGTGTTGTGTAGACAGCATACAGTTGGATCATTATACAACCTGACAATCTCTGCCTTTAAAAAAAAAATTATTTATTTATTTCAGAGAGAGAAAGTGAGAGAGAGAGAGAGAGAGCAGGGGGAGGAACAGAGGGAGAGGGAGAGAGAGAATCCCAAGCAGACTCCGCACTGAATGCAGAGTCTGATGCCGGGCTCAATCCTACCCCTGAGATCATGACCTGAGCCAAAATCAAGAGTCGGACTGAGACACCCAGGCGTCCCTAATTTCTGCCTTTTTACTGGATTGTTTTATCCACTGACATTAAATATTTTTAATGATATCGTTATTTGTGTGTTTGACATTTTACTTTTTATTTTCTACATTTTGTTCCCGATTCTTCACTTACTGCCTTCTCTTACATTAAGTGAATTTTTCCAGTGTAACAGTTTAGTTCCTTATTGGTTTTTTTCACCATATTTTTTAGTGGTTTCTCTAGGGCTCATCAGAATACATTTCAAATTGATACTAAATTAACCCGTGAGACACAATGTTACTCCTCTATAGCTCAATTACTAGTTCCTTCTTTTTGCACTATTTTTTTGGTGCTATTTGGGTCTTTTACAAACCCAATAATACATGATTCTAATTATTACTTTATAAAATTTTGTATCTATTTTTAAAAAGCTGACAAAAGAAAGGAGAACACATATATATTTATAGTTTGTTATATTTAGCAGGTATCCTTTCTAACATTCTTTTTACTTTTGAAATATTTATTAAATAAACAGGTATTTATTACATTGTATCTGGTTGCTTATGAGCATTTTATTGAAAATGAGGGTTAATATTAGTGGAATAAATGTGTTTTCTTATGAACAAATTGTCAGTTTTGACTTTTGTCATTTTATCTACTGGGATTTTCATATTATTCTGACTAATTTAAGAAATTCTTTATGTCATAGCTTTAATTACTGTCATATTTGATTTAATCTTTTTCACAAATTATTTTTTTACTGTAGTATGTTAAACTTTTCATTGTTATTACTTCAAACTTCAGAAATTTCTTATCCTTTTAAGATCTAAAAGGCATTCGTTGTTTCAAGTTGTAAAAATAAAAATATTTTTCTTATACATAGGCCACAAACCATGGAAACATAGCTAAACTTTTTTTTCCTCCTCTTATGGATTAAACCTCCATAGTATATACCCTGGGTTATGTTAGAGATGCAGGCTTATTCAGTGAAAATCAGAGACAGAAAATGTCTACAGCTATATGCAACAGATAATTGGGCACATTAACTTATTGGGCTTTCTATAGCTTTACACAGAACACTGAACCCTCCATTACTGAGCAGGACAACATACTTCAATATATCACTTCAGTCACGCACTGGAATAGTATCAATAAACCGTTCAATGTTGTATTTGCTTCTATTTCCACATTTGATGGCCATCCCCTGTATATAATACTTAATTCACTTAGATCATATTTTGACGGTGCTATGATTTAAATTGACGATCCTACAAATTATGTACCAGTTTTCCCAACACTATTTATTTAAAGAAAAAAAATCTCTTTAGACTAGAGACATGACAATTAAATGCAGCACCCAATACTAAACTGGATCTTGTACTAGAAGGAAAAATGAAGGTACAAAGGAAAAATAACGGCATAAGTGGTATAAATAAAGGTATAAAGGATAATGGCATAAAGTAGGTGTATAATGGATCAATTAACAAAACTGGAATACAGAAGGCATATTAGATACATGTACTACAATGTTAAATTTATTGAAATTGATCATTGTACTGTGGTTATTAAAAGTACTTGTAGTGTTAGAAAACACAAATTGATATATTTAAGGGTGAAGAGTCATGACAGATGTAGTCTCAAAGGATAAAAAACAAAGGAACAAAAAAACCAAAGGAAACACCACATTTATGGTTCTCAACTGGGGGTGATTTGCCCCCTCCCAGGACATTTGTAATGTCTGGTCACATTTTTGGGGGGGGTACTCCTGGCATCTGGCTGGTGGAGTCCAGAGATGCTAACACCCCACAATGCAAATATCAGCCCTCACAAAAAAGAATGATCTGGCCTCAAATGTCAACAGTGTTGAGGTTGAGAAACCTTAATACAGAGAAAGCAAATAATGGAGGAAGTGGGGTAAAATATTAACAGTAGGTGTGCATAGGTGAGGGGTATATGGGTGTTGTTGTGATTATTCTTTTTTTTTTAAGTTTTCATTCAAACTCCAGCTAGTTAATATATAGTATAATATTAGTTTCAGGTGTACAATATAGTGTTTCAACACTTACATACTACAGCCAGTGCTCATCACAACATGTGCACTCCTTAATCTCCATCACCCATTTAACCCATCCCGTTTTGATTATTCTTAATCTTGTAACTTTTCTGTAATTTGGAAATTACTTCCAAATAAAAAGTGTTTTTAAACTTCTTTTAAAAGTACTATGCTGTGATGATTACTTTATCATATACTGAATCATTACAGAGAAAAGTGGACCTATTTTGGGGCTTCCTAATCTACTTCTAGTCTATTCTATTTCTCTTCTCTATTTCTAGTCTGTCTCCTGAAGACTTCCAGCAGTGAACATTTCTGGTGAGGTGACTTAATTGTCAAAGCCGTGAGAATAGTTCTTTGGAACTTAACTAGGCAAAATATTTTAATATATGCATATTAAATGTGCAATGTGCAAAGACCTCAGGGTCAGATTATTTATTTGCCTGATGTTTTTTCAGGAGAACAGATCAAAGAGTGAGGCTGGGCTCTGGGAAGCTACAGCAGTGATTCCCTGAAGTGAGTGCTCCTCATGCAATCCAAGCTCTTCAGAGCCATCCAAACACAAAGCGACATCAAGCTACATGTGATATTAGTCTTTTGTTTGGATAAGAACAACATTCTACAAACACATTTTCAAACGTTAGCCTGTAGAAAACATTTGTGCTTTTTAGCCTACAGGATCTTAAAGCCAAATTGACTTTATTTTTTTTTTAAGATTTTATTTATTTATTTGTCAGAGAGAGAGAGAGCACAAGCAGGGGGAGCGGCAGGCAGAGCAGGCAGAGTAGGCAGAGGGAAAAGCAGACTTCCCACTGAGCAAGGAGTCTGGGACCCTGGGATCATGACCTGAGCCAAAGGCAGCCGCTTAACCGACTGGGCCACCTAGGTGCCCCTAGCCTAACTGACTTTAAAGTACAATTTAAATATATCCATCATAGGGCGCCTGGGTGGCTCAGTTGGTTAAGCGACTGCCTTTGGTTCAGGTCATGATCCTGGAGTCCCGGGATCGAGTCCCGCATCGGGCTCCCTGCTTGGTGGGGAGGCTGCTTCTCCCTCTGACCCTCCCCCCTCTCATGTGCTCTCTGTCTCTCTCATTCTCTCTGTCTCAGATAAATAAATAAAATCTTTAAATATATCCATCATAGACACACTTCTCTGAAAGGATCTGGGAATCTGTCTAAAATACAGCAGAATACCACTATACAAATGAGTTAGAAACTTGGATTTTATTTCTCTTCTATTATATGTTTCTTAATTTCTTCAAAGTAAAACAGAATATAAATATGTTCATGGGAGGATAAATATGTTCATGTGTTGAGCTATTCAATAAACGTCTCATAAAATCATTTTTGTAGGTAAGCCAAATGTAATACAAAGACTCCACTTGAAATGCATGGTGGCTGACAGCATTCAAGTCCCCAATCCTACTTTGCCCTTTGCCCCAGATAAGAAAGCCTGCTAATACCCTCAGACCCTAGTGTCCTCAGGCCCTTGGCAATTGGAGAAATTTCAAACCACGCAAGACCCTGCTGAGTGTGGGAACCTCCACCGACTCACTTTCTAACTACAATAAAACCCAAAGCCCCACCTTCCTCCTATCCCTCCCGACCACACAGAAGCCCTTCTCCTACGCATGGAGATTCATCTGCTGTTAACTGTTATGAGTTATAAATTCTATTTTATATCCATTGGTGCCCATGTGTCATTTGTCCCACCTCCAAAATTTCCCAGGGTGGAGTGGGAGAATTGTTCAGTGTCTGGTAGGGGATGCTAGACACACAAATAAAACACCAATTGACTAGTTTTGCTTAATGATTTCTCAGAATCACTTGCCAAGGCACCAGGAAGACTCTAGTTTCTAGGAAGTCTTCCAGGGCAAAGACCAGGAGAAAGACAGAATCACATTCACTAATGTCCATGCATAAGTTAGGGTCTGAAATATACTAAAGCAAATTTCTAAGAGAAGGGTTAATAATTCAAAAAAATAATTTGAAGGATAAAATTAAACCATAGAGTAGAATACTGAAGACCTACCTTCAGTTATAATTTTGCTATTATTATTTGAACAGAAACATTTAAAATGTAGTTTTTTTAAAAATCTAAACTACACATTAAAAACCAAAACACAGAATCCCAGTTCTCACCCAAATGGCACTCCAAGGGCACCCAGTGGAGTCACCAGGACTGTGGGGACCGCAGTGTAAGCCAGGAAGTTTCCAATCTGGCCAACAGCCACTGTCAAGAGAATCACAAGGATACCACTTGCAATTACAGCTCTCTTTTAGCAATGATCACAGAGTTTAATTTGGCAAGGCTCTGCTCTGAAAGGGCTATTTCTTTTCATTACTGGTGAGGAAGTAAATATGGGGCATCATTTGCATAATTAAGGGTCCTGAAGGCAGAGGACAGCAGGCCCCAGAGCATCACGACCCAACGGGTCAGGAGTAGTTTCAGCCCTCTGTGGAAATTCCCAAACTAAATGGCAGTGACTGACAGTGGGTGCAACAAAGTATATCTCCACTCTCTCCTTCACACATCCTCCTTTTAAGACTGATCACGTAGAATTTCCTGTTGTCCCAATGGGCTGGAATCTACTCCAGTATAGACTACTGGGCCACAGTGACATGCTGCTCATACACCAGCTGGAGAAACTACTGCCTGCACGGGACTGCACCCAGAGCTAGACCAAGACAGAGCTTAACAATGAGCTCTTCAGTGAAAGGAAACAACATCCGCTAGACAACAACTCACCTCGAAGACAATGTGTGACAAGTAAACCTCATGATATTTCTGGATTATTTAATACAATTTTTCTTTATATATTTAGGGTTCCGAACTCCAATTTTATTATTTATTTTTACATGATAGCACATAACCTCTGCATATGACCTCTTTTATACAATAGCACATGATCCTGTACTGAAGGCTAAGTGAAGAAACTCTCCTTTGTAAAACCAATTATGTTCAACAAAACATGAAATTTCACCAAATTCAACAGCATGACTACAGATGAGTAAGCAGGAGCTGTTTTAATTTCTTTGGGCCCAGGACAGTCTGAGCTGGACTATATTCAGAGCTAACTGCAGGCAGTAGGAACCTCTATCTCCCCAATGCCTCCCGCCCTGGTCCTCATCCCAAAGAACGGAGCCACACTCATTCCACCTCCTCCAGTCCTGCCAGAAGATGACTGATCTTAAGAAAGAAAGCACACCAAGCTTTTCACCACACTGGGTACTTACTTGCAATTGTGCCTGCCCACCACACAATGTCTGTTAAATAGGAGGTACCTATGAAAGAGTGAGATAAAAATGTGAGAAAAGTACAAACCAAGAGGTTTACAAACTATATACTTAAAAAGGAGTTTTTAAATGAAAATAAAATTGAGAAGAATAATGAACGCCATACGGTTTATTCACCCTTTAAAGAATTGTTAAGTTAGTCTATAAATAGCAGCATGAGAAACCACTAAAAGTGGCAAATACAGATATTTTTTGCAATGAACACAAGCTGACCCAAACAACAAGTGAAACCTTTATAAAAAACTACTTTTGGCTCATCATGCCACCCATAGACACAAATATTCTTTGGCATGAAGTTTTACGTTGAAGTCCAGTTCTCTCATGCATTTACTGCAACCCATTTATGTGATAATTTATGAGCATAGGGTTCAATGACTACTGGTGCTTAAGCAGGTTACACAATTTTTATAAATTAGAACCTTTATGATATGGCTCTTTTTTCAACCATTTGGGCAGCAGACTTTTTCACTCACTCAGGGATTTGACATTTTACACAGTCTCCTATATTCTCTTAGGTTACCCTCATATATCCCCATGCATAGCCAGACAGAAACATGAGCAGGTGCCCAGGCCTCCCCATCAGATGGGTCCCTCTTCCTGCCTGTATGACAGGAACCTTCAGCAAGATAGTCTCCCAACCTTTCATACACATAGTTGTACTAATTCGGATATGTCAAAATGCTAGTCTGACAGGTTTCTTCACTTCAGATTTAGGTACCAAATTCTAGATTTTAGCCATTCTAACAGGTGTGAGGTGATATCTTATTGTAGTTTTGATTTGTATTTCCTTGATGATGAGTGATGTCGAGCATCTTTCCATGTGTCTGCTGGCCACCACTACGTCTTCTTTTGAAAAATGTCTATGTAGGTCCTCTACCCATTTTTCAACCATATTGTTTGGTATTTTTGGGGTTGAGTTGTATAAGTTCTTTATATACTTCTTTTTAAATTTTATTTTATTATGTTACGTTAGTCACCATACATCATTAGTTTTTGATGTAGTGATCCACAATTCATTGTTTTTGTGTAACACCCAGTGCTCCATGCAGTATGTGCCCTCCTTAATACCCACCACAGGACCAACCCATCCCCCGACCCCCCTCCGCTCCAAAACCATCAGTCTGTTTCTCGGAGTCCATAGTCTCTCATGGTTCGTCTCACCCTCCGATTTCCCCCACTTCGTTTTTCCCTTCCCTCTCCCAATGACCTCCATGCTATTCCTCATGTTCCACAAATAAGTGAAACCATATGATAATTGACTTTCTCTGCTTGACTTATTTCACATAGTATAATCTCAAGTCCCATCCATGTTGATTTAAAGGATTTTTTTTTTTTTTAAGATTTTATTTAGTCATTTGACAGAGAGAGACACAGCAAGAGAGGGAA
>NC_138377.1:104027832-104056909 GCF_054177405.1 Leptonychotes weddellii
CCCGCTGAGCAGAGAGCCTAATGCAGGGCTTGATCCCAGGACCCTGGGATCATGACCTGAGCCGAAGGCAGACGATTAATAACTAAGCCACCCAGGCACCCCCATGTTGATGTAAAAGCTGGGTATTCATCCTTTCCAATGGCTGAATAATATTCCATTGTATATATGGACATCTTCTTTATCCATTCATCTGTTGAAGGGCATCTCGGCTCTTTCCACAGTTTGGCTATTGCGGACATTGCTGCTATGAACATTGGGGTGCATATGGCCCTTCTTTTCACTACATCTGTTGGGCAATTGCTGGGTCAAAGGGTAGCTCTGTTTTTAATTTTTTGAGGCACCTCCACACTGTTTTCTAAAGTGGCTGTACCAACTTGCATTCCCACCAACAGTGTAAGAGGGTTCCCCTTTCTCCACAACCTCTCCAAAATTTCTTGTTTCTAGCCTTGTTGATTTTTGCCATTCTAACTGGTGTAAGGTGCTATCTCAATGTGATTTTGATTTGAATTTCCCTGATGGTTAATGATGAACATTTTTCATGTGTCTGTTAGCCATTTGTATGTCTTCTTTGGAGAAGTGTCTGTTTCTGTCTTCTGCCCATTTTTTGACTGGATTATTTGTTTTTTGGGTGTTGAGTTTGAGAAGTTCTTTATAGATCTTGGAAATCAGCGCTTTGCCTGTAGTGTCATTTGCATATATCTTCTCCCATTCTGTGGATTGCCTATTTTGTTGACTGGTTCTTTGCTCTGCAGAAGCTTTTAATCTTGATTAAGTCCAAAAAGTTCATGTTTGCTTTTGTTTCTCTTGCCTTTGGAGATGTATCTTGAAAGAAGTTGTGTGACTGATGTCGAAGAGGTTACTGCCTATGTTCTCCTCTAGGATTTTGATGGATTCCTGTCTCACATTGAGGTCTTTCATCCATTTTGAGTTTATCTTTGTGTATGGGGTAAGAGAATGGTCGAGTTTCATTCTTCTGTATATAGCTGTCCAATTTTCCCAGCACCATTTATTGAAGAGACTGTCTTTTTTCCATTGCATATTCTTTCCTGCTTTGTCGAAGATTATTTGGCCATAGAGTTGAGGGTTCATATCTGGGGTCTCTATTCTGTTCCATTGGTCTATATGTCTGCTTTTGTGCCAGTACCTTGCTGTGTTGGTGATCACCGCTTTGTAATACAGCTTGAAATCGGGCAACATGATGCCCCCAGCTTTTTCTTTTTCAACATCTCCTTGGCAATTTGGGTTCTTTTCTGATTCCATACAAATTTTAGGATTGTTTGTTCCAGCACTTTGAAAAATGTCATTGTAATTTTGATTCGGGATGGCATTAAAAGTATAGATTGCTCTGGGCAGCACAGACATTTTAACAATGTTTATTCTTCTGATCCATGAGCATGCAATGTTTTTAATTTTTGGTCTTCAATTTCTTTCATAAGTGTTCTGTAGTTCCTAGAGTATAGATCCTTTACCTCTTTGGTTAGGTTTATTCCAAGGTATCTTATGGTTTTGGTGCTACTGTAAATGGAATCGATTCTCTAATTTCTCCTTCTACAGTTGCATTGTTAGTGTATAAGAAAGCAACTGATGTCTGTGCATTGATTTTGTATCCTGCCACATTACTGAATTGCTGTATGAGTTCTACTAATTTGGGGGTGGAGTCTTTTGGGTTTTCCACATAAAGTATCAGGTCATCTGCAAAGAAAGAGAGTTTGAATTCTTCTTTGCCAATTCAGATACCTTTTATTTCTTTTTGTTATCTGATTGCTGTTGCTAGGACATCTAGTACTATGTTGACCAATAGTGGCAAAAGTGGGCATCGTTGACGTGTTCCTGATCTTAAGAGAAAGTCTCTTATCTTTTCCCCATTGAGGATGATATTTGCTGTGGGTTTTTCATAGATGGATTTTATGAAATAGAGGAATGTTCCCTCATCTCTATACTCTGAAGAGTTTTAATGAGAAAAGGAGTTTCTGTCAAATGCTTTTTCTGCATCAATTGAGTGGACCATATGGTTCTTCCCTCTCCTCTTATTAATGTGTTCTATCACATTGATTGATTTGAGAATGTTGAACCACCCTTGCATCTCAAGGATAAATCCCACTTGGAAGTGGATGATCCTTTTAATGTATTGTTGGATCCTATTAGCTAGGATTTCGTTGAGAATTCTGGAATCCATATTCATCAGGGATATTGGTCTGAAATTCTCCTTTTTGATGGGGTCTTTGCCTGGTTTGGGGATTAAGGTAATTCTGGCCTCATAGAATGAGTCTGGAAGCTTTCATTCTCTATTTTTTGAAACAGCTTCAGGGGAATAGGTATTTCTTCTCTGAATGCTTGGTAGAATTCCCCAGGGAATCCATCAGGCCCTGGACTCTTGTTTTGGGGGAGGTTTTAGATCACTGCTTCTATCTCGTTACTGGTTACTGGTCTATTCAGGTTGTCAATTTCTTCCTGTTTCAGTCTTGGCAGCTTATAGGTTTCCAGGACAGCATCTATTTCTTCCAGGTTGCTTAATTTATTGGCATACAGCTGTTGATAATAATTTCTAATAACTGTTTCTATTTCCCTGGTGTTAGTTGTGATCTCTCCCCTTTCATTCATAATTTTATTAATTTGGGTCCTTTCTCTTTTCTTTTGGATAAGTCTGGTCAGTGCTTTATCGATCTTATTCTTTCAAAGGAACAGCTTCTAGTTTCTTCATTGATCTGATCTACTGTGTTTCTGGTTTCTAATTCATTGATCTCTGCTCTAATCTTAATTATTTCTCTTCTAATGCGTGGCTTAGGAATCATTTGTTGATTTTACTCTAGTTCTTTAAGGTGTAAAGTTAGTTGGTGAATTTGGGATTTTTCTATTTTTTTGAGAGAGGCTTGGATGGCTATGTATTTCCCTCTTAGGACAGCCTTTGCAGTATCCCATAGGTTTTGGACCGATGTGTTTTCATTCTCATTGGTTTCCATGAATTGTTTAAGTTCTTCTTTGATTTCCTGGTTGACCCAAACATTCTTGAGCTGAGTGGTCATTAGCTTCCAAGTGTTTGAATTTCTTCCAAATTTTTTGTGATTGAGTTCCTGTTTTAAAGCATTGTGGTCTGAGAATATGCAGGGAATAATTTCAGTCTTTTGGTATCAGTTGAGACCTGATTTGTGACCCAGTATGTGGTCTATTCTGGAGAAAGTTCCATGTGCGCTCGAGAAGAATGAGTATTCTGTTCTTTTAGGGTGGAATGTTCTGTATATAGCTATGAGGTCCATCTGGTCCAGTGTATCATTCAAAGCTCTTGTTTCTTTGTTGATTTTCTGCTTAGATGATCTGTCTGTTGCTGAGAGTGGAGTATTGAGGTCTCCTACAATTAATGTATTGTTATCAATATGACTCTTTATTTTGGTTAACAGTTGGCTTATGTAGATGGCTGCTCCCATGTTGGGGGCATAGATATTTACAATTGTTAGATCTTCTTGTTGGATAGACCCTTTAAGAATGATATAGTGTCACAATACACAAGCTTCCCCCTTCAAAAAAAAAAAAAGAATGATATAGTGTCCTTCTGTGTCTCTAACTACAGTCTTTAGCTTAAAATCTTGGGGTGCCTGGGTGGCTCAGTCGTTGGGCGTCTGCTCTCGGCACGGGTCATGATCCCGGGGTCCTGGGATCAGGACCCGCATTGGGCTCCCTGCTTGGTGGGAAGCCTGCTTCGCTCTCTCCCACTCCCCCTGTTTGTGTTCCCTCTCTCGCTGGGTCTCTCTCTGTCAAATTAAAAAAAAAAAATATTTAAAATCTAACTTATCTGATGTAAGAATTGCTACCCCAGCTTTCTCTTGAGGTCCGTTGGCATGGAAGATGGATCTCCATCCCTCCACTTTCAGTCGGGATGTATCTTTAGGTTCAAAATGAGTCTCTTGTAGGCAGCGTATGGATGGGTCCTGTCTTTTTATCCAATCTGCAACCGTGTGCCATTTCACGGGAGCATTTATGGCATTCACGTTGAGAGTGATTATTGAAAGATATGATTTTATTGTCATCATGTTGCCTGTGAAGACCTTGTTTCTATAGATTGTCTCTGTAAATTTCTGTTCTATATCACTCCTGGGGTCTTTCTCCTTTTATAGAGCCCCCTTAATATTTCTTGCAGGGCCAGCTTAGGGGTCACAGTTTCTGCCGGTCTTGGAAGCTCTGCATCTCTGCATCCATTCTAAATGACAGCCTTGCTGGATAAAGTTTCTTGGCTGCATGTTCTTCTTGTTTAGTACCCTGAACATGTCTTGCCAGCCCTTTCTGACTTGCCAGGTCTCTGTGGATAGGTCTGACATTATTCTGATGTTCCTCCCTCTGTACATAAGGAATTTCTTCCCCCTAACTGCCCTTAAAATGGTTTACTTGATTCTAAGCTTTGCGAGTTTTACTATTACATGCTGGGGCATTGGTCTGTCTTCTTTGATATTGGGAGGCATCCTCTCTGCCTTTAGGACACGAATGTTTGTTTCATTCCCCAGATTAGAGAAGTTCTCAGCTATGATTTGCTCAAATATATCTTCTAGTCCTCTCTCTCCACCCCCCCTCAGGGATCCCAATAATTCTGACATTGGAACATTGCATGGTGTCACTTATTTCTCTGATTCTATTTTCATGGATTTTGAGTTGTTTTTCCCTGGCCTCCTCTTTTCCCTTTTTGTGTATTAATTGGTCTTCTAGGTCACTAATTCGTTCTTCTGCCTCGCTTACCCTAGCTGTTAGATTATCTAGATTAGATGGGATCTCACTGATAGCATTTTTAAGTTCTGCCAATTCAGCTTTCATTTCTGCCCTTAGAGACTCTATGTTGCCATTAATTGATTTCTCCATTCTAGTTATTGTCTTCACAATTGCTACCCTGAATTTCATTTCTGACATCTTGGTTATATCTGTATCCATTTGTAAATCTGTGGCAGAAGTCACGGTCTCTGAGTCTTTCCAATTTTGGGGGTTCTTCCTCCTAGTCATTCTGTTGAGGGGTGGTTGAGGGAATGTACAGAGCCTAAATTATTGACCACAACCCAAGCAAGATGCACCTGTTTTATAGGGACCTTAGGGTTGTCAGCTTGTTCTTCCAGCCTGCCTTCTGGGGGAGGGGCCTGCCGCACTGTTACTCAGGCAACCCGTTTTGGGCAGAGTTGTCCTGCCCCCTGTGGGGGGGGATGGGCTCAGTGAAAACCGGTCTTTGGCGGGCTTTTGTTCTCTGGCAGCTTTCCGTGTCTCTTCAGTCGGAGCAGAAGAGACTTTCCAACCCTCTGCCTCAGAGCAGACAGATCACAGTCTGTTCTTAAATGAGCTCTCCAGGCCACACTATCTCTGTTTCTGTCTGTGCTGCTATAAACTGCAGCGTCCTGGGTTGTGCGCCCCTTAGCAGTGCTCCCAGTCCTCGCCTCCAGGTTGGGACACATCTCTGCCCTTTGTGCTAAAACTGCCAGCCGCCCCCAGTTCACACGTGGGGCCCCGCTGCTCTGGTTTCAGTCCAGGGGGCTGCCCTAAAGTCCTTTCCCCATCACTACCAGACTGCGAGTCTGTGCCCTGTCCCCAGCACAGGAGGCTTTTGCGCTCCTGTGTTATTTCACCTTCCTGGCGCCAGCACTTATGGCAGCTCCCTCCCCCTTCCGTTTATTTTCAGATATGTGCCCATGGAATCATGGTTCCCACTTCATACCTTGAAACCAACCACGTGCGATATTGTCTTTGTAGAAATCCAGATCTATCTTCTTATATCTCAGGCTGATTTCATGAGTGTTCAGAATAATCTGGCAGATATCCAGCTCAATTCCAGGGACTGGTTGGAATAGGGTCCCCTACTCCTCTGCAATCTTTTCCTGAACCCCGCTCTTTATATACTTTGGATATTAACCCTTATCAGATATATCATTTGCAAATATGTTCTCCTATTAAGTGGTTGATGATATTATAATAGCAATGTAACTGGGACAGATGGTAGCTATACTTATGATGTACATAGCATAATGTATAAACTTGTCAAATCACTAAGTTGTCCACCTGAAACAAATGTAACATTCTGTGTCAACTATGCTCAAATAAAAAAAGTAACCCTGTAGTTACTTTTGTAGGGAAATTATTTTTTAAAAATCAAGTACCTAAACCTAATTGGACATTTTAATTCTTAGTAATTTAGTATAATAAACACAAGAATTCAGCCTGCTTCATGAAGGAACAGAGCTATAGACATTACAATAAGTTCTTAAACAAAAATAAAATTGGGCTAATAAGTAATGACAGAGTAGGAAGAATGGTGAGTTAGAGTATTACTATTTGTCAACAGCACAATAAAAACCAATTTAAGCAAGAATCATCAATGGATACTAAAACAAGTAGATAAAAGTTTGTTGAGGAATATAGTATTGCCACATACTCTCCATTAATCAGCTCTACCAGTCTCTCATTAATTTTGAAGAGAAAAACTTATCTTTACAGTACTCTGTAGAACCTGATTGACATCACCTTAACCAAGTGGTCAAAGTCAAAATCATCAGCAATGGGACAAACCAACACTCCCATGCCTCCTGAGAAGATGCACTGAGAAGGATACAACATCACATCTGTGGTATTCCTGCCAAAATGCATCACTTGAATCTAATCATAAGGAAACTGTGAAACAGGCTATGAATTTGCTGGCTTCCACTCTTCCAAAAAGGCAAGGTCCTAAAGACAAAGAAAGGCTAAAGGACTGTTGCAGGTAAAAGAAAACTAAGAAGGCATGGTGACTCAACACACAAGATGCTAAATGGAAAAAAAAAAGGTTGCTATAAAGGACAGTATTGGCACAACTGGCAAAATCTGAATTTGGACTGTTGTAAATAAAACACTTCCCAAACCCCTTCTCTTTCTGCAGGAGACTGTGACTCAAGGTTCACTTTCTGGCTCTAGGAAGCTGATAGCTATGTGGCCAGAGGAAAGCACCTAGAAATGACTTCTTATGGACAAATGGCACCTGACTAGAAGCCTGGTGAACACCTGGTAGAGATCCTATCACTTGGACTCCCCTGAGTGCAATATCTCTGGGAACAAGCATGTCTGGTGGGGCTTGGGAGTGCTGCCTCTGTGACTTTAACAGGGCTCATAAGGCACGGCTGCTGTAGCAATGCCCGCTGCAGCTCTACATCCAGGCCCCTGAGACATGGTCTGCCTCTGCTGCCAACCTCCAGCAGGAAAGGGCATGACACTGGCTAGGACTCCTTTCCTGTGTCCCTCTGAGTGTGTCTGAGGCAAATGTGGACCACGTTGCCCTATAAGTAGGAAAGTACATCTGAGTCTAAGAAAGCCCCCTCCCAGTAAACACTGTAGAATAGTTATCAGCTATTAATACAGAATCCATGTTGAATTTCCTGAATGTGCTAATCACACTGTGTCTATTTAAGAGAATTTCCTGGTACATGCATGCTGAATTTTTAAATTTTTAAAAAATTTTTATTTTAAGTAGGCTCCACACCCAATGTGGGGCTTGAACACATGACCTTGAGATCAAGAGTCACATGCTCTATCGACTGAGCCAGGCAGGCGCCCCTGCATGCTGAATTTTAAGGATGCAAGTTCATGAATATTTCTTGCAGGACTGGCTTGGTGGCTAACTGAACATAATGAAAAAAAAAAAAAAGAAGAAGAAGTTGAAGGATGCAAGTTCATAAAGTCCACTTCCAGAATGCTGATGTGAGCAGCCCCGTGGATCAGTTGCCCAGTGAAACAACAATAACTGGAGAATAAAATTAAAAGTATTTTTCAAGTCTCTGAAATTGTTTTTTTTTTTTAAAGATTTTATTTATTTATTTGAGAGAGAGAGAGAGAGCACATGAGAGGGGGGAGGGTCAGAGGGAGAAGCAGACTCCCTGCTGAGCAGGTAGTCCAATGCGGGACTTGATCCCGGGACTCCAGGATCATGACCTGAGCTGAAGGCAGTTGCTTAACCAACAGCCACCCAGGTGCCCCTAAGTCTCTGAAATTGTTCTAAGAGCATATAGCAAATGAAGAAACATGTACTGAAGAAAAATCTACTAAATCTCAGTGAGAAAAGTGTGAGTCCTTTGCACATTAGACCCGCTCCTTCTCTCCCCCACTGCAATTCAGCTTCACAGAAGCTCTACTCCAGACTGGTGACAAAGAAAATGGGGTCCCCTCTCCCCTTAGTTCTCCATCACCAGGAAGAGCAGTCCTTCAGCATTTCTCCCCCTCCCCCAAGTTGAAGAGGCTAAATATCTTGTTAGTGCATCCAAGAGTTTGGGGGCTTCTTTCCCCAATCCAGCCCCTACCCAGAGGCTCTACCCCTGGCAGGACAGGCCCTGATCGTCCTGTTCCAAGCTTGAAGGTAGAGTACAGGTTTCATTCCTGGAGAAGCCAGCAAGATCAGAGGCTACCAACCATTCCCAATAACTAGTCTCAACTAATATACCTGCCTGGAGTCAACTGGACAAGACTGTGAGGCAATTTATGCACCAGAACATTGTCAAAGTAACAGACTAATCATCCAGCAATTAGTAGAGCCTAACAGCTGGATGTAATACCCAATGAGACAGAGAAGAGAAAAATCAGGGAGAGAAACAGTCAAAGATAGCCCTGCTAGTCATCCCAAATAAAGATGTACATAGTCAAGACTGTAAACTCTGAGGTGGGCCATTACAGGCTTCACACTGCAAGGGAAATAGACTTTACCGAAATCCTCCACCCAGGTCACTAAACAAATAAACAAGCAAACAATAATCCACAGAGAGGGGGAGGGGAATCAGATTCCAGAGTTGTTACCATATATTACCTAAAATGCCCAGATAACAACAAAATTCATGAGACAACAAAAACAAAACAAACAGCCCAATTCAAAAATGGCCAAAAGACTTGAATAGACACTTCTCCAAAAAAGATACACAAATGGCTAATAAGCACATGAACAGATGCTCAACATCACTGATCATTAGGGAAACACAAAAATCAAATCCCTCTCACTTCACACCCATTAAGGTGACTACTAAAAAAAAAAAACAAGTGTTGGTGAGGATGTGGAGAAATTGGAAACCTTGTGCATTGATGTTAAGAATGGAAAATGGTGCAGCCATAGTGGAAAACAGAATGGTGGTTCCTCAAAGAGTTATATATAGGATCACCACATGGTCCAGCAATTCCACTTCTGGGTATATATCCAAAAGAACTGAAAGCAGGGACTTGAACATATATTTATTTGTACACCATGTTCATACCAACTTTATTCACAATAGGCAACAGGTGGAAACAACCCAAGTGTCCTTCAATAGATGAATGGACAAATGGATAGACAAAATAAAATGGACATGGTGCTTTTTGTTATACATGAAACAGTAGTAAGCATCACAAGAAAAATGGTTATTCAGCTTTAAAAAGGAATGAAATTCTGATACATGCTGTATCATAGATGAATCTGGGAGACAATAATGCCAAGTGAAATAAGCCAGTCAAAATATGACAAATATTTTATGAGTGCACGTACATGAGGTACATAGAGTAATCACATTCATAGAGATAGAATGTAGAACAGTGATTACCAGGGGCTGGGAGTGGGAATGGGAGTTATTGTTAAATGGGTACAGTGTTTTATAAAGGGATTATGAAGAAGTTCTAGAGATGGGTAGTGATGACATTTAACACAACATAAATATACTTAACACTACTGAGTTGTACAATTAAAAATGGTTAAAATAGTAAATTTTATGGCATGCATATTTTACCACAACAAAAAAATAGCTGGAGGAAAAGAGGCCTGAAAATGTTAAGCCCCTATCATCTTGAGGTATGAACTGACTGATTTAAGAGCTTCCAACATCCTGAGTCATAAACCAGAATGACCATGGCAGGAGTGCCTGGAGCCTTCATACTATCTGCAGTCCATCTTACACTGATACTATTGCCATTTAGTGGTCCTTGAGCCCTATACCATTGGGGTCTCTTATAACTTAGGTGCTATTCAACTTCAGGAGGAGCAGTTGCTGGATGAGGGCCCATCTCCAATCAAATCACTGCAGGCTGTGCTTCTTGATGTGAAAATCGTGTCTTTCAAAATTTCTTTTTGGTGTTCAAATGTACAAAGAAGATGGTTATAAGGAGCATTTTGCAGAGATTCTGTGTGTGTTCTTCATAGTCGGTCTTCATCTTTTTCCTCGTAGGTCTCTCAAGAGTTAAATAGTATCCAGAAGAAGCAAAGCAAGTTTTTCTGCTTATTCTGCATGTTGGGAATGAGGAACATTTTATGTTCATGAGTAAGCTATTGTTTATTGATGTCATGATTATAGAAAAAATACTCCTGTTCCTTTTGCTACATATGAAACAGAGGCAAAGAATACAAGATAAACTATAATTAACTGCTTGAATGATGTTGGTTTCTATTGTATTAGGTGTAAAAGTTGAGAGAAGAAAAGTGCTGGGGAGATGACTTGTCATGTAATAAAAATAAGAATCAAAACAAACAAACAAACAAACAAACCCCAAAACCAAGACATGCAAAAAAGCCAGAAAAATGTGACCTATATATATATATATATATATATACACACACACACACATATTATACACACAAGGAAAGTGCAGGCAACAAAAACTGCCTGCAAGAAGGCCTAGACATTAGACTTAACAAAAATTTCAAATCATCCATTAAAAATACATTCAAACTGTAATTAAAATAAAAACTTTATATGTTCAAATAACTAAAGAAACTATGCTTAAAGAAGTAAAGGAACAACTTATCAAATAGAGAATATAAGGAATGATTTTTCTAAAAACTCAAACTGAAATTCTGGAGTTGAAAAGTACAATAACTAGAATGAAAAAAGAAATCAATACCACATTTCAATATTCCTGGCAGAAGAATCAGTGAATTTGAAGACAGATTGATAAAGATCATACATTCTGAAGAGAAAAAAAGAAAAAAGAAAAATGAACAGAGGGGCGCCTGGGTGGCTCAGTCATTGAGCGTCTGCCTTTGGCTCAGGTCATGACCCCAGGGTTCTGGGATCAAGCCCCGCATTGGGCTCTCTGATCAGGGGGAGGCCCACTTCTCCCTCTCCCACTCCTCCTGCTTGTGTTCCCTCTCTCGCTGGGTCTCTGTCAAATAAATAAATAATCTTAAAAAAAAGAAAGAAAGAAAAATGAACAGAATCTTAGAGAAAGGTGACACCATTACACACTTAAACAGAGTCATAATGTTACTACTAGATGGAGAGAAAAGAGAAGTAGTAGAAAAAATACTCAAGAAAAAAAGGGCTGGAATTTACCAAATGTGATGAAAATCCAAAAAGCTCAACAAACTCGAGAGTTCCACGCACACGTCACATGTTGCTAAGAGTGCTCAAAGATGAAGAGAAAAATTTTTAAAAAGCAATAGAAAAATGATAATATGCAAGAGAATCTCAGTAAGATTAACAACAGATATCTCAGTAAATTTTAATTAAAATTAAAATTTAAAATGTTTAGTTACGAAACGGAAATTTGTTCTCCTTTCTCACCTTAACTGATTTGAAAAGCTATGGGATAAATATGCATATAACTGTGTTGTTGGATCTATAACATAGAACTGTAATATATTTGACAATAACAACACAAAGGATGTGGGTGTGAGTAGTTTTATGACTCACATAAAGTAAGTGTACATGGTAAGAGTAAGAACATGGTAATTGATACTCTGAATGCCATAAAGAAAATAAGGAATGATAAATAAACAGGTTAACATATAGAACTCTATAAATCTATATTTGCTTTTTTTTGTAAGCTTTTTAAAAAAATTTTATTTAAATTTAAATTAACATATAGTGTATTATTACATTCAGAGACAGAATTTAGTGATTCATCAGTTGCATATAATACCCAGTGCTCATTATACCAAGTGCCCTCCTTAATGCCCATCACCCAGTTACCCCAACCCCACACCCACCTCCCTTCCAGCAACGCTGTTTGTTGCCTATAGTTAAGAGTTTCTTATGGTTTGTCTCCATCTCTGATTTTGTCTTTTATTTATCCTTCCCTTCCCCTATGTTCATCTGTTTTGTTTCTTAAAAGTCACATATGAGTGAAATCATCTGCTATTTGTCTTTCTCTGACTGACTTATTCTGCTTAGCATACTATCCTCTAGTTCCATCCACGTCATTGCAAATGGCAAGATTTCATTCTTTTTGATGACTGAGTAACATTCCATTGTGTATATATATACACCACTTCTTTCTCCATTCATCTCTCGATGGATATCTGGGTTCTTTCCATAGTTTGCCTGTTGTGGACACTACTGCTATAAACATTGGGATGCATGTGCCCTGTTGAATCAGTTTGTAAACTCTGAATAAATACCTAGTAGTACAATTGCTGGGTCCTAGGGTAGTTCTATTTTTAACTTTTTGAGGAACCTCCATACTGTTTTCCAGAGTGGCTGCACCAGTTTGCATTCCCACCAACAGCGTAAGAGGGTTCCCCTTTCTTCACATCCTCACCAACATCTGTTGTTTCCTGAGTTGTTAATTTTAGCCATTCTGACTGGTGTGACGTGGTATCTCATTGGAGTTTTGATCTGTATTTCCCTGATGCTGAGTGATGTTGAGCATTTTTCATGTGTCTGTTAGCCATTTGTATGTGTTCTTTGGAGAAATGTCTGTTCATGTTTTCTGCCCATTTCTTCACTGGATTTTCTGTTTTTTGGGTGTTGAGATTGATACGTTCTTTATAGATTCTGAATACCAGCCCTTTTTCTAAGACATTTGCAAATATCTTCTCCCATTCCATAAGTTGCCTTTTAGTTTTGTCAACTGTTTCCTTTGCTGTGCAAAAGCTTTTTATCTTGATGAAGCCCCAATAGTTCATTTTTACTTTTGTTTCTCTTGCCTTTGGAGATGTGTCTAGAAAGAAGTTGCTGTGGCCAAGGTCAGAGAGGTTACCGCCTGTGTTCTCCTAGAGGATTTTGATGGGATTCCTGTCTCACATTTAGGTCTTTCATCTATTTTGAGTTTATTTTTGTGTATGCTGTAAGACAGTGGTCCAGTTTCATTCTTCTGCCTGTAGCTGTCCAATTTTCCCAACACCATTTGTTGAAGAGACTGTTTTTTTCCCATTGGATAGTCTTTCTTGCTTTCTCAAAGTTGTGGGTCCATTTCCAGGTTTTCTAATCTGTTCCATTGATCTATGTGCCTGTTTTTGTGCCACTACCATGCTGTTTTTATGACTACAGCTTTGTAATACAGCTTGAAATCTGGAATTGTGATGCCACCAGCTTTGGTAGTCTTTTTCAACATTCCTCTGGCTATTTGGGGTCCCTTCTGGTTCTATACACATTTTAGGATTGTTTGTTCCAGCTCTGTGAAAAATGCTGATGGTGTTTTGATAGGGATTGCATTGAATGTGCAGATTGCTTTTGGATAGCATAGACATTTTAACAAAATATTTGTTCTTCCAATCCATTAGCATGGAATGTTTTTCAATTTCTTTGTATCTTTCTCAATTTCTTTCATAAGCATTCTATAGTTTTCAGAGTACAGATCTTTTACCTCTTTGGTTAGGTTTATTCCTAGGTATCTCATGATTTTTGGTGCAATTGTAAATGGGATTGATTCCTTGATTTCTCTTTCTTCTGTCTCATTGTTAGTGTATAGAAATGCAACTGATTTCTGTGCATTGATTTTATACCCTGTGACTTTGCTAAATTCCTGTATGAGTTCTAGCAATTTTGGGGTGGAGTCTTTTGGGTTTTCTACAATGAGTATCCGTGAAGAGTGAAAGTTTGACTTCTTTGCTGATTCGGATACCTTTTATTCCCTTTTGTTTTCTGATTGCTGAGGTAGAACTTCCAGTACTATGGTGAACAACAGTGGTGAGAGTGGACATTCCTGTCATGTTCCTGACCTTAGGGGAAAAGCTCTCAATTTTTCCCCACTGCAGATGATATTCACTGTGGGTCTTCTGTCATGGCTTTTATGATACTGAGGTATATTCCCACTATCACTATATGGTGGATGGTTTTTATCAATAAAGAATGCTGTATTTTGTCAAATGCTTTTTCTGCATCTACTGAGAGGATCATAAGGTCCTTATCCTTTCTTTTATTAACATGGAGTAACACACTGAATGATTTCTGGGTGTTGAACCACCACTGCAGCCCAGGAATAAATCCTACTCCATCACCGTAAATAATCCTTTAAATGTACTGTTGGATGCTATTAGCTAGTATCTTGGTGAGAATTTTTGCATCCATGTACATCAGGGATATTGGTCTGTAATTCTCCTTTTTAGTGGGGTCTTTGTCTGGTTTGGGGATCAAGGTAAAGCTGGCAACATGAGTTTGAAGTTTTCCTTCCATTTCTATTTTTTGGAACAGTTTCAGAAACTAGGCATTACTTCTTTAAATATTTGGTAGAATAACTTTAGGAAGCAATCCGGCCCTGGACTCCTGTTTGTTGGGAGATTTCTTATTACTGCTTCAATTTCTTTGCTGGTTATGGGCCTGTTCAGGTTTTCTATTTCTTCCTGTTTCCATTTTGGTAGTTCATGTTTCTTTTTTTTTTTTTAAGATTTTATTTATTTGACAGAGACACAGTGAAAGAGGGAGAATAAGCAGGCGGAGTGGGAGAGGGAGAAGCCGGCTGCCCACCGAGCAGGGAGCCTGATGCGGGGCTCGACCCCAGGACCCTGGGACCATGACCTGAGCCGAAGGCAGACGCCTAACAACTGAGCCACCCAGGCGCTGCTGGTAGTTTATGTTTCTAGGAATGCATCCATTTCTTCCAGATTGCCTAATGTTGGCATATAATTGCTCATAATACTCATAATACTCTCTTCTAATTGTTTGTATTCCTTTGGTGTTGGTTGTGATCTCTCCTCTTTCATTTATGATTTTATTTATTCTTTATTATTTTTGATAAGTCTGGCTATTAGTTTACCAATCTTATTAAATCTTTCAATCTTTCGTTGACCTGTTCTACTGGTTTTTTTATATTTATATCATTGATTTCTGTTCTAATCTTTATTATTTCCTTCCTCCTGCTGGATTTAGGCTTTATTTGCTGTTCTTTTTCCAGTTCCCTCAGGTGTAAGATTAGGTTATATATTTGAGACTTTTCTTGCTTCTTGAGGAAAGCCTGTACTGCTATATACTTCCCGCTTAGGACTGCCTTTGGTGCATCCCAAAGATTTTGAACTGTCGTGTTTTCATTTTCATTTGTTTCCATGTATTTTTTTAATTCTTCTTTAATTTCCTGGTTGACCCATTCATTCCTTAGTAGGATGTTCTTTAACCTCCAAATATTTGGGGTCCTTCCAAATTTCTTCTTGTGGTTGGCTTCAAGTTTCATAGCATCATATGATCTCAATCTTTTTGTACCAGTTGAGACCTGATTTGTGACCCAGTATGTGCTCAATTCTGGAGAATGTTCCATATGCACTTGAGAAGAAAGCTGCTTTAGGATGAAATGTTCTGAATATATTGGTGAAATCCATCTGGTCCAGTGTGTCATTCAAAGCCCCCTTTTCCCTGTTGATCTGCTTAGATGATATGTTCATTGCTGTGAGTGGGGTGTTAAATTCCCCTACTTTTATTGTATTATCATCAATGAGTTTCTTTAAGTTTGTTATTAATTGATTTGTATATTTGGCTGCTTCCAAGTTAGGGGCATAAATATTTAAATTGTTAGATCTTCTTGTTGGATAGACCCCATTCTTATGATATAGTGTCCTTCTTCATCTCTTATTATAGTCTTTGGTTTAAAATCTAGTTTGTCTGATATAAGGATTTCTACTCCTTTTCTTTAGACATCCATTAGCTTGTTTTTTATCTATTCTGATACCTGATATCTTTTGATTGATACATTTAGTCCATTTACATTCAGAGTAATTATTGAAAGATATGAATTTAGTGCCATTGTAAATTGTAGTACCACCTGTAAATTCACTGTTTCTGTAGATTATTTCTCTTCCTCTCTAGTCTGTTACTTTTGGGCTTTCTCTTCATTCAGAGGATACCCTTTAATATTTCCTGCAGAGCTGGTTTAGTGTTCACAAATTCCTTTAGTTTCTGTCTTTCCTGGAAAATCTCTATCTCTCTATTCTGAATGACAGCCTTGCTGGATGATGTACCTTTGGCTACATATCTTTCCCATTTACACATTGACTATATCATGCCAATCCTTTCTGGCCTGCCAGGTCCCTGTGGATAAGTCTGCTGCCAACCTTATATGTCCACCCTCTAGGTTAAGGACCTCTTGTCCCAAGCTGATTTCAGGATTTTCTCTTTGTCTCTGAAATTTGCAAGCTTCACTATTATATGTTGAAGTGTTGACCTATTTTTATTGATTTTGAGGGGGGTTCTCTGTGCCTCCTGGACTTGAATGCCTGTTTCCTTCCCCAGATTAGGGAAGTTCTCAGCTATAATTTGTTCAAATAAATTTTCCACCCCTTTTTTCCACTCTTCATCTTCTGGGACTCATATAATATGGATATTATTTTGCTTTATGGAATCGCTTAGTTCCCTAAGTCTACCTTCATGATCTAATAGTTTTCTTTCCCTCTTCTTTTTTTTTTTTTTAAAGATTTTATTTATTTGACAGAGAGAGACCCAGCGAGAGAGGGAACACAAACAGGGGGAGTGGGAGAGGAAGAAGCAGGCTTCCCGCTGAGCAGAAAGCCCGATGCGGGGCTCGATCCCAGTACCCTGGGATCATGACCTGAGCCCAAGGCAGATGCTTAACGACTGAGCCACCCAGGCACCCTTCTTCCCTCTTCTTCTCAACTTCCTTGTTTTCCATCATTTTATGTTCTATATCACTGATTAGCTCCACTGTTCCATTCACTCTCATTTTTATGGCCTCCACTTGGGATTGCCTCTATGTAATAGCATTTTTCATTTTGGCTTGACCAGATTTTAGTTCTTTTATCTCTACAGTAAGAGATTCTCTAGTGTCATGTATGCTTTTTTCTTTTTTTTTTTAAAGATTTTATTTATTTGAGAGAGAGAGAATGAGAGACAGAGCACGAGAGGGAGGAGGGTCAGAGGGAGAAGCAGACTCCCTGCCGAGCAGGGAGCCCGATGCGGGACTCGATCCCGGGACTCCAGGATCATGACCTGAGCCGAAGGCAGTCACTTAACCAACTGAGCCACCCAGGCGCCCATGTATGCTTTTTTCAAGCCCAGCTAGTATCTTTATAATCATTGTTTTAAATTCTAGTTCAGAGGGGCGCTTGGGTGGCTCAGCCAGTTAAGCATCTGCCTTCGGCTCAGGTCATAATCCCAGGGTCCTCTCCCGCTCCCCCTGCTTGTGCTCTCTCTGTGTCAAATAAGTAAAATCTTTAAAAATAAATTAATTAATAAATAAATTAATTCTAGTGTAGACATCTTACTTATATCCATATTGATTAAGTCCCTGCCAGTGAGTACTATCTCCTGTTCTTTCTTTTGGGGTAAGTTTCTCCATCTAATTTTTTTCCAGAAAAGAAAAGAAGAAAGAAAAAGAAAACAACAACAATAACAAAAAAACGTAGCTCCTGGGTGTGTTCTGGTCTGCTTGTTAAAAGAAACTAGATCCCAAAATAAGAAATATATATGTATATTATATATATTATATATTACATATGATTAAATATGTATATATATATTACAGTGAAAGGAAACAAAAAATTAAAAATGTGTAACATATATATAAAATTTAAAATTAAAAAGAATAAAAAAGAATTGAGAAAATAAGATAACTGAAAAAATAATACTGAAAGACTAAAGAATAAAAATACAAAGAATGCCAAGATCTGAAGGTTTGCAGCCCTCTATGATCAGTAAAATTGGTGACAGCGAGTTGTTTGTGCTGGTTTTCTGGGGGAGGGGTCTGTTGCACTGATTGTCAGGTGGACTTGCCCTAGTGGAAATGCTTTTCCAGGGCACAGGGAGGCCGGGCTTGTTGTAAGCAGCTCCAGACTCTACTAGGTGGTGCTGTTTTGCTCCCTGAAGGCTTTCAGCACTGAAGGGAAGGATGAATATAGCTGTGCTGTCTCTCTAGCCCCAGAGCTGAAAATTCATACCCCCCCCTTCAGTAAGCCCTCGCAGAAAAGCAATCAGTCACTCTGCCTCCCCTGATGCCATCAGAACTCTGCTTACCCAGCCTGTGATCCAGTGTTTTTATCTCAGGCATGCCACTGAGTTTCAAAACTCCAAATTTTAGGGACTCCCACAGAATGGACCTGCATTGTTCCCCCCAGGGGAGGGAGGGGAGCCTCTCCACACTCCTGCCCTTTGCTGGACCCCTCCCAGAAAACGGCCCTACAACCACACAGCAGTTTGCAGCTTATGACAATACAGAGCAGAAAGCCAGCACCTAGACACGCTGTTCTCAGCTAGCTTCCACGCTCCTATGCCTGGGAACTTTGTCAAACTCAGGCACCACCCATTCTTCTTGTGACCCCAGGGATCCTGAGACCACGCTGTCATACCTGGGATTCCACCTCACTCACTACCTAAACACCTTTAAGCCAGGCACATGCCCCAGGATAGTAGACTTATTTTGCACTCTGCTGTTTATAATACTTTGTAGTAGCCTCCTTAAGCAGGCTCCTTCTCCGCTGACATATCCTAAGCTATATCACACTGGATTCAAGTCTCCATACCTCCTACCTTCCAAATGGCGGTCACTTTTCTACTTGCAGACTTGCAGCATTTGTTTTCTCAGATCTCTAATTGATTTCTTGGGTGTTCAGAAATATTTGATAACTATCTAGTTGTATCTGAGGGACAAGACAAACTTAAGGTCCCCTACTCCTCCGCCATCTTAACTCCTCTCTCTGTTGTATTTCTATACACTAATAACGAACTAGCAGAAAGGGAAATTAAGGAAATAATCCCATTTACAACTGCATCATAAAGAATATCTAAGAGTAAATTTAACCAAGGAGGTGAAAGACCTGCACTGTGAAAACTATAAGACACGCTGAAAGAAATTGAAGATGACAATATAAATAGAAAGACATACCCTGCTCATGGATTGGAAAAATTAATATTGTTAAAATGTGCATACTCTAAACAATCTATAGATTCAATATAATCTCTATCAAAAATATTAATGGCATTTTTCACAGAAATATTACAAAGGATCTTAAAATTTGTATGGAACCACAAAAGACCCCAAACAGCCAAAGTGTTCTCAAGAAAGAGCAAAACTGGAGGTATCATGCTCCCTGATTTCAAACTATACTACAAAGCTATAGTAGTCAATACAGTACAGTACTGGTGTGCAGGCACACACATGCACACACATACAAATACAGACACATTGGGGTGCCTGGGTGGCTCAGTCGTTAAGCGTCTGCCTTCGGCTCAGGTCATGATCCCAGGGTCCTGGGATCGAGCCCCGCATCGGGCTCCCTGCTCCGCGGGAAGCCTGTTTCTCCCTCTCCCCCTCCCCCTGCTTGTGATCCTGCTCTCACTGTGTCTCTCTCTGTCAAATAAATAAATAAAATCTTTAAAAAAACAACAACAACAACAACAAATACAGACACATAGATGAGCAGAATAGAGGGCAAGTTATAAAAGTATAAAAGATTGCTTACGTGGGCAATCTACAACAAAGGAGACAAGAGTATACAATGGGGAAAAAAGTCTCTTCAATAACTGGTGTTGAGAAAACTGGTCAGCTATATGTAAGAGAACGTAACTAGACCACTTTCTTACACCATATACAAAGGTTAACTCAAAATGGGTTAAAGGCCTAAATGTAAGACCTTAAACCATAAAACTACTAAAAGAAAACATATGCAGTAATTTTGTGGACATCAGACTCCACAGTATTTTTCTGGATATATCTCCTCAGGCAACAGAAACATAAAAAAAATTAACTATTGGGACTATATCAAACTAAAAAGCTTTTGCACAGCAAAGGAAACTATCAACAAAACAAAAAGGCAACATGATGAATGGGAGAAGATATTTACAAATGACATACCTGGTAAGGGATTAACATCCAAAATATATGAAGAACTCGCACAACTCAACACCAAAAAACCCCCAATCTGATTAAAAAATGCACAGAGCACCTGAACAGATATTTCTCCAAAGAAGACATACAGATGGCCAACAGACACATGAAAAGATGCTCAACATCCCTAATCATCAAGGAAATGCAAATCTAAACCACAATAAGATATCATCTCACATCTGCCAGAACAGCTATTATCAAAAAGCCAGAAATAACAAGTGTCAGTAAAAATATAGGTAAAGGGAACCCTCATGCACTGCTTGTGGGAATATAAACTGGTGCAGCCACCAGGAAAAACTGTATGAAGCTTCCTCAAAAAATTAAAAACAGAGCTATCATATGATTCAATAACTCCACGGCTAGGTATTTACCTAAAGAAAACAAAAATACTAATTTCAAAAGCTATATACACCCATGTTTACTGCAGCATTATTTACCATAACCAAATTATGGAAGCAACTAAAGTGCCCACTGACAGATGAATGGATGAAAATGTGGGGTGTGTATGTGGGGGGGTGTAGATAGATACAGATATAGATATATAGATATATACCTACATACAGTGGAATATTACTCAGTCATAAGAATGAAATCTTGTTATTTGTGATGACATGGATAGACCAGAGGGTATTATGCCAAATGAATTAAGTAGGACAAAGAAAGACAAATATAGTGTGATCTCACTTACATGTGGAATCTAAATAACAAAACAAACGAACAAAGAAAATAAAATAGAAGCAGACTCATAAAAAGAAAGAACTATTGCCAGACAGAAGTGTGGGGGGATGGGCAAAACAGGTGAAGAGGATTAAGAAGTACAAACTTCCAGTTATAAGTCATGGGGATATAAAGAACAGCACAGGGAATACAGTCAGTTACACTTTAATAACTTTGTGTGATGACAGATGGTAACTAGACTTGTCATGATCATTTTGTAATGTATGTCAATGTCAAATCACTACGTTGTACATCTGAAACTAATATAATGTTGAATGTCATCCTCAATAAAATAGTTCAATAAAAAAATATATATAGTGAAAAATGACTAAAGGAATTAATAAAACGTTATAATAGAAAATTTCACTTTATGCAAATAAAACAATAAATGAGTATACAAACAGAAAGTACATGAGACAATTACAACAAAGAGTAAATGGCATACATAAATCCAAATGTAATAATTAAAATATTAAACATTGGTGGTTTATAGTGTCATTCAAGTCTATTCCTTGTTGATCTTCTGCCTAGTTTTTCTACAGAAAACAGTATAACTGACTAAATACATTTTTAAAAGTAGGGTACTGAAGTCTCCAACTACTACTACTTAATTTTCTATTATTTTATTATGTTAGTTTTGTTTAATGTATTTTGAGACTCTGTTGTTAGGTACATATTGATTTATAATCATTACATCATCCTGATAGATGGACCATTTCATTGTTATAAAATGTCCTTTGTTTCCAATAACAATTTTTGTCTTAAAAATCTATTTTGTTTCACATTAGTATAATCACCCCAGTTCTCTTTTGTGTATAAGTAAATATTCATTAATTTAAAAAATTGTAAATGTGTATCATTCTACAACATCTTAAAGCTCATTTTTATGGCAGATGAACATAATAATCTACTCAATAACTTTTTAAAGTTCTGTATATGATATAAAAATATTTTAGGGCCTTTAAAATCAAGGAATCACTCACAATCTTTCCTAGTGGGGAAACACAGAATGTTGGGGACAGGGAACATCAACTCCTTTTACTGTAATGAATATAGTTTGGTCATCAGTGCTTATGGAGTCAGGGATTGCTGCCACAGCAGTAGCTGGAGTGTGAATGACACTCCTGAAGTGAAAACTGGTCCAAGGATGCCAGTGGCCAATGCAATGAGACCCTCTTTCACTGCTACATTTCCCAGCACCATTGACCACTATACAGCACATGCATTTGGAGGTTAGAAAAAAAAATGTGTTACTAAAATGGGGAGAAACCTGGGATACCAGGTACCAAGGGATGGGGAAATGACAAGCTTCTGGTCACCCTTTTGTCAAAGGGTACAAATCAGCTCCAAATCTTTTAGTCCTTCCACTCACACACCCCAGGAAGAGCTTGTATTTGCTGAAATCCAAAAGCTGTTTAGATCATCCTCACATTTTAAGCCATTAGGCAAAATTTTTCTGCTTCCATGGATATTAATAAGTCAGATTTTCTATCTGGATACCTGTCCCACACCCCTTACTACAGACCAATATGAAGCTCCTCCAGGTGGTCCCCAAAGGCCTCAAACCAGTAGCATCCCTTGTGCTCTGCCTTGAAGGAGGTCCATGGCTCTGCTTACCCATCCACCTGTGCACAGCCTCCTCAATGAGCTGGCTACCTCAGTTTCCTTCCTCCTTCTGCAGCCATGAGCTCCTGGGTGCTTGCATTCCATAACAGCCCTTAGTCCCTGTCAATGAATAGATATTTTTCTCTTATGTTCTAAGCCCAGTTGGTTTCCACAGTTTCATCTTCAAACATCACTGTACCTAAAGATCCTAAAGTCATTCACCACATAACCTCAGGAGGCACTCATTCAAGTCTATACCCACACTCCTTTTCCCAGCTGATGCCCAAGACACTTCAAGTCCTCTGGGCTCAGCAAGAACAGAGAGCCACAGAATTGTAGAACATTGGGAGGATTTTCTGTTTGTCTGTTTGACTACACTCAGGTGTCCTCTACCCTTCACTCCTTAGGTATGGGCTGCAGGAAGTACCAATACCTAAATTGTATGGGTTTTTGTCTCACATTGGAAAACTTGGGTGCTAACTGGGGGCTGAATGGCTGTTTATGACAGTTGAACTATAAAACAAAGAAATGCTGTGCAAATACAAAAGAGACTTGTCAGGATGATAACATCAATTGGCAGGGACATTGTCCAACCATGGACTTGTGGCTTTTAAAACCTTCCATTTAGTTATGTAAGTGCATCAGAAATATCCTTAAGATATGACCTTATAGCACAAAATTAGAGATAGCCACCTAGTTTATTTACCTTCTGGATTATACCACAGAAAAACTCCTTCAATTCCTATGTGCTCCTACAGCAACAACAGAAGTTGCTGCAAACAGCAAAGCTAGAGTCCATCATTATGTCCTTGACTAATTAAGTAATGCCTTGACTTCAAAAAATGTGTAAAAATATGCCACAGTTTTCAGAGTTCTTTAAAAAGGACTAAGAATAAAGAAATTTTCTTCCCAAACACCAACATACCTAGATGAGTGTATTAATTAAAATCAATCTGAGCACTAGTATTCACTGATCTATACATGGATTTAGTACTTGAAGTCCTTTTGTACATCAATTATTAAATATGTAGAACTTATTTTCCTAAAGAAATAGTTGGGCAGTCTTGAAAAAGAAACAAAGTTGTAGGACTTATACCATCTGACTTTAAGATTTGCTATAAAACTACATAATCAAGACAGTGTGGTACTGGCATAAGGATAGACAGATACAATGAAACAGAACAGAGTTCTGAAAGAGACCTACACATGTACAGTCAAATCAGAGACTGAAGCAGCAGTATAATTCAATGGGGAAGTCTCTTTAATAAATGGTGCTGCATCAACTGGATATTGGTAGGGAAAATACTGAACCTTGATTCATGCCTCACCTATGCACAAAAGTTAACTCAAGATAGTTTACAGACCTAAAGGTAAAAGATAAAGCTATAAACTACTAGAGGAAAGCACAGGAGGATACCACCATGGCTGAGGAGAAACAAAGATTTCTTAGGCAAAAATCAAATCAAAAAGCACCAATGACATAGAAGAAACAAAAAAAGTTACAGAGGTTGGAAGATGGTGGCAGAGTAGGACCCTAGGTTCCCCTCATCCCACGAATACAACTAGATAACTATCCCATCATCCTAAATACCCCCAGAAATTGACCTAAAGACTGGGAGAATAAACTCCACACTAAATGTAGAAAAGACGCCACATCACTGAAAAGAAGTGCAGAGACATGGTTTGGGAGAGAAACCGTGGCCACTGTGGTGGAGAGAAAGCCACAGTCATGGAGAAGGGTGAGAGACAGGCTAGCATATAGGGGAGCCCTCAGGGAAAACAAATCCCCATAGCAATTGGCTTGGAAAGCAAGAGGGGCCAAATTTCTTGAGTTCTGGCAACCAGCCAGGCTTAAAACCTGGTTTTAAAGTCATCAGACTTGGCCAGGATAGAGACCAGAGGGCATCCTGCTGGTCTTAGAGAGAAGGCAGGCAACAATCCCTGGACATACAGTGTGGAAACAAGCAATCTGAAGAGCACCTAGGGCACACAGTGGGAAGATTATTCACCCCTTTCAGAGCTCGTCCTGGAAAGACAGTGTTCACAGAGAGACCCCTCCAAGAACAAAGCAACTGGCTGGTGCCATTTCCCTCCCCTGCCTCTCATAAGCACAGGGCCACCTGCAGGAACCAGCATGAAATTACCTAACGTGCTTACACCAAGCCCCCCCACACACACACACACTCTGGTGGAACCACCCCTCTCAGTCACCCTTGCCTCAGTCCCAGCACAGCAGGTCCCCACCCCCAGAAGACCAGCCCAAACCCCTGCTCACACTGTGCCTCCACGACCTGGGAGGTTTTGCAGAGCCTCGGTTTAGGTGATGGTGGTGACAGGTCTCATTTCACGAACAGACCAGAGCACACCTAATGAAAATGTGCCACATTCAGGCCAGGGACCCAACACTGCCCACAAAAGGCAAAGACAGCCTCTGCAGATGACTGGCCTAAATGATAAAGCAGCTAGGACAAAACAGCAGGACACATACAGCACACACTGTAGATACTCCTGGAAATGCCAGGCGCTGGGCGACAGAGGACACCACACTGCAGGGCACTACATGGCCTAGTCTTCATAAGATCACTACTTTCAAGACCAGGGATGCAGAAACTCAGACAAAATGAGAAGACAGAGAAATTTATCCCAAATGAAAGAACAGGACAAGTCATGGCCAGAGATCTAAGTAAAACAGACATAAGTAACTAGCCCGATAAAAGAATTTAAAATAACGATCGTAAGGATACTCACTGGATTTGAGCAAAGAGTGGAAGACATGAGTGAGACCCTTAACACAGAAATATGGCAAAACATAGCAGACTATGAAATAAGTCAGGTTGAGAAAGACAAATACTATTTGATCTCAAGGATATGTGGAATTTAAGAAAGAAAACAGATGAACATATTGGAAGGGGGAAAAGAAAAGTCATAAGTGACTCTTAATGACAGGGAACAAACTGAGGGTTGATGGAGGGAGGTGGGTGGGGGATGGGCCTGATAGGTGATGGGTATTAAAGAGGGCACTTGTTGTGATGAGCACTGGGTGTTCAGTGATGAATCACTGAATTCTACTCCAGAAACCAATACTGCACTATGTGTTAACTAACAAAATTTAAATTAAAAAAAAATTGAAAAAAGATAACATAGCAGAGATAAAGGGTTCAATAAACGAAATGAGAAACAAGCTTAACGGAATGAATTAGTGACCTAGGAGACAGAGTAATGGAAATTAATCAGCTGAAAAAAAAGAAAGAAAAAAGAATTATGCAAAATGAGAATAGACTTAGGGAACTCTGTGACTCCATCAAATGTAATAACATTTGTATTACATCAGTCCCAGAAAAAGAGAGAAAAAAGGGAGCAGAAAATGTAATTGAAGAAATAATAGCTGAAAACTTTCCTAATCTGGGGAAAGAAACAAATATCCAGATCCAGGAGGCACAGAGAAACACCTACAAAATCAACAAAAGCAGATCCACACCAAGACATATTGTAATTAAATTGGTAAAATATAATGAAAAAGAAAAACATTTTAAGTGTAAAACAAAAGACAATAACTTACATGGGAAAACCCATAAAGCTAGCAGGGGATTCTTCAGCAAAAACTTTGCAAGCCAGAAGAGAGCTGCATAATATATTCAAAGTGATGAATGGGGAATATCTGCAGCCAAGAATAGTCTATCCAGCAAGGCTATCATTCACAATAAAGGAGGGATAAAGATTTTCCCATACAAACAAAAACTAAAGGAGTTTGTGATCATTAAACCAGCTCCGCAAGAAAAATTAAAGGGGACTCTTTGACTGGAAAGGAGAGACCAAAAGTGAAAGTATAGAGATAGAAAACATAAAAGCAGTAAAAATGAATGTTTCCGTAAAAAATCAAAGAACTCACACAAAAAAAGATATATAATAACAAATAGCTAAAACACGGGGAGGAGAAGAGTAAAGATGGGTTCAAACTTAAACGACCATCAACTTAATATACACTGCTATAAGCACAAGAGATTATATACAAACCTAAAGGTAACCATATATCAAAAGCCATTAACAAACAGGCAAAGAATAAACAGAAAGAAAATATATCACTAAAAAAATCAGCAAACCTTGAAAGAGAACAAGAGATCAGAGAAAATCTTCAGAAACAACCATAAAACAAATAATAAAACAACAAATATATATCTATCAATAATTACTTTGAATGTAAATGAACTAAATGCTTCAATCAAAGACATAGGGTGATATAATGGATAAAAAAACAACACCCATCTATATGGGAGAGAGACTCATTTCAGATGTAAAGACACCTGCTGACTGAAAGTGAAGGGATGGAGAAATATCTATCATGCAAATGGATGTCAAAAGAAAATGTGCAAAGAATACTTATACTGGACAAAATAGACTTTAAAACAAAGGCTGTAACAAGAGACAAAGAAGGACACTATAGAATACTAAAGACAATCCAACAAGAATATACAACAATTGTAAATATTTATGCACTTCACACGGGAGCACCCAAATATATGAAACAGTCAATAACAAACATAAAGGAACTAATTGATAATAATACAATAATAGTAGGGGACTTTAACATCCCACTTACATCAATAGACAGAGAAAGAGAAAATCTAAAGAGAAAAATCAAGGAAAAAATGGTTTGAATGACATACTGGAAGGTTTGGATTTAACAGATATATTCAGAATACTGCATCCTAAAACAGAACACACATTCTTTTCAAATGCACATGGAACATTCTCTAGAATAAATCACATATTAGCCAACAAAACAAACTGTGACAAATTCAATAAGATCAAAGTCATACCATGCATCTTTTCTGACCACAATGCTATGAAACTAGAAGTCAACCACAAGAAAAAATTTGGAAACACCAAAGATACATGGGGTTAAATAACATGCTACTAAACAATGAAAGGGTTAGACAGGAAATCAAAGAAGAGATTAAAAAGTACATGGAAACAAATGAAAATGAAAACACAACAGTCCAATACCTTTGAGATGCAGCAAGCGGTTCTAAGAGGGGAAGTTTATAGCAATACAGGCCTACCTTAAGAAGCAAGAAAAATCTCAAAAAAACAACCTAACCTTTCTAGCACCTAACAGAGCTAAAAAAAGAATGACAACCAAAACCTAAAACCAGCAGAAGGCAGGAAATAATAAAGATTAGGGCAGAAATAAATGATACAGAAACAAACAAAAAAATAGAACAGATCAATGAAAACAATAGAAACAGATGATTGAACTGGTTCTTGGAAAATATCAATAGAACTGATAAACCTCTAGCTAGACTTACCAAGAAAAAGACAAAGACTAAAAAAATAATATCAAAAATGAGAAAGGAGAAATAACAACCAACACCACAGAAATACAATCATAAGAAAATATTATGAAAAACTATATGCCAACAGATTAGACAACCTAGAAGAAAAGGATAAATTCCTAGGAACATATAAACTACAAAAACTGCAACAGGAAGGAACAGAAAATTTGAACCGACTGATAATCAGGAAAGAAATCAAACCATTAATCAAAAATGTCCCAGCAGGGAACCTGGGTGGCTCAGCTGTAAAGCGTCTGCCTTCAGCTCAGGTCATGATCCCAGGATCCTGGGATCGAGCCCCGCATTGGGCTTCCTGCTCTGCAGGAAGCCTGCTTCTCCCTCTCCCACTCCCCCCTGCTTGTGTTCCCTCTTTCGCTGTGTCTCTCTCTGTCAAATAAATAAAATCTTTAAAAAAAAAAAAAGTCCCAGCAAACAAAAGTACAGGGCCAGATGCCTTCACAGGCGAATTCTACAAGCATTTAAAGAGTTAAAACCAATTCTTCTCAAACTATTCCAAAAAAGGAAAAGGAAGGAAAACTTCCAAATTCCAATTAATTATATGTGGCCAGCATTACCCTGATACCAAAACAGGGTACCACTAAGAAAGAGAAAAATAGGCCAAAATCCCTTATGAACATAGATGCAAAAATCCTCAACAAAAGGTTAGCAAACCCAATCCAACAATACATTAAAAGACTTTTTTTATTTTAAAGATCTTTATTTATTTATTTGACAGAGAGAGAGACAGCGAGAGAGGGAACACAAGCAGGGGGGGCGGCACAGGGAGAAGCAGGCTTCCTGCTGAGCCAGGAGCCCAATGCGGGGCTCGATCCCAGGACCCTGGGATCATGACCTGAGCCGAAGGCAGACACTTAACGACTGAGCCACCCAGGTGCCCCACATTAAAAGAATTATTCAACATAATCGAGTGAGAGATTTATTCCTGGGTTGTAAGTATGGTTCAATATTCTCAAATCAATCAACGTGATACACCACATTAATAAAAAAAAGGATAAAAACCCTATGATCGGGGGCGGAGCAAGATGGCGGAGGAGTAGGAGACCGGGATTTCGTCTCCTCTCAGGAATTCAGCTGGATAGGGATCAAACCATTCTGAACACCTACAAACTCAACAGGAGATTGAAGAAAAGAAGAGCAACAACTCTCTCATCAGAAAAGAGACCACTTTCTGGAAGGTAGGACGTGCGGAGAAGTGAATCCGAGGCGATATTCGGGAGGATAGACGGTGGGGGAGGGGCCTCCGTCGGCCGCTTCTGGCAAGTGATAGAGCCGCGGAGCACAAAATCGGAACTTTTAAAAGTCTGCTCCGCCGAGGGATGTCACTCTGGTGGCTAAGCAGGGGGTGGAACGCTCCGGGACAGTGTGGTCTCAGGACCCTCGGGGTCACAGAAAGACCAGGGGTGCCTGAGCGTGGCAGAGCT
>NC_138377.1:104057409-104080790 GCF_054177405.1 Leptonychotes weddellii
CCTCATATCAGTGAGGTCATATGATACATGTCTTTCTCTGATTGACTTATTTCACTCAGCATAACACCCTCCAGTTCCATCCACGTCGTTGCAAATGGCAAGATTTCATTCCTTTTGATGGCTGCATAATATTCCATTGTATGTATGTGTGTGTATATATATATATATATACCACATCTTCTTTATCCATTCATCTGTCGATGGACATCTGGGCTCTTTCCATAGTTTGGCTATTGTGGACATTGTTGCTATAAACATTGGGGTGCACGTACCCCTTCGGATCCCTACATTTGTATCTTTGGGGTAAATACCCAGTAGTGCAATTGCTGGGTCGTACGGTAGCTCTATAGAAACAGGACTCTTAATTACAGAGATCAAACTGATGGTTATTTAGAGGGGAGTAGAGTGGAGATAGGTTAAATAGGTGATGGGGATTAAGGAGTGCACTTGTGATGAGCACCAGGTGATTTATGTAATTGTTGAATCACTACACTGTACACCTGAAACTAATATAACACTGTATGTTAACTGGAATTAAAATTTAAAAAAAAACAAAAAAAAGTTACACTTTATCAACACTTAAATTTTCTGTTCTTCCAAATGCACCATTAAAAAAATGAAAAGGCAAGCCACAGAGAAAGATCTGCAATTCCTATATCTGACGAAGGACTTGTATCTAGAATATATATACAATAAATAATAAAAAGATACAATCCAATAAAACATAGGCAAAACTCTTTAAAAGACACCTTACTAAAGAGCATATACAAATGGCCAATAAACTCATTAAAAGATACTCAATATTGGGGCACTTGGGTGGTGCAATCGGTTAAGCAACCCACTCTTGTTTTCAGCTCAGGTCATGATCTCAGGGTTGTGGGATTGAGCCCCACGTCAGGCTCCACACTCAGCGTGGAATCTGCTTGAGATTCCCTCTCCCTCTGCCCCTCCAGCTTGTGTGCACGTGCACTCTCTCTCTCAAATAAATCTTAAAGAAAAAAAAAGGATACTGGGTATCATATGGTATTAGGGAAATGCAAATCAAAGTCATGAGATACCACTACACACTCGCCAGAAAGGCTAAAATTAAACAGATGATGACATGAAATGTTGAAGAGACTGTGGAACACCTGAAACCCTCATACATTGTTAATGAGAATGTAAAATGGTACAATTATAGTGGGAAAATGTTTAGTAGTTTCTTAAAATTTAATTATATACCTACTCCATGATCCAACACTATTACTCCAAGGTATTTACTGGAAAGAAATGAAAACATTATGTTTTAAAATGAATTATATTGTCACTGCACCTTTATTCAAATAGTAAAAATTTGGAAACAACCAAAATGTTCATCACAGGAGAATGAATAAGCAAATTATGGCATATTCAAACAATGGAACACTATTCAGCAATATAAGAAATGTACTACTGATACACACACGATGATGAATCTTCAAACCACGCTGAGCAAAAAAAAAAGTAGACGTAAGAAAATACATACTGTATGAATCCACTTATATGAAGTTCAAGAATAGGCAAAGCTAATTCACTCTGTGCAGATAGGTATCAGAAGAGTGGGCACTCTGGTGTGGGGAGGATAGAATGAAAAAGGACATGAGGGAACTTTCTAGGGTTATGGCAATAATCAATTTCCTTTACTGGGGTGTCGGTTACACAAGTATATTTATTTGTCAAAACTCATCAAACTGTACGCTTATGATTTGTGCAATTTACTCTATGTAATTATACTCCAATATTTTTTAAAAGAAATAGTTTATAAACAATATTTAAACTTCTAGGTTAGCCCACACAATGTTGACCAAAATGCATTAACTTCTGTGATAAAGTTTCTCTGTTTCTTCAGAAAATGACATTCTGTGTTTCAGAAGGAAAATGAATATGGTATATATTAACACATTCTCCTTTCTCATCCTACTCCCTCCAGGAAGCTCAGTGCAACAGTTGTATTCTATTTCCTTACTCTGCCCATCTATTTACTAGAACCATCAGGTACACAGTCCTTAGTGAATACAAAGACTTAAAAAGACTCCCAAGGCATGGTTTCTGCCCTGAAGAGCATCCAGTTTCTCCTTGCCATAATTGCAGAGCTTTTTCTCCCAGTTTTTTCTTCACAGAGATGGAGGCTGCCCCAGACACACCCTGAAGGCAGAAAAGCCAAGGTGGTTGATTCCTGCTTTCATGACAGGTAGATGTCAGATATCTATACCTGTACTCGTGTGCTCTACTGATGTGAACAGAACAATCTAGGATAATGAGCTCTCATTCATGACTACTAGAATGGAACTATAAGAGATAAGCCAAAATTGTCGGAAAATGAATTTTGGGCATACATGTTTGTATTTCCACTACATTTAAAGATGAGCATGATGGGGTGCCTGGGTGGCTCAGTCGTTAAGCATCTGCCTTCGGCTCAGGTCATGACACCAGGGTCCTGGGATCGAGCCCCACATCGGGCTCCCTGCTCTGCAGGAAGCCTGCTTCTCCCTCTCCCACTCCCCCTGCTTGTGTTCCCTCTCTCGCTATGTCTCTCTCTGTCAAATAAATAAATAAAATCTTTATTTTGAAAAAATATAAATAAACAAATAAATAAATATGAGCATGCCTCTCAAGCACTGCTGGTGGGAATGGAATAGCTACACACACACACTGCACTGCTGGTGGGAATTGGCTACACACACACACACACACACATACACACACACACGTATAAATATATACAGTCTGTAAAAACATCACTTTTAAAATTCTATTGCAAGGGAGCTACCCAAAGGAAATAACCCACAAAGATTTACATGCAAGGATATTCAATATAACATATTACATTAACAAAGAAACTAGAAACACCCATGTCCTACAAAAGGAGAATGGTAACATTTATGCAGCCACTGAATATTTTTTCAAAGAATATTTAACAACATGAGATGAATTCATGACAGATGGAGCATAACCACAGGATATAAACTGACACACACAGCATAGACTCACGTATGTTCTGTCCCATTTTTAAAAGTACATGTGATGGGCATTAAGGAGGGCACGTGATGTGATGAGCACTGGGTGTTATAGGCAAAGGATGAATTACTAAAAACTACATTTGAAACTATGTTGGCTAATTGAATTTAAATTTTTAAAGAAGTACATGAAGAGCTGTACTACCTAAGAGCAATATATGGGCCAAAACTGGATCCTGATTCTAAAAGATAAAGTGAGGGAAACTTGAGATAACCACAGAATATTAAACACTGAGCATGAGAATTATTAAAGAACGATTGTTAATTTTTAGGTACAATAAATATATTATGGTTTTATTTAACGAAGAGATATGTACTGAAATATCTAGATGAGATAGTATTCTGCCTGAAATTTGGGTAAAAAATTCCACTGGGTGGGGGTGAAGGGACGGCACTTGAGGTATAGATGAAATAAGATTGGCCAAACTGATGATTGTTGAAGCTAAGTGATAGGTACCATGGGGGTCTATTACACTATTTTTTCTATGTATGTGTTTGACATTTTCCATAATAAAAAGTGGGTTTTTTTTAAAGATTTTAAGGATACATATTTTTGGAATATCTGATGGGTGCTGTTTATTACTTTATACCCTAGATCAGTGTTAGATATATTTTGTATGTACAATTTTTTCATTAAAATTCTATTTTGAAAGATAAGTATCGAAAGTGACTAGGAAGAGGGGCACCTCGGTGGCTCAGTCAGTTAAGCGTCTGCCTTCAGCTCAGGTCATGATCCCAATGTCCTGGGATCAGCCCCACATCGGGCTCCTTGCTCAGTAGGGAGCCTGCTTCTCCCTCTCCCTACTGCTCCCCCTGCTTGTGCGCTCTCTCTGCCAAATGAATGAATAAAATCTTTAAAGAAAAAAAAAGAAAATGATTAGGAAGAAATACACCCTAAATATAACAGCAGTTATCTCAAGTTGAGGAAGTGATACATTTTATTTTCCTATTCACAGTTTTTTTTTTTTTTAAAGATTTTATTTATTTATTTGAGACAGAGAGCATGAGAGGGAGGAGGGTCAGAGGGAGAAGCAGACTCCCTGCCGAGCAGGGAGCCCGATGCGGGACTCGATCCTGGGACTCGAGGATCATGACCTGAGCCGAAGGCAGTCGCTTAACCAACTGAGCCACCCAGGCGCCCTTTCCTATTCATAGTTTTATGTACTTCCCAGATTTAAAACAATGGCCAAAAACTCTACAGTCAGGAAGAAGATGTTTTAAAGAACATGACATGCCCACGTTCTGGGAATTCATGACACACTCTGCTGAATAATTACATCATCCCAAAGAGCTCTGACTGGGCATGAACAAGCAAGGCAAACCCTCTGCCTGCCTACTGTCCCCTGGGTCAAGGGCACTGCCTTTCAGGCTGTTCCAGGCAATGTCTAGGTGCCAGTTCAAAGTCACAAGTTCCTGGCCCAGAAGTATTAGGGAGTTTGGGCTTAGGGAGTGTGGGATTGTGCATATTACTTTTTGAAAAGTGGTATTTCAGTTTGTATTCAAATTCCAGTTAGTTAACATACAATGTAATATTAGTCTCAGGTGTACAATGTAACACTTCCATACATCACCTGGTGCTCATCACAAGTGACCTCTTCAATCCCCATCACCTATTTAATGTGAAGAATGGTCTTTCCTAGTCCCTCATAGTTAAAAAAAAATTTTAAAGGATCGTTTCCTCATCAAGGACTTAATTAAAAGATTGAAAATATAAATAGCATTATATTTTATACTATATCTATAAATATTTTTGAGGAAAACATATACTCTGTCCAACAGCAGTCCAATAAGACCAAGGGGTATTTTGCTTATATCATATGAAAATGAGAATCGATTATATTTTTTTTTTTTTAAAGATTTTATTTATTTATTTGAGAGAGAATGAGATAGAGAGAGAGCATGAGAGGGGGGAGGGTCAGAGGGAGAAGCAGACTCCCCGCTGAGCAGGGAGCCCGATGCGGGACTCGATCCCAGGACCCTGGGATCATGACCTGAGCCGAAGGCAGTCGCTTAACCAACTGAGCCACCCAGGCGCCCGAGAATCGACTATATTTCTAAGATTTTATTTATTTATTTAGAGAGAGAGAGTGCACGAGCAGAGCAAGGGGCAGAGGGAGAGAGAGAATCCCAAGCAGACTCTGTGCTGAGCGCCCATCCGGGACTTGATCCCACAACCCTGAGAGATGACCCAAGCCAAAATCAAAGAGTTGGACGCTTAACTGACTGAGCTACCCAGGCTCCCCGAGAATAAATTATTTGCCCTAATGTCTTCAGGTATTATCCACATTTATAAAGCTCAGTATCAGATTACCAAATAAACTGTGAATCCCCTCAAGAGAAAAGTCTTATCCTCTGCAGGTGAACTTGTCTATCTTCCCCCTTATCTTTCCTACAGGGACCAGGGTAAAATAGATGATATTCATAATCAGCATGAGCTGGGTTCAAATCCTGACACCAGCAGTCCCATATCAGGTGCATGCCTCAACTTCTTCTTCTGTATCACACCTCAGGGGATCCATGCCCTCATACATTCCCCTCCCACCCTGAACCTGGACTGGCCCTGAGTAGGCCAATAAAATGTGGCTGAAGTAGCACTGCAAGACTTCTCAGATCAGGCCACAAATATCTATGCAGCTTCCACCATGGTCCTGGGAGGTTTCGTCTAGGGGAAACTACCCACCATGTAAGGGGTCTGACTTCCCTTAGATCACCACAGTGTAAGGAAGCCCAAGGTGGCAACATGTGAAGAGACTATATGGAGAGATGGAGGAAGGGAAAAAAGGAGAAGGGACAGAATGAGAGAGGGGGGGCTCAGGAAGCTGACAGATACATGAGTCTGGGATACCATGGGTCTTCTATAAGCCTCCTTTATCTTCTCTTCTTATGGAAACAGTATCAGTTAAACCAGGTACAGGCTGCAGAGCTACTCTCCCACTATTCTCACCATGTTCCTTATCGATGATCTCTCCTCAGGACTAGACAGAGATCAGACAGGTGTAGATGTTCAGATCTAGCAGTAACTCTGGCCTCCTTTACTTAGTAGGGCCACAGATAAATGAGGTTAGCTTTAAGTAACTTGAATAACGCTCTGAAATATAAGGTTCAGTTTTACCCTCTTCATGCAACAGTTACTCCTGACCAGTTAGATAGCATTACTGAGTGTCCACCATATGCGTCCCAAGTGGACAGGAGCTGTGCCCTTCCTTGACAAGCCAAGATCCAGGGGGAACACAGACAAGTAAACAGGACATCATCCCATGGGTTTCAGGGGCAGAAGGGTGTTGAGGACTAGTACTGAGGAAACACATGGGAGAGGCAACTGACCCCATCTGGCAAGGTCAGGAGGGTTCACAGAAGCAGTGGAAATTAACCACAGACCAAAGGGCTACAGGGATGAAGACAACATGTGCCTGTCTTGTCTCTGGGTGTAGAGGCACATGTGCCGAACACGTGTGTCTGGAGATGGCTGGAGAGGCAAGGAGAAAGCACACAAATATCCCACAGCCAGGAAAAATGCGCGCTTCAGAAACGATGTACAGAAAGGCTTGGGGCAGCAGGTGGAACGCCTGAATTACCGGTTTCCACTCTCACAAGACAATTCACTCACCTTCTGAGTGTCTTAACAGTGGGACTATACCTTTAGGCTGTACTCCTCAGCAAGGAGACTATGAAATCTGAAAAGGATTTTTTTATTATGGTAAAATATACATAACATTAAATTTACCATTTTAAACATTTTTAAGTGTGTGATTCTACGACATTAAGTACAGTCAGATTGTTGTGCAACCATTACCACCACTGATCTCCAGAACTTTTTCATCTTCCCAAACAGAAACACTGTACCCATTAAACACTAACTCTCCATTCTCTGCTTCCTGGGGTCCTGCAACCTCCATCCTACTTTCTTTGTCTGTGAATTTGACTAGGTACCTCATATGAGTGAAATCATAAAGTGTCCTTTTCTGACTGGCTTATTTCACTCAGCATATTGTCCTCAAGGTTGATCTATGTTGTAGCATGTGTCAGAATTAACATCTTTTTAAGGCTAAATAACATTCCCTTGAATGTATATGCCACAATTTGTTTATCCATTCATCTGTCAATGGATATTTGGGTTGTTTCCACCTTTTGTCTATGCTACGTCCTTAGGTTCCTGCTATAAACATGGGTGTACAAGTATTTGTTCAAGACACTGCTTTCACTTCTTTTGGGTCCATACCCAGAAGTGGATTGCTGGATCATATAGTAATTCTATGTTTAATTTTTTGAGGACTCGCCATACTGTTTTTCATAGCAATTGCACCATTTTACATTCCCATGAACAGTGTACAAGAGTTCCAATTTCTCCACATCCTCACCAATACTTGTGATTTTATGTTTCGTTTTTTTTGTTTTTACAATAGCCATTCTAATGAGTAGGAGATGGCATCTCCTGGTTTTGATGAAAGGGATTTTAAAAAGATCAGCTGGTTCATCCTGGTCTAGGGCGTTCTACATACAGTAACTTACTATGCAATTCTCCAAAGCCTGCAGCAAATTCAAACACATGACTCTCCTGAGATTGTTTCCACAAAGCCTGCTCGAGGGCAGGATACCACCCTCACGTCATCAGACTCCCTGGGCATCCTCACCTATGTGCACAAAAATTCTAAAAGTTGTAACTGGCTTCCACAAATGCTTTCACACCCAATGATTACCTTGTTTCTCTCACTAAGTTCTGCTTTAACTGGGTTCTAACACTAGAAATGATCTGTGTGCCCTCTTCCCTCTTCCCATGCAGAGTCCTTCAAAGACTCCCCAGGAGTCAGGCAGTCCACCATGAGCTTGTGTTATGGAGAATGCTCCTGGACTATCTGGGTACTCCATTCACTGGGAAGGCCCTTTCAAAAGTTCATGAAAGTTTGTAACAGAGGAAGCCTTGCCCCAAAATCCCCAGTAGAAGGGCTGAGACCAGAACTTACCTCTCCTGAAGCTAAAACTCCAAAGAAATGCTCTCATGTGGCAATTCGTTTAAAGTTGAAACTTTCAGGGGGCGCCTGGGTGGCTCAGTCTGCCTTTGGCTCAGGTCATGATCCCAGGGTCTGGAATGGAGCCCCACATTGGGCTCTCTGCTCAGCGGGGAGTCTGCTTCTCCCTCACCCTCTCCCTCTCCCTCTGCCTGCCGCTCCCCCTGCTGTGCATTCTCTCTGTCAAATAAATAAATAAAATCTTTAAAAAAAAAAAAAGGAAACTTTCAGTGAGACAGGTTTTTATAGTGTAAGAAACTGACCAGTCTCCTTTAATGCAAGAACCTGACTTCCTAGTTCTTAGCTACCTCTTTCCTCCTATCTCCTCCATTTCAGGCATTTCATAATAGTCAACTCTGCTGCTTGTTAGCAGAAGTGGGAAAAGATTTTAGGGAGAGTAGAGTCTAAAACTGCATATCCTCAATACCTACAACAGTGCCTGGCACATAATAAGAGCTTCATGAATATCTGTTGAACAAATCAAAACTAAATTTATCAAAACAAATGTATATGTCTGTCTTCTATCACTATGAGCAACCCAACTAACTTGAATCTGTGGCAGTGGGTGGTAAGTGGGAAAGTATGAAATTAGCAAATATCACATTTTCACTTTTATTAATTTAAAGGCATAGTATGTAGTTATAAATAACAGTATCAATCATGGCTGGGTTTTTTTCTGGTTGATTTGTTTCTTATTTTCTTATTCACTAATTCCCTCAAACACATAAGCTGAGCTAAAACACTAAAGTGTTAACTTTAGTTTTACTCAATAACTTTTTTATTAACTAAAGTCTGTATTAAGGTTTCCTTAGATTTTCCCTAATATTGTCATGTGTCCTTAGACTCCTGTGACAGTCTCTCAGACTTTACAACCTCAGCAAAGGACTGGTCAGACATTTTGCAGGCTGTTCCTCAATTCATGTTTGTCTGATGTTTTTCTCATGGTGAGACTGGGGTTGTTTTTGGAAGGAGCATCACAGAGGTGGAGTTCTCCTCCCACACATTTTACCCATGGGCACATGTGTTGTTTATTTTTGAGTCACAGCAAACACTTCACACTGATAGGTGCTCCCTGAAAACTACCACTGCCGGACGTGTCTTCACATCTGCATCCTAAGGAAGTCATACTTGCTTTTATTTAGATTTTATGTAAACTTCAGTGTTTTCACTTCGAAGTTTAATTCTTTAAACGAATATCCATGATTTTATATTTTCATTTGAGATTACAGGCCCCTTTATCTCTTTCCTGAAGGGACCCCTGGCTCACCATCCAGGACACTCTGAGAAAGTTTCACCTGTGTTCTGGAATCAGAACTATTAAATAAGTTTATTTATTCTCAAACCCATGACCTGGTGGTCTCATTTTCCCCAGAGAACTCTTAACACCATTCTTATGAAAATACAGCTAACAACCACAAGATTCCCTGTCCTTCTGGAAGCAGCATTTCTTTTCAGTTTCAAAGCATGTTACATCTTGCATTCAGTAAACTGTCTCAGATCTCTCTTAAAACAGAGGGACGCTGGCAAAGAACTATGCTACATCTCTCACTTTCCACATTACTAAGGAGTGGGGTTTGGTGGTGTATCTACCAAGGGAATACTAAGTTGGTCCATTTTTTGCTTTTTAAAAAAAATCTGCCCTTCGCTTTCTTCACATTAAGGATCACTTGTAATCAGATGGCTCAAGTCTAAACCAGGGTGGCTCAATCAAGGACTCCAGGAACAGAAGCTAAAGAAAAGTACAGACCTCTTGCTTGACCCTGAGAGTGAGCGCCTCCTTGACCCACCTGTCCCGCCCTGGCCTGCCTAGTGCACAGTTCTTATTTCTGCACTGGCGTGGCCACTGCAGCGTGACGGGGGGGGCGCAAATGAGCGGGTCTTGCTCTCCCAAGTGCACTCGAGGCTGGGGCCACAGCCGAGGCGAAAGGGCTGTCGCTCCTTCTGGGCAAGTACTGCGCTTCGACCATTTCGGGGATACTATAAACGGGAAGGTTTCCCCAGCAGCGGATGGGTGCGGGTGACAGGGACGCCTGGGCTCCAACCGGAGGGCAGGTTAGTAGTAGGCTGCGCGGCTGCAGAGGGAGTGGGAGGGTCTGGGAAGGAAGATAGAAGTCAGCTAGAGAAACCCTATCAAACTGAACAAGGCCTCTCCAGCCGCTAGGGAGGGAGAAAAAGGTGGGGGAGACACAACTACCAGGGCGGGCAAAACAGGGCAGCGGCTGTTACGCTTCTGGGGCGCAGGGCCGCGACCGTGCCTGCGCTTCAGGTGGGCGAAGAGCCTCCCGCCCGCGCAGCCCGCCCCCCCGAGGTGCTCCGCCTTCTGCCTGGGCCCGGCCCTGAGCGGCGACCCAAACACCCCCCAACATGCGGCCGCTCCCCCTTCCACCGCCCGGCGGCTGTTCCCTCCACCCCCACCCCCGACCCAGAGCACAGCCCGCGCGGCCCGCCCTACCTCGCCGCTTGGCGCGCACGATGCCCTTTTTTTGAAGCACGAACGTGGACCCATTCACCAGGCTCGACACGACGGCCACGCCCAGGCCGAGCGACACGGCGGCGGGGCTCGGGCTGCGCGCCCCCTCCCCGGCCGCCGCCGCTGCCGCCGCTGCAGTCCCCATGCCGCCCGCGCCCGCCCTCCGCGCCTGCGCCTGCGCGCCGCGCGCGCCCGGGCCGGAGGTGGGGGTTGGGGGGTGGACCCGCGAATCCGCGGGACTGGGAAGAGTGGAGGGTGGGGTTGGGATCTGAGCATCCGCGGGGCAGCGACGGAGTGGGGGGTGGGGAGGATTCTGAGTTCCGCCGAGGCGGAAAAAAGGACGAGGGGAACTTGGGCTCTGCGACAAGTTTGCGGTGGGGGAACTCTGGGCTAGGCGAGTGGGGGTGAAGCCCGGGTTCCGCGGACCCGGGAGATGGAGGATGGATCCGGGGCTCCGGGAGGAGAGTGAGAGTGGAAAGGAGAAGAGTGACAGTGAGGAAGGAATTGAGAGAGGGGAGTGGTAAGAGGGGCGGTGTTGAGGAAAGGGAAAAGGCGGTGGGTGGGTGGGTGGAGGTAGGGTTCCCAGATTTGGCAAATGAAAATAGAGGAATCCCACTAACTTTTATCTCAGATAAATAATTTTTTAGTATGGGTCCCATGCAATACTTGGGACCAGAAGGGGACCAGCAGGACGCAGCCTTTGCTGGGATCACGATCCCCACAAAGCTTCAAGGCGGAGGCCAACGGGGAATCTCTGGTAGGGCCTGAAATCTGGACGACTCAGCTGTAGACACTCAAATGGGACCGCTGACTGGGGTGAAGTCAAGTTGCCTCCACAATGGAGCAGTGAGCTTGTAACCGTACTAATTTCCTAATTTATTTTCAATAAAATATATCAAAATTAGGGAACGAGAAAATAGTTACTTAAAAATTCCACAATCCCACAACCCTAGCCTAATTATTATTTAGGTGTTTTCCCTTAGGATACATACTTTTACGTATTTCCAATTACAATATACAAAATATCCATTTTATTTAATGTCATAATCAGTTTCCGTGTTGCCACATAATTATTATTTTAATGACAGTATAATTTCCAATAAAGTTAATTACCGTAATTTGTCCAACTATTTAGCAATTGTTGGTTGTTTGGCTACCAGGTTTTTTCTATTATAAATGATGCTGTAATAAACATCTTCATAAATTTTGAAACTAGGTTAAAGTGTATAAATCTATATCTACAGCATTATTAGTTTGTGGAGCAATATGAAATCTTATACTATTCTGTATGAAAACTTTCATGCTGAATGAATCTAGCCCATTGTTTATTCTTTTTTCTTGTAACATACAGTTGACTCTTGAACAACCCTGGTTTGAACTGCTTGGGTCCACTTATACTCATGTTTTTTACAATATAGTACTATAAATGTATTTTTCCTTCCTTATGATTTTCTTGATGTTTTCTGTAACTTACTTTATGGTAAGACTACAGTATATAATACATATAACATATAAAATATGTGTTAATCTTCTGTTTATGTTATTGGTAAGGCTTCTGGTCAACAATAGGTTATTAGTAGTGCTTAAGTTTTTAGGGAATCAAAAGGTATACACAGATTTTCCTGTGCAGGGAAAGAGTTGGTGCCCTTAACCCCCACATTGTTCAAGGGTCAGTTGTATATAACATAAAACTTGCCATTTTAACCATTTTTTAATGTACAGTTCACTGGCATTAATTATGTTGACGATGTTGTGCAACCCTCACCACTGTCTATTTCTAAAACTTTTCCATCATCTGAAATGGAAACTCTGTAGCCATTAAGCAGTCATCCCCATTTCTCCTTCCCCCTACTCCTTGGTAATTTATAAACTTTCAGTCTCTATGAATTTGCACATTTTAGATCTTTTGTTTAAATGGAATTATACAATATTTGTCCTTCTGTGGCTGGCTTATTTCACTTAGCTTGGTTTTCACTTGGTTCTAAGGTTCATCCATATTGTAGCATGTGTCAGAACTTGATTCCTTTTTATAGCTGAGTATTATTCCATTGTATGTATATACAACATTTTGTTTATCTGTTATTTGTTGATGGACGCTTGGGTTGTTCCCACCTTTCAACTTTTGTGAATGATATTGCAAAGACCATGGGCATGAAAGTATCTGTTTGAGTACCTGACTTAAAATATTTTGGGTATAGTGTACCTAAGAGTGGAATTGCTGAGTCATACAGTAATTCTATGTTTAGGTTTTTGAGGAACTGCCAAACTTTATCATAGTCTCTGCACCATTTTACATTCCTACCAGCAATATACAAGAGTTCCAATTTCTCCACATTCTCACCAATACTTGGCATTTTCCAGTTGTCTTTTTTTTAATAGCTATCCTAGTAGGTGTAAAGGGGTTGCTTTTTCTTTTTAAATATACCTGTGAGCATAAGTGGTATTTCCTGAAATAAGCAATAACTTCTATTATAAATCTCAGCAGAAGCAAGCAAATGAAAGCAGCAGCAACAGCATTGCCAACATAATCATAATTATTTACTTTTCTAATAATGTCAGTATTATTTAATATATATATGTATTTATGTATATTTTAAATAATGCCTTCAGAGCTTTTGGCAAAAAAAGTCATGCTCGTTAAAAAAACAACTCAGTGAATTCAGTAAGTGCCAGAGAATATAAAACCTCACCCCAAATTCCATCACCCTAAAATAACTATTATTACCATTAAGAACTCCCCTCCAAACATTTTTCCAGATAAGTATATGAGTAAAAAGATCGATGTTATCAAATGGGAAGGCACATATGGTATTTTAATTTGAAAGAGAAAACTATATATTACTTGGATTTAACATTTAAAAAGCTGGAATAAAAATGAAGCTGAGATAAGTACTATTCTACCACAATAGACTCTAGTTCCTAAAAGATGCCTCTAAAATTGAGGTCAGTGAAAAACATTGAGATGGGAGTTATTATGTTTCTCTTAACTCTTAACTTTTAAAACAGTATCACTTGACTCCTTGCAATGACAAATGAGGAAATCAGCTCACTTACCAGCTCCTTATGATTTTTTTTTTTACTTTGTGAAGGTATATAACATTTAGAGACTACACTGTGTTAATAATTCTATATTTGTACAATCTTAAATATATACTTAACTGGGTTCATTATTCACATCATCCTTCAACCAATTTTTTCTATCTTTCAATTCACTAGAAAATTTTCACTGAACATATATTAAAAATAAACAACCATGGATGCTATAATCTTTGAGTTCTTTTGTTATGGAATGTTTGCCTGAACCACAAAATGGACAAATATAATATTTTCAAACTGTACTTTCTTTCCCTAAAACATTGTAGGCATTGTCTCATCTTCTGGCATTAAATGTTATGTTAAGAGTCTGAAGTCACATTGAACACAAATGGGGTTAATGTTAATAAATGTTAATGTTAAAAAATGATTGTTAATTTTGTTGGGTGTGCTAATGAAATTGTGGTTGTATTAATATCTTTATTACAGACAACTACTGAAGTATTTATATGTGAAATGATTATGTTGGGGATTTGCTTTTTAAAATTTCATAAGGAAATAAAATGAGTGTGTAAGCATATGTGTAAATGGGTTTATCAAGCAAATGACACCTGTTACCACCTCCAGGCAAGGACAAGTCCTGCTGCATGGAGGATAGCAAAATAGCGTATGGATACCTGCCACCAAGAGCAGTAGTCACAAGATGTCTACTCACTCCATGGTTTATAAATGCCGGGGTCACCAAGAGAGACATGATTCACATAGGCACTGGATAGACCAACACCTAACTCTCACACAGAAGAACCAGAGCAAGATCAGCTTCAACAATGGGTTTTAGTCTGTCATGGTCAACAGGTTCCAGCCTGTGGCCAATGCAGGGCAATGGTCTGTATTCACCCCTCTTTTGCTACAAGCTAAGGACCCCATTCCTTCCCTGCTGGGAATGGGTATAGTAGTGGGGTTGGTCAAGTGCCATATGATGCACAAGCTTAAGCAGAACAAAGGAGTACACAGAATCTGAAGCAGGGAAAGGTATTGCCACACAAGGTGATAAACCCAGCATAAACTGCCAAGGCTCTATATGTCTTGAAAAAGAAGTATTCTAGGCCCTACATCCATTCTCATGCAGCTAAGCAGGGGTCAGAAGACTGCACACATGTGATTGCCTTTCCCATCAAGATTAAAAGAGTAAAAACACTAGAAAGTTGCTAATTAAGTTGGGTGACAAGTAAAAGTATATGAGAATTGCATGCTATTCTCTCTTTATGTGTTTGTAAACATTCTTTTTTTCTTTTTAAGTAGGTTCCATGCCCAGCATGGAGGCTAATGTGGGGCCTGAACTCACAACCCTGAGATCAAAACCTGAGCTTAAATCAAGAGTCAGATGCTCAACTGACTGAGCCACCCAGGCATCCCTGCAAATATTCTTAATAGAAGTATTTGTGGGTTTTTTTTTTTAACTCTGAAGTCAGACTGATTTTCAAAAATATTTTTTTATTTCTGTGTTTGAGAAGAGTTCAAATACAAATAAGGAGTCAGGAAAGATTGAATAATCTGTTTTTTTCCTTCATTATAAAATATTTCAAATGCATATCAAAGTGCAGAGAATAACACTTTAAAAAAGCCATGTACTCATCCCTTCAAATCGATCTAATCCTAGTATTTTAATGTATTTGGCTCAAATTTTTAAAGGAAATATATAATAGCAAAGGCTCTCTTTTATTCCATCTCTCTTTCTTCTGCCTGGCATCTGCAGAATTAGTTATCCTTGAAGCTCAATAACTCATTTAAGATATATCACAGTATTGGGGCGCCTGGGTGGCTCAGTTGGTTAAGATATATCACAGTATTGACCAATCTGTACCATTTCTCCTAGGACAAAGTGTATCCTTTCCTTTGTAGATTGTTTTTCCTTCTTTCAGCAATTTTCTTTTTTTAAAAAATATCTTATGTATTTATTTGAGGGGCAGAGAGAGAGAGAGCGCGTGAGCACGAGTGGGGGGAGGGGCAGAGGAGGAGGGAGAAGCAGGTTCCCCATTGAGCAGGGAGCGCAAGGTGGGGCTTGATCCCAGGACCCCGAGATCATGTCCTGAGCTGAAGGCAGACGCTAACAGACTGAGCTACCCAGGGACCCCCAGCAATTTTCTACCACTGTGTTTTTAAATATCCCCAAGATACCCCTCCCCTTCTTATGTTCTGTAAGATGAGTTCTCTATTTTAAGAACACCAGTTATCCTTATGTTGGATAGTCTTTTGTTACGTTTGTTTTCTTCTTAACTCTCTTGATATTTATCCTCTATGTCTATAACCACTAATAAAATAATGGTGATATTCTATTTGTTTCATTAGCTCTGAAATTTTATTTTTCACCAAATCTGTTGTTGTGTACAGCTTGGTCTACCCATATCTATATATCTATATCTATATCTATCATCTCCCCTGCCCAGATCAAAATATAGCAGATATCTAGGACCCCAGAATTTCCTTCTTGAAAACTTCCAAACTCATTCTATGAGGCCAGCATTACCTTGATCACAAAACCAGACAAAGACCCCACCATTATAATTGGAAAATTACAGACCAATATCTCTGATGAACATGGATGCCAAAAGTCTCACCAAGATACTAGTCAATAGCATGAACAGTACATTCAAAGGATTCTTCACCAACACAAAGTGGGATTTACTCCTGGGCTGCAAGCGTGGTTAGACATCTGCAAATCAATCAATGTGATACATCACATTAACAAAAGAAAGGACAAGAGCCATATGATCCTCTCAATTGATGCAGAAAAAACATTTGACAAAAATACAGCATCCTTTCTTGATTAAAACTTTGCAGTGTAGGGATAGAAGGAACATATCTCAATATCATAAAAGCCATATTACAAAGAGCCCACAGTGAATATCATTGTCAATGGGGAAAAACTGACAGCCTTCCTAAGGTCAGGAACATGACGGGGATGTTCACTCTCACCACTCCTGTTCAACATAGTACTGGAAGTCCTAGTCTCAGCAATCAGACAACAAAAAGAAATAAAAGGCATCCAAATTATCAAAGAGGTCAAACTCTCACTCTTCACAGATGACATGATACTCTATGTGGAAAACACAAAAGACTCCACCCCAAAATTGCTAGAACACATACAGGAATTCAGCTAAGTGGCAGAATATAAAATCAATGCACAGAAATAAATTGCATTTCTATACACTAACAATGAGACGGAAGAAGAGAAATTAAGGAATCGATCCCATTTGCAAGTGTAGCAAAACCATAAGATAGCTAGGAATAAACCTAACCAAAGAGGTAAAGGATCTGTACTCTGAAAACTATAGAACGCTTATGACAGAAATTGAGGAAGACACAAAGAAATGGAGAAACATTTCATGCTCATGGATTGGAAGAACAAATATTGTTAAAATGTCTATTCAATCCACTCTCTATTGAAATACCATCAACATTTTTTACAGGGCTAGAACACACAATCCTAAAATTTGTATGGAACCAGAAAAGCCCCCAAATAGCCAGAGGAATGTTGAAAAAGAAAACCAAAGCTGGTGGCATCACAGTTTCAGACTTCAAGCTCTATTACACAGCCGTCATCATCAAGACAGTGTGGTACTGGCACATAGATCAATGGAACAGAATAGAAAACCCAGAAATGGGCCCTCCACTCTATGGTCAACTAATCTTCGACAAAGCAGGAAAGAATATCCAATGGAAAAAAAGACAGTCTCTTCAACAAATGGTGTTGGGAAAATTGGACAGCCACAGGCAGAAGAATGAAACTGGACCACTGTCTTACAGCATACACAAAAATAAACGCAAAATGGATGAAAGACCTAAATGTGAGACAGGAATCCATCAAAAATCCTTGAGGAGAACACAGGCAACAATCTCTTTGACCTCAGCCACAGCAACTTCTTGCTATACACGTATCCAAAGGCAAGGCAAGCAAGGGCAAAAATGAACTATTGGGACTTCATCAAGATAAAAAGCTTTTGCACAGCAAAGGAAACAGTCCACAAAACCAAAGGACAACCTACAGAATGGGAGAAGGTATTTGCAAATGTCTTATCAGATAAAGGGCTAGTATCCAAGATCTATAAAGAACTTATCAAACTCAACACCCAGGGGGTGCCTGGGTGGCTCAGTTGTTAAGCAGCTGCCTTCCGCTCAGGTCATGATCCCGGGGTCCTGGGATCGAGCCCCTCATCAGGCTCCCTGCTCAGCGGGAAGCCTGCTTCTCCCTCTCCCACTCCCCCTGCTTGTGTTCCCTCTCTTGCTGTGTCTCTCTGTGTCAAATAAATAAATAAAATCTTAAAAAAAAAAAACAAAAACAAAAACTCAACACCCAAAAAACAAAGAATCCAGTCAAGAAATGGGCAGAAGGCATGAACAGACATTTCTCCAAAGAAGACCTACAAATGGCCAATAGATACATGAAAAAGTACTTCACATCCCTTGGAATCAGGGAAATACAGATCAAAAGTATAATGAGATACCACCTCACGTCAGTCAGAATGGCAAAAATTAACAAGTCAGGAAACAACAAATGTTGGAAAGGATGTGGAGAAAAGGGAACCCTCATAAACTGCTGGTGGGAATGCAAACTGGTGGAGCCACTCTGGAAAACAGTATGGAAGTTCCTCACAAAATTAAAAATAGAGCTACCCTAGGACCCAGGAATTGGACTAGTAGGTAGTTACCTCAAAGATACAAATGTAGTGATCCGAAGGGGCACCTGCACCCCGATGTTTATAGCAGCAATGTCCACAATAGCCAAACTATGGAAAGAGCCCAGATGTCCATCGACAGATGGATGGATAAAGAAGATGTGGTATATATATATACAATGGAATATTACTCTGTCATCAAAAAATGAAATCTTACCATTTGCAATGATATGGATGGAACATACTAGAGGGTAGAATGGTAATCGAAATAAGTCAATCAGAGAAAGACAATTACTCGATTTCACTCCTATGTGGAATTTAAAAAACAAAACAGAGGATCATAGGCGAAGAGAGGGAAAAATAAGACGAAATCAGAGGGAGACAAATCATAAAAGACTCTTGACTATAGGAAACAGACTGAGGGTTGCTGGAGGGAAGGTAGGGTGGGATGGGGTAATTGGGTGATGGGCATTAAGGAAGGCATGTGATGTAATGATCACTGGATGTTATATGCGACTGATGAATCACTGAATTCTACCTCTGAAACTAATAATACACTATGTGTATTAACACTATTAACTATTAACACTATATGTTAATTAATTGAATTGAAATAAAATTTTAAAAAAGAAAATAAAAGAAGTTCCTTCCTGATCTATACCCTTCCTCAAGAAAATCACTACTCTGACTTCAATAATTATTATTTAGTTTTGCCTTCTTGAACTTCACAAGTGAAATATAGTACATTCTCTCTTATAGCTGGTTTCTTTCACTCAACCTAATATGTGAGATCCATCCATGTTGTTGAATGTTCCAGTACTTTATTCTTTTTGTGTGGGGGGGTCGTATTCCATTAGGTGAATATAACACAATTTATCTGGGCACCTGGATGGCTCAGTCAGCTAAGCGTCTGCCTTTGTCTCAGGTCATGATCCCAGGGTCCTGGGACTGAGCCCCGCATGGAGCCCTGCAGCCCCACGTCAAATCAAGCTCAGCGGGGAGCCTGCTTCTCCCTCTCCCTCATGTATTCTATATATATAGATGTGTAGGGGAAAGTTTCTGAAATCTATCTGATCTTGAGAAGGAAAAAGTGGGTTTGGACCTCTTTACCTGTATACATCCAGGATGGCCACCCAACCCATCTGAGTGGGTATAGTGATAATACTTGATTTAACTATTCCCAGTAAGACAGGAAAATAAAACAAGAAAGAAGCTTGGTTAAGTCTCATTATGCAAATATCAGGCATTATATATTACTATATATTTCCATCCATTGGTCCCTCTGCCTGCCGCTCCCCCTGCTTGTGCTCTCTCTCTCTCAAATAAATAAATAAAATATGAAAAAAACCCCACAATTTATCCTTTCTCTTGTTGATGGACATTTAGGTTGTATCCATTTGGGGATTATTATGAATGAAAATGGCTATGCACATTCTTGTATAAGAACATATGCACTCATTTCTCTTGTGTACATACCTAAGAGTGGAATTTCAGAAGGTAGGCATATGTTTAGCCTTAATAGAAAACACCAAAAAGTTTTCCAATGTGATTATACCACTCTATACTCCCATCAGCATTGTTTGACCATTCTGGTACCATCACACCTTTCTGATACTCACATTTAATCTCTTAACTTTCAGCAGAGATAAAATAATGGAAAGATCCAGAATAGTATGCATATTCCGGAGGAACACTCAGTAAAGCATTGATTTCGTTCACCTAATTCTGATACTGAAAACCATAATGTGGCCAGAATGGGGAAAGAAGCCTGGCAGAACCCTCCCAACGAAGTGCCCGTTGCTTCGGTGAGCTATATGCCCCATACCCTCAAGTCCCAGGAGGATGAGAAGGGATTGAGAAGTTTCCTTCTGGGGGATGCCTGAGTGGCTCAGTCAGTTAAGCATCTGCCTTCGGCTCAGGTCATGATCCCAGGGTCCTGGGATCCAGTCCCACATCGGGCTCCCTGCTCAGCAGGGAGCCTGCTTCTCCCTCTGCCTGCCGCTCCCCCTGCTTTGTGCTCTCTCTCTCTCTGACAAATAAATGAATAAAATCTTTTTTAAAAATGCTATAATAAAAAAAAAAGAAGTTTCCTTCTGGGCATGCTATTTCCTCTGGTCTTTTTCACCCTTGGGCCTCTGAGACAGAAAGAGGGAAAGAGAGAGAATGAGAGAGAGAGAGGGTGGAGAGAGAGCGAGCTCTGACACCCAGTGATCAGAGAGTAGTGTCTCCTGCCTCACCCTGTGTGAGGGGCTGGTCCTTTGGCTCCTGCTTCAGGAATTCTGAAATCTGTAGGTCCTTGGTATGTTCGTTTATTAAACATGGTTTAAAGTAAAGTCTCCCAGCTCCCCATGGATGGGTCCCCATGAGGGGAGCCAGGACCAACAAGGGGTCCTTTCTTGAAGGAAGCAGCCCTCTGGTCAGAGTCTTTGGGCCTCCAGGTCTTATAATGCTCCCCCAAAAAAGCTTTCTGGGCATGTGGTAGAGGCAAGTGGCCTTGAGAAGGCAGTGTTTGTCCCCATCCTAAAGAACACTCATACAAGTTTGAAAGGAGGGCTTGGGGTTGTGCCATTCTGCGCTGAGTCAGCTAGATATGAGCAGGGCTGAGTGGAGCAGAGGGAGGTCCAGCAGCTCTGACCTTGAAAGAAACAAAGCCCTCCCAGGTGCTGGCTTAGGTGAGCCTTGGGCACCTACTCCATAATTTCTAACAATACCCAGAAATACCAGCCCATAAACCAGCTAGTGAGTAATATATTTCTAGAGCTAAAAAAGGCCTTGGGAAGATCTGTTCTAAATCAACACATGCATTATGCATTATATACAAACTGGAGGCTCCTAGGGGCTAGCAGCAGACTGTTTGGAGGTCGTGGCAAGTACATTAGATTTTAAGGGCAATGGGAGTCATGGGGTGTGGGCTTTAAGGTTTTAGGAACAGAAAGATGAATATATTTTAGAGTGATATGGGTAAACTGAAAATAAGGTTTTGAGGTAGAACCATTAAAAAATTTTTTGGGGAAAAATCTCTCACCTCCAAAACTCTCTCAGCATTTCTGCAGAGGTAATTATCTAGGTGAGGAGAAAAAAGAATTCTTTGGGAGGAATGACCATGCATAGTTATCACTTATTTTTGTCTTTATATTTTGTTTATTATAAAATATAACATATTTGGAGAAGTACATAAAACAAATGCACAGTGGAACAAAGTATTATAAAACCAATTCCCAGGTAACCACCAACCAGGCCAAGACTTACGTGGTTGGCGGCAGCCCAGAAGAACCTGACTGCTCCTGTCTCACAGCCACTTCCTCCCATACTAGAGGGAATGACTCTCTTGCTTTTCTTTAGAGCTTTACATCCCAAGGGTAGGTCAAGGGTTGGAAAACTATGGCCTGCCAAATCTGGAACCCAGTCTGTTTTTAAATTAAGTTTTGATGGAATATAATCACACCCATTCTGTTATGCACCGTGCTGTTTATAACTACTTTCCGGCTACAAGAGCAGAGTTGAGTAGTTGCTGCAGAGACCCAGATGGCTGGCTAAGCCTAAAATATTTCTTATCTGACTCTTCAGAAAAAAAACGGGGCTCCCAGGTGTAGTTTGTGATCTACCAAAGCTGCAGTTTGCTGCCCCCTGGTGTAGTGAGTGCTCTACCAATTTCCCCTCAGCTGCTGAGAGGATTGGCTGCCCGGAATTCACTGTTGCCCACTTCTCTGGCAGTCGGTGGGGGAAAACCCGGCGACAGTCTCTTGGTGCAACCCTCAGTCAACTGATGCTATTATAAATGTAATTGTCTTTTAATTTCATTTTTAAATGGTTTATAGCTAATGTATAGAAATGCAATTGATTATTAAATATCAGTCTTATATCCTGCAACCTTGCTGAAATTGTTTCTTACTTCTTACCTCTAATAAATTTTTAGTAGACTCCTTAAGGTTTTCTGTGTAGAGCTCATGTCACCTGCAAAAAATTTTTACTTCTTCCTCTTCCATCAAGTTGACTTTCATTCTCTTTTATGTCTAATTATGCTACCTAGAACCTCATGCTAGATTTGTTGAATAGTTGTAGCAAGAGCAGACATCCTTATCTTATTCTTGATCTTAGGGGGAAATTTTTCAGTCTTTCAGTGTTAACTATGATGTTTGCAAATTTTTTGTAGATGCCCTTTGTCAGATTGAGGAAGTTTCCTTATATTTCTAACTTGAGGGATTTTTTTAAAAATCAAGAATGGGGGCGCCTGGGTGGCTCAGTTGGTTAAGCGACTGCCTTCGGCTCAGGTCATGATCCTGGAGTCCCTGGATCGAGTCCCGCATCTGGCTCCCTGCTTGGCAGGGAGTCTGCTTCTCCCTCCAACCCTCCCCCCTTTCATGCTCTCTCTCTCTCAGTCTCTCTCTCTCAAATAAATAAATAAAATCTAAAAAAAAAATCATGAATGGATGTTAGATTTTGTCAAATTCTTTTTCTGAGTCTATTGAGATGATTATGTGTTTCCTTCTTTTCCTAGTAATATGATGCTTTACGTAGATTGGTTATCATATGTTGAAACAACCAAAACCCACTTACTCACAATGTGCTTTATCTGGATTTGGTTTGCTGGTATTTTGTTGAGAATTTTTGCATCTACATTTATAAGGGATATTGGTTTGTAGTTTTTTGTGATGTCTTTGTCTGATTTTGGTATTGGGATTATACTGAACTCATAGAATGAGTTGGGAAATGTTCCTTCTTCTATTTTTTGAAAGATCTGTGAAGAGTTGGTGTTAATTTTTCAAATGTTTGGTAGAATTCACCAATGAAGCCATCTGGTTCTGAGCTTATCTCTGTGGGAAGTTTTTTGAATGTTAATCCATATCTCTACTTTCTTTTTTTAAAAATTTTATTATGTTATGTTAGTCACCATACAATACATCATTAGTTTTTGATGTGGTGATCCACGATCCATTGTTTTTGTATAATACCCAGTGCTCCATGCAGTACGTGCCCTCCTTAATAACTGTTACCGGGCTAACCAATCCCCCCTCCCCCCTCCACTCTAAAGCCCTGTTTGTTTCTCAGAGTCCATAGTCTCTCATGGTTCATCTCTCCCTCCAATTCCCACCCCCCTCTTTTTTCCCTTCCTTCTCCTAGTGTCCTCCATGCTATTCCTTATGTTCCACAAATAAGTGAA
>NC_138377.1:104081290-104119133 GCF_054177405.1 Leptonychotes weddellii
TGCCTCACTTACCCTAGCTGTTAGATTACCTAGATTGGATTGGATCTCATTGATAGCATTTTTAAGTTCTGCCAATTCAGCTTTCATTTCTGCCCTTAGAGACTCTATGTTGCCATTAATTGATTTCTCCATTCTAGCTATTGTCTTCACAATTGCTAGCCTGAATTCCATCTCCGACATCTTGGTTATATCTGCATCCATTTGTAAATCTGCAGCATAAGTCATAATCTCTGAGTCTTTTCTATTTTGGGGGCTCCTCCTCCTAGTCATTCTGTTGATGGGTGTTTGAGGGAATGTAAGAGTCCAAATTATTGACCAGAACCCAAGTAAGATGCACCCGTTTTCTTGGGACCTTTGGGTTGCTGGCCTCTAGTTTTCCCAGCCTGTCTTCTGGGGGAGGGGCCTGCCACCCTGTTGCTCAGGCAACCCTGTTTGGGCGGAGTTGCCCTGCGCCCCTGTGGCGGGGGATGGGCTCAGCGAGAATCAGTTTTGGGGGCTTTTGTTCTCTGGCGGCTTTCCCTGGCGGCTTTCCGCGTCTCTTCTGTGAGTCAGAGCAGAAGAGACTGTTTCCAACCCTCTGCCTCAGAGCAGAGAGATCGCAGTCTGTTCTTCAGTGAGCTCTGCAGGCCACACTGTCTCCGTTTCTGTCCGTGCTGCTATAAACTGCAGTGGCCTGGGTTGTGCGCCCCTCCTCAGCGCCCCCAGTCCTGTCTCCAGGTCGGGGCATGTTTCTGCCCTTTGTGCTTCTAAAACTGCCAGCTGCTCCCAGTTTGCCCACGTGACCCTGCCGCTCTGGGTTTCCGCCCCGGGGGCCACCCTAAAGTCCTTTCCCCGCAGCTACCGGTCTGCGAGTTTTTGCCCTGTCCCCAGCGCACAAGGCTGTCGCTCACCAGCGGTGTAGGATCCCCACAGCCAGGCACCCTCCCGCTGCCATTTGTCCTCCGATATCTGCCCGTGGAATCACGGCTCCCCGCTTCCTACCTCGAAACCAACTGCCTGCGATATTCTGTTTGTAGACATCCAGATCTTCTTACATCTCAGGCTGGTTTTGTGGGTGCTCAGAGTGGTCTGGTAGATATCCAGCTCAATTCTGGGGACCAGTTGAAATAGGGTCCCCTACTGCTCCGCCATCTTTCCCTGTCCCCCCATATCTTTACTTTTTATAGGTCTATTCAGATTTTCTATATCTTCTCAAGTCAGTTTTGGTGTTTTTGTCTTTCTAGGAATTTCTCCATTCCATCTAGGTTATCTAATTTGTTGATAGATAATTGTTTGTAGCATTCCTTTATCATCTCTTATTTCTGTAAAGTTGGCAAATAATATCCCCAGATATTTTTCTGATTCTAGTAAGTTGAGTCATCTCCCTTTTTTTGTTGGTCTGACAAAAGTCTTGCCAATTTTGTTGATTCTTTCAAAGACCAAATTTTTGGTTTTGTGACTTTTTCTATTGATTTTCTATTCTCTAACTTATTTCCACTCTAATCTTTATTATTCATTCCTTCTGCTTGCTTTGGGTTTAGTTTGGTCTTCTTCAGTTTGCTCTTCTAGTTTTTAAGTTGGAAGCTTAGATTACTTATTTGAAGTCTTTCTTCTTTTTTAAATGTAGGCATTCACAGCTATAAATTTCCCTGTAAGCATTCCTTTTTCTGAATGCCATAAATTTTGGTATTTTGTGTTTTCATTTTCATTCATCTCAAATGTATTTTATAATTTCCCTTCTGGTTTCTTCTTTGACTCATTTTTTACAAGTATATTTTTAAATTTCCACATATTTTTGACTTACCAATTTCTTTCTATTAATTTATAATTTCAACAGAATTGAAATTATTTTGTTTAATTTCAATCCTTTTCATTTTATTGGTGCTTGTTTAATGACCTAACATATGGTCTGTCCAGGGGAATGTGCCATGTACACCAGGGAGGAATATCTGTTCTGCTATTTTTGTTGGATGGAATGTTCAGTAGATGTCTGTTAAGTCTATTTGGTTATAGTGTTGTTCAAGTCTTCTATTTCCTTGTTGATTCTCTGCCTAGTTGTTCTATCCATTATTGAAAGTGGTGTATTGATGTCTCCAACAATTAATTTGAATTATCTATTTTTTCTTTCAATTCTATTCATTTCTGCTTTATATATTTTGATGGTCTCTTATTACATAATGTTTATAACTACTATATCTTTTTACTATGGTGAACATTTTATTAGTATGTAAAGTCCTTCTTTATCTCTTGAAAGCTTTTTTGATTTAAAGTTTATTTTGTCTGATATTAGTATGGTCACTTCAGCTCTTTTTTGTTACTATTTGCATGGTATATCTTTTTGCATCCTTTTACTTGCAACCCATTTTTGTCTTTGAATCTAAAGTGTGTCTTTTACTGATAATATATTGCTGGATCATGTGGGCTGGGTTTTTTTCCTTTTTAAATCCATTCAGCTAGTGTCTGCCTTTAGATTGAAGAGTTTAATCTGTTTATATTTAGTGTAATTACTGATAAGGTAGGAGTTATGTCTTTAATTTTGCTATTTTTTGATATGTCTTATGTCCTTTTTGTTATTCTATTCCTCAGTTATTGCCATTTTGTGTTAAATATTTTCTAGTGTGCTGTTTTAATTCCCTTGTTATTTCTTTTACCATATAATTTTCAGTTATTTTTTTAGTTGATACCTTGGGCGTCACAGTTAGCTTTTGCTATTTCAATCCCTTAGGTTTCAGTAAGGGCAATTATTCCCATGACATAAAGGCCTTGTTTTCTCTATTTGTTGAATGCCAAGTTATAGGTTCTGAGTATGAGCAAGTATTCCTAGGGTACCAAATCTTATCTCCTTTTCTTGCTATTTCTTGTTTCTGGGATCTGATTATTGGCAACTCTTCACTGGACAACAAGGCCTTATCTACTTTTTTGTTAGAACCAATTTTTCCAGGTTCTAAGGAAAAGCAATTTCTGTCACAACACCATGGGCTTGTGCCTTTGCTTCTTGGATCCAAGTTCTATAGGTTTTGTTTTTTTTTTTTTCCTTCCAAATTTTTATTTAAATTCTAGTTAGTTAACAAATACTGTAATACTGAAAAAAAAAAGCAAATAGTGTAATATTGATTTCAGGAGTAGAATTTAGTGATTCATCACTTACATGTAACACTCAGTGCTCATCATAACAAGTGCCCTCCTTGATAACCACCACCCATTTAGCCCATCCCCCACCCACTTCCCTCCATCAATCCTCAGTTTGTTCTCTATCATTAAGAGTCTATGGTTTGCTTTCCTCTCTCTCTCTCTTTCTTTTTTTTTTTTTCCCTTCCCATATGTTCATCTGTTTTGTTTCCTAAATTCCACACATGAGTGAAATCATATGGTATTTGTCTTTCTCTGACTGACTTATTTCACTTAGCATAATATACTCCAGGTCCATCCATGTCATTGTAAATGGCAAGATTTCATTCTCTTTGATGATTAATATTCCATCTTTACCCATTCATCAGTCAATGGACACCTGGGCTCTTTCCATAGTTTGGCTATTATTGATAATGCTACTATAAACATTGAGGTACATGTACCCCTTTGCAAATTCTGTAGGTTTTGAATATGAGCAACAACTGTGTCTTAGTATGGGCTGCTGTAACAAAAAACATCCTCTGTGGGGCGCCTGGGTGGCTCAGTTGGTTAAGCGACTGCCTTCGGCTCAGGTCATGATCCTGGAGTTCTGGATCGAGTCCCGCATCGGGCTCCCTGCTCGGCAGGGAGTCTGCTTCTCCCTCTGACCCTCCTCCCTCTCATGCTCTCTGTCTCTCATTCTCTCTGTCTCAGGTAAATAAATAAAATCTTTAAAAAACATCCTCTGCTTGTATGAACTGGATGGCTTATAGATGACAGAAATTTATTCTTCATAGTTCTAGAGGCTAGAAGTTGAAGACCAAGGTACTGGCAGATTCAGTGTCTGGTGAGGGCCCATTTCCTCATAGTTGGCTGTCTTTTCACTGTACCATCACATGGTGGAAGAGGCAAGGGAGCTCTGTGGGGTATCTTTTATTAGAGTACTAATCTCATTCATGAGGGCTCCAACCTCACAACCTAAGCATCTCCCAAATGCTCCATCTCCTAATACCATCACATTGGGTAATGGGAATACTTGCTCATACTCAGAACCTGTAACTTGGGATTCAGCACACAGAGAAAAGAAGGCCTTTATGCTTTGAGAGTAATTGCTCTTACTAAAAACCTAGAGATTGAATTAATTTCAACATATGAATTTTGGGGAGACATCAATATTTAGTCTTATAGCAAACATGGAGGGTTTTCTTTTTGCCCCCCCCTTCTTTTTAACTCTTTTACTCTTCTTGCAAATTTCTGTGTCTAGGATCCAATTCTGGACAAGTATTCCTTTGGCAAGAAAGCCTTATCTTCTCTTTGTGTTAGATCCAGAATGTGTAGGTTCTGAGGATGGGCAACTATACTCAGGACATCAAGACATTAAATCTTCTGTTTGGTAGAAAACTAATATATATGTTGTGAGAATGGGCAACTATTTCTAATTGCTCTGGCTTTTCCCTCACTGCTTCATCATTCAAAGGTCCCTAGAATATGAATAAGTGGAACAACTCCTGGGAGCAGCAGACCTTGCCCTTTTTACTTTTTTTACATCTCAGATCTCTAGGTTCCAAGTATGGGCAACAACTCCCACTACAATTGAACTTGTTCCCTCTTTGTTGGCTTATACATCTCTAGTTTCTGAATATGTGCACCTCTTTCAAGAGTTCCAAAACATCTTTCCACAGTTTGTTAGATCTCAAATTGGTAGGATTCAATTATGGATACTAACACCTCAGGGTACTAAGACCTCATTTCCTCTAACTGTTAGACACAAGGAAGGCTAACTAGTTTCAGGGCACCAAGGCCTTGTCCCTTCTACTTGTTATATAACAGTTCTTTCTGTTCCAAGTATGACTAACTCCTTGTCTCCTCTGCTTGTTGGATCCCATGTCTTGGTTCTGAATATGGGAAATGGCTTCCAGGTCAGCAAGGCCACTGCTTGTTGGATTAAACACCTCTAGTTTTCCAATATGTATACCTACTTCCAGGGCTTTAAAGCTTGTTTCCACTGATTGTTAAATCCCAGATGTGTAGTGTAAGTGCCTGACATTTAGCTTTTTTTCTTTTTATTGAAAGTGACTGACATTAAGCCTTCAACTACTAAGGCATCCATTTCAAAGATATACATCTTTTTTTTTTTTAAGATTTTATTTATTTATTTGACAGAGAAAGACACAGCGAGAGAGGGAACAGAAACGGGGAGTGGGAGAGGGAGAAGCAGACTCCCTGCCGAGCAGGGAGCCCCATGTGGGACTCGATCCCGGGACTCCAGGATCATGACCTGAGCCGAAGGCAGTCGCCCAACCAACTGAGCCACCCAGGCGCCCCATCAAAGATATACATCTTAAATAAACATATTGCCAGCTATGTGACACAGTACTAGCTACACAACTAGATAAAGAGCCAGGATGCCCTAGTCATGAAGTTCCCCTTTTAGAAAGCTCATAGTGACCCAGATAACTGAATGATTGAGTGACCCTGCTTTTCTTTTCCCATGCTTTAGTTCCTGCTCTTACATTTTAAATAGTGAACTTGTGAAACCCTAGGCACCCCACCTTCAATCCCAATAAAATCAGTACCCAGGTCTGCTTTCTCTCTCTCTCTCTACCTGTGACCTCTCTATAAAATCCTGGGCATGCAGTGTACCCTCCAGGACCTAGGAGTAATAAACCTTGTTTTTAAAATTTGCCCGATTGTTGTTGCTGAAGTGTTTTGCAATCATAATAAAAACCACAAGGGTCTGTCCAGCCACAACATTGGCTACAGTTGGAGACATGTCTGTGGGGGCTACCACAAGTAGTATGGGCCCATGTGAGTGCCCCAAGCATTCCTAGCTGACAGTATCACTTTATTATAGCTGAGACCAACACAAAACAAAATGTCTAGGATTCAAGTATGAGAACATACTTCGTAGGCACCCAGACCTTATACTATATACTTGTTGGATCCAAAGTCTCTAGGTTCAAAGTATAGACAAGTACTTTCAGGGTAGCTACTGTGTCTATACCAAGTATAGACAACGACTCACAGGCTGACCTCCTCTCTTGTTGGTACCAAAGTCTAGGTTCACAGCAGAGGTACAAACCCCAGTATGCAAAGACCTGGTCTCTTTTGCTTGTTGGATCTTAGGCCTGTGGGTTAAAAATATTGGCCATAATTTGAGACTAAGGTCTTCTGTGTTTTTGTATAGCAGGGTTTTAGGTTCCTAATAGGGGTTATTACTTCTAGCTTAACAAGCCCTATTCTATTCTGTTTGTTGGATCTCTGGTGTCTAGGAACCAATCTGAGCAATAAGGCCTGTGTCTTTTGTGTAGCATCCCAGGTCTCTATTCAAGTTTGGGAAAATACTCCCAGGACACCAAGACCTGGTCAAATCTCTTTGTTAAAAATAAGCTTCTACTGGGACCGCAGGCATTATCACCATGAGCCTCCTCAACAAGCCCAAGAGTGAGATGACCCCAGAGGAGCTGCAGAAGCGGGAAGAAGAAGAGTTCAACACAGGTCCGCTCTCTGTGCTCACGCAGTCAGTCAAGAACAACACCCAGGTGCTCATCAACTGCCGCAACAACAAGAAGCTCCTGGGCCGCGTGAAGGCCTTCGACAGGCACTGCAACATGGTGCTGGAGAATGTGAAGGAGATGTGGACCGAGGTCCCCAAGAGCGGCAAGGGCAAGAAGAAGTCCAAGCCAGTCAACAAGGACCGCTACATCTCCAAGATGTTCCTGCGCGGGGACTGGTCATCGTGGTCCTGCGGAACCCGCTCATCGCCGGCAAGTAGGGGCCTCCTCTCCACCATCAGATTTCCCGCCCTCATCCTGCGAAGACCTGCCCTTTGTAATGGGAATAATAAAGTCCTGTGTTTTTTCTACTGGCAAAAAAAAAAAAAAAAATAAGCTTCTAGCTTCTGAGTATGAGCCACTAATCTCCAACATTAAAACTTTAAAAAAAAAACTGCTTATTAGATTAGTAAGAGAAACCATGTCCAAGGTATGAAAGTATGTTTTTTTTTCCTTATTTGGATCCTAGGTCTCTAAGTTCTGGGTACAGACAGTGACTTTAAGCACATCATGACTTTTCTCCTCAGTTTATGGGATTCTAGGTAACTATGTCCTGAACATGGGCAACTACACTCAGGGCATCAGGATCTCACCTCCTTTGCTTGATAGATTCTGGATATCTATGTTCTGAGTATGGACACATATTCTCAGGGTGCCAAGGCCACATTTCCTCGCTTGTTGGAATCCTGGTCTCTAAGTTCAGATTATGAGAAACTATTCCCACAACAGCAGAAAGTTGCCTCCTTTGCTATTTGTTTTCCAGGTCTCTAAGTCTTGAGTACATATATCTTCTAAGGCACAGAATCTTGTCTCCTTGCTTTATGGTTCCAGTTTTCTAGGAAGCAGCAGAACTATTCCCAAGGCACAAAATTCTTGTGTTCCCCCAATTGTTGGATTCCAGGTATCTGTGTTTTGTTGGGGCAACTTCTTTCCTGGCAACAAAGTCTCACATGTTTTTCTTCTTGGACTCCAGGTCTTTAGATTGCAAAAATTGTTACATGCTCTTAGGGCACTAGATCTATTTTCCTCTGCTTGTCGGATATCATATCTTTAAATTCTGATTACGAGCAAATAATGTCTAGACACAGAGGCATAGGTTCCTCTGTTTGTTGGAGTCTAAATATCTAGGATCCTAGAATGAGTAACAACACCAAGGGCACCCATGACTTTGTCTTTTCTCCTTAACAGACTTTAGATCTCAATGATCTGAGCATAAGCAACTGTTCCCAAGGCACAAAGCCTCTGGCTCCTCTGCTTGAAGGAATTCAGGACTCTAGGTTCAGATTATTATTATTTTTTAAAGATTTTATTTATTTATTTATTTATTTATTTATTTATATTTGAGAAAGAGAGAGAGCATATGAGAGAGAGAGAGCAAGAGAGAGAGTGAGCATGAGCAGGGGGCAGGAGAAGGATAGAGGGAGATGCAGACTCCCCACTGAGCGGGGAGCCCGATGTGGGACTCGATCCCAGGACCTTGAGATCATGACCTGAGCTGAGGGCAGATGCTCAACTGACTGAGCCACCCAGTGCCCTCCAGGTTCAGATTATGAGCAACTATTCCCAGGGCGCCAAAAACTATATCCTCTATGTGTTCTCTAATTTCTTCTTCCTATGTATGAGAACCTACTCCTAAGACATCAAAGCCTTGTCTCTTCTTCCTGATGGATCTCATTTCTATGATTCAGAAAACTCTTTTAAGGGCATCAAGCTATCTCCTTTGTTTGTCACACTCTGGATCTCTGAGCTGAGTATGGACAGTTACTCCCAGGGTACCAAGGCCTTGTGTCCTCTCCTTGTTGGATTCTAGGTCCATATGTTTTCAATAATGGCAACTCCTCCCCAGGCAAGAAAGTCTCACATATTCTGTTTTGTGGGTCTCAGGTCTCTAGAATCTGAGAGTTGGCAAGTACACCTAGGACACAAAGTTTTCTTCTCTGCTTGTTAGATCTCAGGTTCTGATTATGGGAAAATATCCCAGCACTAAGGCATTGACCCCCCTGCCTTTTGGATTCCTAGTATATATTCTAGGGGTTGACCATTATTTGTAGGGCTCTGAATCTTTGTCTCCATTGCTTGTTTGATTTTATGAGCTGAGGTTCCAAGTATGGGTACCTATTTTCAGGGCACTGAGACCTTGTCTCCTCTGGTTATTGGATCAAAGTCTTTCTGCCCAGGGACTTAAGGCTCTGTCTCCTCTGCCTGATAGACACCAATCCCCAGGTTCTGATATGGTCTAATACCCCCAGGCACAAAGGCCATCTGTTGGTTAGATCTCAGGTCCTTGTTCCAACTATGGATAACTGTTATCAGGGCATTATAGCTGTTTCTACTGCTTGTTTGAATCAAGTTATTCAGGTTCAGATTATAAGGATCCTATATGTCTAGGTTCCATATAGGGTTACCTACCCCTAGGGTTTCAAGGTCCTGTCTCTTCTGCTTGTTGCATCCCTGGCCTCTAAGTTCTGGGAATGAGCTTCTACTCCATGGGCAACAAGGCCATGTTTCCTCTCCTTGGTAGATTTCAGACATCTAGGTTCTGAGTATGGCTAACTTCTCCAGGGGACACAGCCTTGTCCCCTCGGCTTGTTGGTCCTAGACTTAGGCTCCCAGCATAAGCAATTATTCTCTGTGCTCCAAATCTTATCAGATCTGGGTTCCCAGGTATCTATATTTCAAATATGGGCAACTACTTTTATGTCACAAACACTTTCTCACTCTATCATTGCTTTAGCTCTCATTTCTATTTGCATTTGATCCTAGAAATATTCTTGAGATTTTTGAACTTGGCTATATTTAGCATGTAATATCATTTCCATTATGTCTAGGTGTTTTTAGTGGTAGGGTTTTCTTTTCCTCAGAAAAGCTATTCCATCATATTTCCAACAATCAAATTTTGCTAAGTAACTAAAATAAATGTTTACACTCCAATTTTTTGTTCTGAAGTTTTATTTATTTTTAAGAATATAATTTTATCTTTGTATGTTTAGAGAATTAGAAAACACAGACAAGCATAACTAAGAGAATAATAACATTATTTCTCACTGCCCAAAGTTTATCATTATTAATCCCTTAGAATATACATTTCCAGAGCTTTTTCTATGCATGCACACACATACATATACTCTTTGTTAAGATGTTTCCATCCTATACGTTCTGTTTTGCAACTTGTTTTTTCCCCATCAGTGATATCTGCGTATTCAATATCAGTATATATTCACATAATTTAAAATCCAGATTTTATTCAGATTTCTCCCATCATCCTCCAAACAGCCTTGACATACAAATTGTCAAAAGTATCCAAGCCAGGATTCTGCATTTATATTTGGTCTCTTAAATTGCTTAACTATCTCTTAATTCTCTTTTTATCTGAGAACTTTTATTCATACCATTGACTTGTAGATGAGACTAGGTCAGATTCTTTTCTTTTGTTGAATTTAACATGTTCCTCTACTTCCTATTTTTTTAAAGATTTTATTTATTTATATGACAGAGAGAGATAACAAGAACACAAGCAGGGGGAGTGGGAGAGGGAGAAGCAGGCTTCCCGCTGAGCAGGGAGCCTGATGCGGGGCTCTATCCCAGGACCCTGGGACCATGACCTGAGCCAAAGGCAGACGCTTAATGACTTGAGCCACCCAGGCGCCCCTATTTCCAATGTTTTTAATAACTCAAAGGTAATAAGAGCCTAAAGATTTGGCTTAATGAAAACACTTTTTTAAAAACTAGAATGTATCATGGTGATATTGTGCATTTAATATTGTGTCAGAAGACTCAAAATATCTAGTTAACTCTTCATAAGTGGTACTAAGAGTGGCCACTGAATTAGGGTGATGTCAGTCAGGACAATTAAGGTTTTCCCCTTGTGACAAGGAAACCATCTGGGTGGTGTTGCTGTAGGAATGCCCAGTTCCTCTTTAACCGTTTACCTAATGCTTTAGCAGGAGGTGCCTGAGTCAATGTTATTAGAATTTACCAAACAATGAATGATTCCTTAAGTATGTCATTATGTCTATATTTACTATCTGGCTTGTTCTGGAAAGCATATCATCAGAATAGGTAGGGATATGCTGCAATAACAAACAACTCTTGAATCCTGATGACTAAAAATAAAGTTTAGTTCTTGGTCAAGCTTTATGTTAAATATGGGTTGGTGGTGAGACTTCAGCTCTCATCAACACTGAGGGACTTAGGATGATGGAAGCTCAAATTCAACACCTACTCCCATGATTGTCATGAAGAAGAGAATGCTAGAAGGTTTCACATTAGCAACTTACTGTTCCAGCTTGGAAATGACACACATCACTTCTAGCCACAACCACTGATACTACCTCACTTCAAGGGGAAATACAATCTTCTCGTGTGCCTGGAAAGGAAGGAGAGCTATCATTGGTACTACTACTGACTGATTATTGAATAAATTACTTTTTGCCTGACACCTGCCATACATTGTCTCCAACTGGCTGAACATACCAGGAGGTAAGTAGTGATATCCCTACTCCATAGACAAAGAAAGTGAGGTTAAAAGATTTCTACGAGGTCACATAGGATATATCAAACTCAGAATTCAAATCCAGGTCTTTGTGACTCTACAGCTCACGGAGGAAACTTTTGGTGGGATAGTGGGATGAAAATATCTTCTTCTGAGACTAAATAACTTGCCAAAACTCACATAGCTAGCAAGTGCAGAAACAAGATTTTACATAGGCAGTCTGATTGCAAGGATTTTCCCCTTAATCATTGTCTGGCTTTGCCTTAGCCTTTAATAAGAGAGATAAAGAAATTTTAACAGATATGTTATAAGTGCTTACCCAGCTCATACATTTTATTCAAACCTATAGCTTCTGCTGAAGGACTGGGTCCAAGTAAGTGTTTTGTAACACATGACTCTCTTCCTGGCTCTGGTAACTGACCCAAAGATGGACACTTCCTCGAGAGAGAGGGAATAGCCCTGGGAATAGCCAAAGAGATTTCCTCTCTTGGGAATCAGGAGTTGGGGTATGGGGTCAGGCAGATAGTGGTGGGCCTTTGAGCCATGTACAAACAGATGACAGCCAGAAAAATTTCTAAGGAAAGATCATTCCAAGTAGAGAGAATAGCAAATGCAAAGGCCCTGAGACAGGAACATGTTTGGCATGTTGGAGAAGTAGGAAGAAGACCAATGTATTTGAAGTGAATTGGGTGAAGAGGAAAGTAGAAGTAAGAACAGAGAAGGAGCCAGGAGTAGATCAGGCAGGGCCTCACCTTGGATATAATTTAAAGTATGATGAGAAGTCAGTGGAGGGTTTTGGTCAGTAAGAGAGATAATCTGAAACATATTTGAAAAGTATCATATTGGTTGCTTGGTGGAGAATGGATGATAAAGCACAGTTATGGAAGCAGGGGGTGCAGTTAGAAGGCTCTTGCATAGGTCCAGTTGAAAAATGAAGGTGTTTTGGTTCACATTATTGTAGAGGTGATGGGAAGTGGTCTAATTCAAGATAGAGCCAATAGGGTTTATTCTTGGATTGGATCTTGAAAGAAAGAAAGGAGTCAAGGGTGATTACAAAGTTTTTGGTGGTCTATTTACTGAGAGGAATAGGGCATGTGAAGGGGAGATTCTACATTCGGCTTTGGACCTATAAAATTTGAGATACATATTATTCTTCCAAGTGGGTCATCGGATGTAGGACTATGGAATTTAGAACTGGAGATCTATATATCTTATGTCCTCAATTCTGAGATACACATTTTCTGTATATCATTATCTCTGAAATCAGGATACATCCCATTATCATTGGTTGTCAGACAAGTGGCAGTTGTGACTTAGTTATGACATTTTCTTTTGACACCATTTAGTAAGATAAAGAAAATAATGGCATCAATGCATCTTGGATTTAATGAAAGATGTCAAACTCTGGAGTTATTAGCATATTGAAAGCCATCGATTAGATGACATTACCTGGGAGTGTTGATAAAGAAGAGAGCTGAGGAATAAGCTTGGGTCATTCCAATATAGCAAGGTCAGGAAAATAAGAAGCCTGATGAGGGATTTCCATCACATAGGAGGAAACTGGGAAAATGTGAAGAATATGTTTCAATTATGAAGTTGTGAGCAACTGTGAACATACTACTGGGAGTGTACATATGGTGAGAACTGATGACTTACATGAAATTTGCAAGAGAATTCCAGTGAAGTGGTAGGAACAAAGCCTGACTGTTGTGCTTTAAGTAAGAGTAAGGTGAAGTAGAGGTAGAAAGTGAGACCATTTGAAAAGGAATTTTGCTATTTAAAAAAATCAGAGAAGTAGGATGACTTCTGGAAGGATACGTGGAATTCAAAGGAACGTGTTTAAAACTAGGATCCTGGGCATATTTGTAAGTTGATAGAACAGATGCAGCAGAGAAGGAGTCATTCATGGAAGGGCGGAGGGGAGGTGAAGCAAGGACTGGACTAATACCTGAGTGGCATCATTGATAGGTGAGTGGGTGGATCCAGAGCACTAGTAGGGAGATTGTCTACCCATAAGATATGGGAAACTTTATCCACAGTAACAGAAGGGAAGGGGAAAACTGCAGACAGTTATGGTGGCAATTTTCATGGTGAGAACACTTTCATCAGTTAAGGTATTCCTGGCTGTGATAATATCTGCTTGTTAATTACTTCTAACCTCAATAAGTCTGGGGGTGGATGGACACAAGACTGGGTCAATGGTGCATGTATAATTTCCAGGACCTCCTTCCATCCTTCCACTTTGTTGCCCCCCTACCCCCAGCTGGCTGGCTTTTCTTTCTTAGGCCTGTTGTATCCTTGGTACCAGATGGCTGTGTGGCACCAGGGGAAGGGAAAGTAGATATGGAGTAGATATGCAGTTGTGTGTCTCAGGGGTTCAGCCACATACTAAGTGAGTGGAGTGGATTCACCCAGCATTGAGGTTTGCCAGGATAGTACAATGGAGAGAAAGAGGAATAAGTGATTAGAGATTATGGGCAGGCCATATGCTGGGCTGCAAAACAAAACTTGGCAAAAAAGGAAAGTGAGGATGTGAGACAAGACTTCTAGAGGGGTTGAAGTTTGTTTGCATAATTACTAGAGGAAGTGAACTAGAAAGATAAGATGCAGTGATCGAAGAGTCAGAGGCTCACAGTTGTGATCTTCAAGGTGATTTCATGAATGGAACAGACCATGGTGGTGAGTGGTTCAGGTGGAGCAGGAAGCAGGATGGTTAAAAGTAAGGCCATGAAGAACTGAGAGGCAGGGGCACTGACCGGGTGACTCCTGTGGTAGCAAAGGTCCTGAGAATGGGCCAGTGGTAGTGGTAAAAAGGTCATCAGTGGAGTGCTTAAATCTTCAGTGGACATGGAAAGTGATGGATAGTACCATGGGTTATTGCAATCAGGATCAGAGAGTGGTAAATCTGATGTCAAGTGTTTCAAAGAAGTTCAGTTTTGTTTTAAGTGAAATGGGAGGAATAATGGTCTAAAAGTGGCAGGGATCCACTTCATGTCCTAAGATGTATGCATGTGGAAGAATAAAAAGCCACTGCTTTCCATAGGAGACTATAGATTTTTCATTAGAACAGTAACATGATAAGAATATGCCTGTAAACAGTCAACAAAACTAAAATGCAACTTACCAAATTGGAGAAGATATTTGCAAATGACATTACAGATAAAGGGCTAGTATCCAAGATCTATAAAGAATTTATCAAACTCAACACCCAAAAAACAAAGAATCCAGTCAAGAAACGGGCAGAAGACACGAACAGACATTTCTCTAAAGAAGACTTACAAATGGCCAACAGACACATGAAAAAATGCTCCACATCCTTTGGCATCAGGGAAATACAAATCAAAACTGTAATGAGATAACACCTCACACCAGTCAGAATGGCTAAAATTAACAAGATGGGAAACAACAAATGTTGGTGAGCATGTGGAGAAAGGGAAATCTCTTACACAGTTGGTGGTAATGCAAGCTGGTACAGCCACTCTGGAAAACAGTATGTGGTTCCTCAAAAAGTTAAAAATAGAGCTACCTTAGGACCCAGCAATTGGACTCTAGGTATTTACCCCAAAGATACAAATGTAGTGATCCGAAGGGGCACCTGCACACCAATGTTCATAGCAGCAATGTCCACAATAGCCAAACTATGGAAAGAGCCCAGATGTCCATCAACAGATGAATGGGTAAAGATGTGCTATATATATATACATACACACAATGGAATATTACTCAGCCATCAGAAAGGATGAATACTTAACCATTTAACAATACATAACATGGATGGAACTGGAGGGTATTATGCGGAGTGAAATAAGTCAAACAGAGAAAGACAATTATCATATGGTTTCACTCATAGGTGTAATATAAGAAACAGCACAGAGGATCATAGGGGCAGGGAAGGAAAACTAAATGGGAAATCATCAGAGAGGGAGACAAACCATGAGAAACTCTTTTTTTTTTTTTTAAAGATTTTATTTATTTGAGAGAGAGTGCACACAGCAGGGGGAGGGGCAGAGGAAGAAAGAGAGAGAGGGAGAAGCAGACTTCCCACTGAGCAGGGAGCCCGATGCGGGGCTCGATCCCAGGACCCTGAGATCATGACCTGAGCTGAAGGCAGGCGCCTAACGCCTGAGCCACCCAGGCGCCCCCATGAGAGACTCTTAACTATAGGAAACAAACTGAGGATTGCTAGAGGAGAGGTGGGTGAGGGGATGGGATAATTGGGTGATGGCCACTAAGGTGGGCACGTGATGTGATGAGCACTCGGTGTTATATGTAACTGATAAATTATTGAACACTACATCTGAAACTAATGATGTACTATATGTTGGTTAATTGAATTTAAATAAAAAATTTAAAAAAAGAATATGCCTGTAAGTTCCACAGGGTTCAGGGGTGGGTGTTAAGGAATAGATGAGAAATAGGGACCTAAAGATAAAGATAAGAGTGGGGATAAGAAATAAGATTAGGAATATACAAAACTAAATTTACTCATGCTTTCTGGGTTGTTGTTGCCAGTGCTTTTGGTGCCATATTTAAGAAATCATTGCTAAATCCAATGTCATAAAGCTTGCCCTCCATGTATTCTTCTAAGAGTTTTATACTTGTAGGTCTTATGTTTAAGTTTGATCCATTTTGAGTTAATTTTTATATATGGTTAAAGGTAAGCATCCAACTTCATTTTGCATGTGGAAATTCAGCTTTCCAAGCACCATTTATTGAAAAGACCACCCTTTCACCATTGTATGGTGTTGGCACCCTTGGAAGAAATCAATTGACCAGATATATGAGTGTTTATTTCTGGGTTCTGGGTTTTATTCTATTGATCTACATGCCTATCCTTATGGAAGTACCACACTATTTTGTTTACCATAGTTTTGTAGTAAGTTTTATTATCAGAAAGTGTGAGTCCTCCAACTTTGTTCTTTTTCAAGACTGTTTTGGCTTGTATGTAGGTTTTTATAGATGTTCATTAGCAGGTTGAGGAGTTCCCTTCTCTTACTAGTTTGCTCAGAGTTTTTATGAGATGTTGATTTTGTCAAAAGCATTTTCTGCATCTATTGAGATGATCTCATGGTGAATTACATTTAGCTTTGAATGTTAAACCAATCTTGAATTCTTGGGATAAACCCCAGTTATGATGTATTATCGTTTCTAATGTTGCTGGAATCCATTTGCAGAAACTTGGCTAAGAATTTTTATATATAATGTTCATGAAAGATATTGGTCTTAAGTTTTCTTGCAATGTCTTTTTCTGGTTTTGTTATCAGGGTAATGCTGTGGTTATATAATGAAAATTTTCACTCCTCTTCAATTTTCTGGGAGAGTTTATATAGTATTGGTGCTCTTTCTTTGTTAAATATCTGGTAGAACCAGAATCTACCACAGAAACAATCTGGGCCTGGAGGTTTCTTTTTTGGAAGGTTTTTAACTGTGAATTCAAATTTTAAAGTAGGTATAGTCCTGTTCAGGTTATGTATTTTATTTGGTAGTGTACAACTTTTGTGGAATTAGTCCATTTCATATAAATTATCAAATTTGCATGTGCAGAATTTTCCTAGTATTATCTTACTCTGCTTTTGAAGATTTTATTTTTAAGTAATCTCTACATCCAGCTAGGGATGAAACTTAGAACCCTGAGATGAAGAATCACATGCTCTACTGACCTAGCCAGCCAGGTGCCCCTCCCTTACTCTCTTTTTGAAGTCTGTGGGGTCTTTAGTGATATCTTCTCTGGTATTCCAGATATTGGTAACCTGTGTGTTTTCTCTCTCTCTCTCTCTTTTTTTTTTTTTGGCAGGCTTATCAGATACCTTTTATCTTTTTTTTTAAAAGGATGTATTTATTTTAGAGAGAGAGAGCAGGGCGAGGCACAGAGGAAGAGAGAGAGAGACTCTTAAGCCGATTCCCTGCTGAGTGGGGAGCCTGATGTGGGGGTTCTATCTCTGGACCCTGAAATCTTGACCTGAGCCAAAATCAATAGTGGGATGTGTAACCACTGAGCTACCCAGGCGCCCTCTCCCTTTTATCTTTTCAAAGCACCAGCTTTTAGTTTCAATGTTTTTCTCTGTTGTTTTTCCATTTCTCTTTATTTCTGTTCCTGTCTTATTTCCTCCCTCTTCTTGCTTTAGATTTATTACTTTTCTTTTTCTAGTTTCTTGAAATGGAAGCTTACATCCTTGATTTTAGACCTTTCTTTTCTAAGAAAAGCAGTTAATGTTATAAAATTTCACGTTCATCACTGTTTCAGTTGCATCCCATAAATCGTTATATTTTTATTCAGTTCAAATAGTTCTATTTCCCTTGAGATTTCTTCTTTGACCTGTGGATTAACTAGAAGTGTACTGCTTAATTTCCAAGTGTTTGGAGATAGTCCTGCTATTTTTTTTTTTTTTTACTTTTGAGCGTGGAGCCCAAGGCGGGGTTTGAACTCACCACCCTGAGTTCAAGACCTGAGCCAAGATCAAGAGGCTTCATCCACTGAGCCACCCAGGCGCCCCCTGTTATCTTTTACTGATTTGTAGTTTAATTCCATTATGGTCAGAGAATATACTTTGTATGACTTCAATTGTTTAGAATTTCTTAAGATTTGTTTTATGATGGTACTAAAAGTTTCTGATTTCCTTCTCCAAGTCCCCTGCTACCAGCCGCTCCATAAATTCAGCCTAGGATTGCAGCTGCTTTCAGTGGGGCAGACAGGAGGCTCTAGCCGACTGGAGCCAACCTCGAGTCTCTTCTCCCCTGTACGCGTGCCCCTGGCACACACCCGAGCCACTCCGTGCTGAAGCACCTCAGTCACCTCACGTTCCACCCTGCCCGCAGGTTTTTCGCCAGCGCTGTGCGGAACCCGGGACTGGAGTGCCTGCATGAGGCGGAAATCCCGCCTCCCGGCGCCTGCGGTTGGCCCTGACCGCAAGGGGTGAACCCCAAGGAGGAAGATGAGCAGGATTGAACGAAGCAGGGGAGTAGGGAGGAAGGGCGAGAGGGCTCCTCTTCCCCATTGGCTGGTCCAGCGAGCAGCCTCGCTGTGATTGGCTGGCCAATGGGGGCGGTAGTCCCGAGTCGGCCCGCCTCTCCGGTCGCGAGAGATACCGGGATCACCAGCGCCGGCGGAGCCAGCGGTGGCTTGGAGGCTGTGTCCGCACGCCGCTGGAGTGAGGCGGCGGGGCCTTTGCGCGTCAGGTCCTCATCCCCGGGGGCAGCGAGGGCGGCCAGCCACTGGGGCAGTGCGGGTCGGAACCCAGGGCACGGTCGGGCTGGGGCGCGGCGGGCGTTGGGGCGGCCGCCGGACCTGGGCCTGCGCGGACCGCCCGCGGCGCGCGTCTCGGACTGTCTTTCCATTTCAAAGTGATTATTGTTTTGGATTTTTCCGCAGACGTGACTTTTGATTAATTTGTTTCACGCACCAGTACTGGTATGGGATAAAGTGGTAGATGCATGCTACTGTCATTTGTCGTTGAAATGTGGGCTTCCTGTCGTCTGTGTGTTTACCTTTTGGATTTAAGGGAAGGGGATGACATTGTGATTTGGTCTCTTGTGACCGTCCATTCTCAAGGTCTCGCAGACGTACAGAAACCAGGCGAATCCTGTGTGTGGCTCTTAACCTGTATTGGAAGTAGGCTTTTTCTTCCATCCTCCTCCCTGTCTCTCTCCATCTTTCTCTTCCTTTCTCCTCCTCTCCCTCCCCTCCCCCACCTGTTCTCCTCTCCCATCTTTCTGTTCTTTTTGCCGCATTAAACCTTGCGGGAGGGTCTTGGTACAATTCTGAAAAGCTTTAGGTCTTCCAACATTTATGTTCTACTTGCAGGATTGACAACTGGGAGGAAACTGGCGGAAAGATGCCCTCTGATTCTTTCTGCTTGGCTGCCCAGACTCGACTTGACTCCAAATGGTTGAAAACAGATATACAGGTGGGGTTTTGACATGCTTTTTTCTTGGTGTGTTCCTGCCTCCATATTTAAATTTCTGGTTACGGCTTTATATAGGATAAGTACGAGGATGCAGATCGGATCTTGCCTATTAGAGAAGCAGGTTTATTTCCTATAATTTAAAATGCACCTTTATTGTATCAGTTTTTATAGATTGTGGCTACATTTTAGTTGCAGTTATGTGTAAGTGCAAGAAACTTGAGATCTGTTTATGCAAACATTTTTTCTATTATTATTTTTAAGAGGTCTGTAGTATTCTTAACCTTGTTGACTGTTTCGTGATAGTTTTGAGATGTTCAGTTAATGAGGGGAAGAAATGACATGTAGTAATTTATTATGTCCTGCAGAAACTCACTCATTTTATGGGACCCTGTGTTTTTGTTTCTGGGGAGACAAGAGTTCAGTTGAGCTGTTTGTTTTTGTGACTGGTCTTTTAAGAGGAGTGCTCAGGTTTTCACATAAAGAATGCGTGGAAACAAAATGTTGGCCTTAGACTCTCTAATGTTTTAATAATGTAATTATAAGCTTGTCCAGAAATTATCAAATAAATAATAGCAGTAATCTTTCTATAGACTTTTTTTTTTTTTTTTTTTACCCCAAGTTAGTTTTCTTTGCAAATCGTTTGGAAAAACTACTTTTGTAACTCCATATTAACAGCAAAAAGAAGTGTCTGAAATATTTTGTAGTATATATGGCTTTTTTTCTCTTTCCTGAGGTTAACCATTTTAAGTATTTCTCAAGTAATCTCTGGTTTTCAATACAATCTTACATAGTGCATCACAGTTTATCAAGAGTCATATATTCTATAAGCACTTGATCTTAGATACTTGTAGTGAAGTATTATAATCTCTCTTTATTTATTTATTTAAAGTGTTGAGTCCCAGTAGGTGTAAGAGCCAAGTGCTTAGAACTGTGTTGTGGATTTTGGGACAGTTATTAATGGGGTAATGTTAGATTAAAGCACACAGAATTGGGCCAAAAATTGGCATAGTAGTGACTCTTTTGGTTTGTTTTTTGTTTAAACATTGCTTTTTATTTAGCAATTACTGTTTGTTTTCCTTTGTCATTTTTTTTTTTTTTAAAGCGTGGTGGGGGGAGGTGAGATGAGTAATTTCTTATTTCTGAAATCTTGAGATTTAGGCAAACTGATTTTAAGACTTCATTTTTTTATTAGTGTTTATTTTATTAGAACTTGTTGAAGTAAAGAACTTTATGAAGTTTTTCTTTTTAATCATAATTGAATAACTGCATAATATGAGTTTTAGCATCTTGATCTAAAACCAGTTTAATGCTGAGTTGAGTGCCTATGATGAGTCAGGCAGATGTACATAAAAAGAAACACCACTTACGCCTTAGAGTTATTTTATCTTTGATTTATTTAGTGTAATATATAGTGCTTAGCCCTTCTTAGACATTTCAAATATTAGTCAGAAGTCCTCCAAACTCATCCTAGGAATACATGAAGAGACGTAGGTTTTGGAGAGTGCCCCAGAGGGAAAATGTGTTGTGGGTGTTGAAGCTACTTAATATCATGAAAAAAGTGATCGCTGACCTTGGTTTTATATAGTTTCTCCAGCATTGCTTATTAAATGTGAGGAGCAAATGTCGTTTTACCCTAACAAATGACTTAGACTTAGCTTCACTCTTTGGAATCCTTCCTATAGACACACATTGCAGATGCAAGCCTTATACTGACAGCTTTTATCCTTACCCTATTGGGATGTCTCTCCCAACTGGAGTGGGCAGTGTCCCATTCCTTAGGTAGGGTTTTTATATTGGGAACAGAATTGACACCTCGTTAATTAATATTATGTGGGGTAGAAACATGTTTCTTAGCCATAGAATTTAGCAAATCTGTTTTCTGTGGCTATTTTTGTTTGAAATGCCTGTGAAGGTTTTAGTGACTTTAGAAAGGAAATATTTTTGGAGGCAGTGAAAACTTTTAATATGTGTATATTATAAAGAACACAGGCACTAATCCTAGACTTTCTTGTTCATAGGTGTTTAGGCCTACGATGTGTCAGGCCTATGATGTTGCAACAAGCTGCCTTTAATAGAGTGCCAGTTATATGGCAGGCATATATGTGGTTTTTACATATATAATGCTTTTTACTTTTCTTTCTTTTTAAAAATTTTTTTTAATTTTAATTTTTATTTTTTAAAGATTTATTTATTTGAGAGAGCGAGAATGAGAGAGAGAGAGTACATGAGAGGGGGGAGGGTTAGAGGGAGAAGCAGGCTCCTTGCTGAGCAGGGAGCCCGATGCAGGACTCGATCCAGGGACTCCAGGATCATGACCTGAGCCGAAGGCAGTCGCTTAACCAACTGAGCCACCCAGGCGCCCCTCTTTTTTTTTTTTAAAGATTTTATTTATCTGACAGAGACAGCAAAAGAGGGAACACAAGCAGGGGGAGTGGGAGAGGAAGAAGCAGGCTCCCTGCTGAGCAGGGAGCCCGATGCGATGCGGGGCTTCATCCTAGGACCCTGGGATCATGACCTGAGCTGAAGGCAGACACTTGAGCGACCCAGGCGCCCTGCTTTTTACTTTTTCAACACTCTTTTCTGATTGTTGTGTGGAGTACCTTGAATTGCCATTTCCTTTGCAACTCTCTTGAAGAGGCAATAAAATATAGAGCTAAGAGATGTTAGCTACATAATCAGTACCATTTTTATATTTAAAGTAAAAGTCCTGTCTGATACGATTGGTTGTTTCTCAATGAACCAAAAAGTCAGTTAAGCAAAGGACCTATAAAAAAAATGATACCTTAAAAGCTTTTTATTCTTAAATCATATATGCACATTTATTTGCTAGTTTTGATGTAAGGCTAGGGGTGTGTCTTTGAGCATGGCTCCAAGAATGGTGTTATCTTTTTCTTGCATAATCTGTACTCAGATGAATCTCCTATAGTTTCTATTTTTGGATTCTTTGAAGTGGAGCATGAAATTAGATATGTATGATGCAATTTTTTTTAACTTTTTACTTTGAAATAATTTATAGACTCACAGGAAGTTGCAAAGAAAGTAGAGAGGTCACGGTATACTCTTCACCCAGATTCCCCCATTGGTTACATCTTATGTAACTATAGTATACTATCAAAACCAGGAAATTGACATTGGAACAATGTGTGCATAGTTCTGTGCCGATTGTGTAATCACACCGCAAAGATCTCCTTCCTCTTGCCCCTCTATAGGTCACACCATCCTTCCCCCACCATCTCTGACCCCTGGCAATCACTAATCTGTTTTCCATCTCTTTAATTTTGTCATTTTGAGAATGTCATATGATATGTGATCTTTTAAGACTGGTTTTGTTCACAGTATAATGCCCTTGAGGTCCATCAAAGTTGTTGAGTATATTAATAATTACTCAAATAATTTATTTGTCTCTTCTTCTAATCAATTTAGAATGAGTAAAGATAAAAGTTAAAATTTAAAATTAAACTTAAAATTATTAAATGTATATATTGTTACTTTATGCTTAGAATATCAGTAGATTAAAGAACATAAATGTGATCATCTTGGTAAATTCTATTCTCAGGTTTTCCAGTTGACAGATGAGATGTAGAAATAAAAGAATTTTGTAATACAGGTAACTTAATATTCATAATGACATCTTCTGATTACTTTTTTGTCTGTAGGATAGGTAGCATAGCTCACTTTTTTATTCATGATTTTGGTTATTTGCATTTTCTCTATTTTGGATTAATCTTGTCAGGGCTTTAAACATTTTGTTAGTCTTTTTTAAAAACTAACTTCTGGTTCTTAGAAAAGACTAATAATATTTATAAGGGAAAGATAAATATGAGGTTACCATCAGATTTGATAAGACTTTTTTTGCAGAAGAAGATTCCGTAACATATTTATGGCTCCCAAGAAAAGAAAATGGGAGGCAAGGATGTTATGTTCTACCAAAACTGACTTTTCAGGCAAAAGGACACAACTTTATCAATGAACAAATACTGTTCCCATGAGCTCTTCTTGAGGAAGTGAGCAGAGAAGGATCTTTAGATGACCGAATGACTGTAGATTGACATGAAGAGTGATGGTGGTCATTGCACCTACAGTTATGTGTGGAACCTAGAGTAAATGAGTTATAAAAGGGAGAAAACATACTATATAATAGCATTCTGCTTAGACATGGTACATTATAGTATAACTGTTACACATTGTCTAACCTATTAATCCTACGCATTGAAGTTTTCACTTTAGATGTTGTATTTTTCATCTCTAGGTATTCCATATGGGTCCTTTTCATATCTTCTGTTTCACTTGTCATCAGTTTCATATTTTCCTATTTGTGAGCATCTGGACGTATCTATAATAGAGTTTTTAATGTTCTTGTCTGCTAATTCCATCATCTCTATCACATCTGGATTTATTTCTATTGATTGCTTCTGTCATTTCCATTGATTGATTGCTTTGGTCATGGGGTGTGTTTGCATGTCAGGTAATTTTTTATTGAATGCTGGACAATATTATGTTGTTCTGTGCTGGATTTTGTTTTCTTTCTTTAAAGAGCATTAGTTTTGTCTGGCATTCATGTAAGTTTGTTGGGATCAATTTAATTTTTTCAAAGCTTGATCCTCAGGTTTGTTCAGGCTGATCTAACACAACCTCTAGTCATGTACTAATTTATCTGCCTTACTAAGGCAGTATCCTTCTTAGGACTCTTCCAAGTGTTTGGTGTGATAGGAGGTCTTTTTCATTTTTGTTGGTGGAAACACAAGCTTTTCTCAGACTGGGAATCATGGGGATTCTGCCTTTTTCTTTCTAGTGCTTCTTTCCCCAGCCTTTGTAGTTTTCTTAACCCATGCCCAATTCAGTATTCAGCCCAAGACTCAAGGGGTCCCCTCTGTCCATCTTTAGAGTTCACTCTTTCTCTACAGATCCCCCTTCACCTGTATTCTTGTCATTTTAACCTCTTATAGCTGATCTGTGTCCTCAACTCAGCAAGACCTCTGGGCTCTATTTGGGTTCCCCTTTCCCGTGCTGCATCCTGGAAGCTGCTTCTAGGCAGTCAGCTTGGGCAATTGTAGGGCTTCATTTGTTGCCCTTCTTAGGGATCATAGCTCTGGGCTGTTTGATATATTTTGTTTGATTTTCTAGTTGATTATAGTGGAGAGGTAACTCCTAAAGAAGTTAATCTTTCATAGGCAGAAGAAGCACAGGCCTTCTTAATCTGCTTTTAATCTCATTCAGCATTCTTAATTATAGATAATGTATTTTTTGGTTCTAAAATTTCCATGGTTTTGTTTAAATGAATTTTATTGAGGTATAGTTATACTTAGTAAGATGCACCTGTTTTAAATGTTTCGTTTCAAGTGCTTTGGCATTTTGTTTACCTACTATAGTCTAGTTTCCTTGACTGTGTCTCCCTTTCCCCATGCTCATCCAGCATGCCCATGGATGACCCTTCCACTTCAGTCTTGGATGTCATGTCACACAACAGGCTGTTCATTATGGCTTCCCAGCTGTCTACCATGGAGCCAATGATACAGTCTGCAAGGTGCTGGGAGAGCAGGAGTTAGCTCCCCATAGACTGAACATCCACCTCTTGGCAAGGACAGATAAGGGAACTGGTGTTTTAATTCCTTTTCTTTTTATTCCCTCCTTGGACTGTTCCATGATTTCTTCTTACAAAACTTGTATAAGAGTCCCACATGCCTAGTGAATGTGCCTAGTGGACAATCTGCTGTTATCTCCTGTTCACTGTGGAGTATGGGCCAGTGCAGTAACATAGGAGTCAGCAAACTTTTTCTGTAAAGAGCAGGATAGTAAATATTTCTGTGAGCCATATTTTCTTTGTAACAACTACTTAACTCTGCCATTGTCATGCCACAGACAATACATAAACAACTGTGTCTGGGTTCCAATAAAGCTTTATAGATACTGAAGTTTGAATGTCATCATTTTCATGTGTCACAAAGTATTTTCCTTGATTATTTTTCAACCATTGAAAAATGCAACAACCATTCTTAGCTCAGGGGCCATATTAAATCAGGTGGTGGGCCAGATTTGGCCTGTGGGCTAGGCTTTAGTTTGCTTACCCATGTGGTAACATGTTGTATCTTGTGCTTCATGTGTTCCCTTGTCTCCCTTCCCCTGCCTCCCACTGCCCTGGGCTGGCATCTGCCAAATAAATCCATTGCTCAGGCTCTCCCTTTTAGGACAGAGTCTGTGTCTATATTTCTGTTTTCTGCATCCACTCTTGATTTGTTTCTGTTGTTTTCTATATATTTTTTTCATTTTTCTGTCACATCATCTTGCTTTATCCATTATTATTTTTGTTTGAGTTTCAGATACTATATTTGAAAAATTATTGTGATCATTTGAGGCTCTGGGTGACGATTTCCCCTCTGGAGAGGATCTACCAATCACACAGCACTAGCAGTCCCAGGTCACTGCAGCGCAGTTGGGGGCTGAAATGATTCAAAATAGGGCTTCTTCCCTAGGAAGGCCATCTGCTTCTTCCTGATCACTACGTACTTCTGGTGTGTGTGGCCCTTTGAAGTTTCATTCAAAGCATGGCGTGTTTAACAGGACTTCCCCCCATGAGGACCCTGGCTCAAGCCTGTCTCTCAGCAGCTCTGCTCAGTTCTTGGTCTTAGCCGTGCTCACAGAATTGGCAGGTGCTTCTCAGGAAGGCAGCCTTAGGTTCTTTGGGCTGTACTCCTCTCTTGGGTCTCAGGCTTGTTATTCCTAACTGCCCGATGTCTTAAAACAGAGGTACTTTATGTTTCTGTCTCACCTCCCCAGTTGCTTAAGAAACCTTTTCTTAAAATTTTTTTGGAGTCTATATGTTGTCCTGTGTTTAACAGGTGCTTAGTAAGTATTTTTCTGCAAGGCTAGGAAAAAAGCCAGATACCTTTACTTTAGTATCTGCAAGTATTTGAACAGATTACATAACAGGCATGTTTTAAAGATAAGTAAAATAAACATTTTTTAACCTATAAGTCATTTAAGCATTCTGAATTAGTCATTTATTTTTTTAAGAGATTTTATTTTGAAGTAATTTCTACATCCAACATGGGGCTTGAACTCAACTACAACCCCAAGATCAAGTGTTGCACACTCTACTGACTGAGCCAGCCAGGCATCCCCTGAAGTAGTCATTTTAATAGATACTTTAAGGGTTGGCTTGCCCAATCCTCTTTAGTGTTCAAGTGTCAGTAGCGTCAATATGGGGGACTCAGTGGTTCTCCCAGGCCTCTTCCCTGCATGTGTGGGTGCATGTTGTGGTGTTGCTGAGAGGAGAACAAGCTTGGGAGTTAGGCCTTTTTCCAAATCCCACTTCTCATAGCCTCAGGGTTGTGTGATCCTGGTCAATAATTGAGTTTTAGTTTACTGTTCCTTAGAACTGAGCCTGTTAATACCCCTCTTTCTGTCTGCTTTTCAGGGTGAAATGACTTTACCTGCTATGTCATTTTAGAGGCATAAAGTAAGAGTGTGAGAACAAATTGGAAAAGGAACCTCAGACCAAGTAAACTAATTAGAAGCATCTGGATTCTGTCTAAAAACAGTTAAAATTTAAAACTTGTATCATCACCCATTGGGTACTTTTTAATGGAAGTTAGCTATTTATGAAGACAAGCTAATAGACAGTTGTACAGATACTCTTAAAATGACAGATTGGTAGTTTTTATTTCCTGTACAGGCTGTTCTTACAATGCTGTGATTATTTTTGATTTCCTGGCTTTCTCTTTGGGATTCTGTGCTTTCCTTCCATTGCCCTGGAATGCTTTCCTCTAGGCTTCCTCTTTGCCTTCCACAGCCTAGCTCTTTCATGTCCTCCTCCAGGGAAGCTTGCTTTGTTGCCTTAGTAATGTTCCTCTTTCCTCAAATCCTTTAAGATGCCCAGACCATTGTGCTTTAAATGGTGGTTACTCGGGTCCATGGTTCATTTACATCTTTGTGTCCTCAGTCGTCCAGATACCCAGTCTCCACCTTCCACACAGCTTCTGCCCTGCTTTTCTACCTTCTGACATGGTAGTAACAATTCTTGTTTCCACATAAACTGGGCTTCTTCCTTGGCTTATTCTTTAATTCATGTTTGTTTTCCTTTTTTATAGCTCTAAACACCAATGTTATTCAACCTGGACTGCATCCAGAAACACTGATGCAGTCACCTTGTGGGTAATCCCAATGTGCTGTCAGGGTTGAGGATGTTGTTACTCTCTTTGGGCATTGGCATTTCCTCCAGGTTGTGGTCTATATTTCATTTACTGATGACTCCCATCAGGAGTCATCAGTAAACATATAGAGATTTGAATCTCTAGTCCTGACTCTCTGTTAAGACTTTCAATGACAAACATATAGAGATTTGAATCTCTAGTCCTGACACTCTGTTAAGATCTGGATTTGTATTTGTGTATGTGTGTGTGTATGTATGTATGTACATAATGTGGCTGTGCATACGAGTGTACGCATGTGTGTGTGGGGAGAGGATCTCCATGCTCATGTTCATAGTTAGTGGAAATCTCAGTGGTTAATACCGAGCTAGTTCTCTTTCATCTGATTTTGTTCCCTACCTCCTTTTCACTTTTCACGTCTGATCTGTCTCATTTGATCTGAAATGTCTTAAGTACTTTCCTCATCTTTGCTTAGGCTGTCACTGTTTTTTGGGGAGACTCTTGACAGAGGCTCCTAAATTATTTTCTGTTTCTAATTTCTTCCTCTGTCTCCATCCGTTGCACTGATACTGAGTTATGCCTTAAGTTATGATCATTTATTCCCTGGCCCACCTAAAGATGGCGTGTAACTGCTGGAGCACAGCACACATGGGACTGTTTAGTCTGGCTCCTGTTTGCCTCCCATGCTTATGTGGTTGTGTGGGAGCTGGACTGAACCCTAGCAGTATTAGCCCTCTTCTTACCTGGATGAGCAAATGAGCCAAGCTTTTCCATTCCCTCATTAAAACATAAGGGGTGCTGAATGTTTGTGGCTCGCTCTTTACTTTTCCCCCGCTGGTTGATACTTTTATCAAGAATCATGTTTTAGTTTTAAGTATGTTTATGGCAGTTATCTTGTTAGTGAGGTCAACAAATAAAATATGAGTGCTGAAAGAAAGCTGTTGCTTCTATGAAAACTAAGTTGGATGCTGAAATGGTTTTCTGTTGCTATGTTACAAGTTACTAGCTGTAAATTTAGCAGCTTAAAACGATTAATGTTTATTCTCTTTCCCAGTTTCTGTGGGTCAGGAGTCTGGCCAATGCTTAGCTGGGTCCTCTGCTTTGGGTCTAACAGGCTGCATGCAGTCAGGGTGTTGGCCATGCTGTGCTCTCATCTGGGATCTCATTGGGGTGCTCTTTGGCAGAATTTAGTTCCTTGCAGTTGGGGAACTGAGTCATGGGCTCCTTGATGCTGTCCCTCTGCATAGGTGGCTTATGGCAGCTGCCCTCTCCGTGACTGCAGAGAATGTCTCTTCTGGATGGCCCCATACTCTGAAGGGCTTTCACCTGATTAAGTAAGGCCCGAGGATAATCTTCCTTATGATAACTAGAAATCAACAGTTGTGGGACTTTAATTATATATGAGAAGTTCCTTCACCTTTGCCATAGATGGAAACAAAACCTGGTCACAGGTGTGATGTCCCATCTTATTCATGGGTCCTACTCACACTCAGAGGGCATTACACAGGATATGTGTGCAGCAAGGGATGAGGATTTGAAGACTGTCTTAGAGTTTTGCTTGCTACACATGCTTTGGATAAAAGTGAGATGCTAGGGCGCCTGGGTGGCTCAGTCCGTTAAGCCTCTGCCTTTGGCTCAGGTCATGATCCCAGGATGCTGGGATCAAGTCCCACATTGGGCTCCCTGCTCGGCAGGAAGCCTGCTTCTCCCTCTCCCCCTGCTTGTGTTCCTGCTCTCGCTATCTCTCTCTCTGTCAAATAAATAAATAAAATCTTAAAAAAAGAAAGTGAGATGCTAAAAAATACTTGAACAGGTTAGGTAAAAGAAAACTATAAAGGATTAGGGAAAATGTCTTGAAAGTCGGGGCACCTGGGTGGCTCAGATGGTTAAGCATCTGCCTTCGGCTCAGGTCATGATCTCAGGGTCCTGGGATCGAGTCCCGCATCAGGCTCCCTGCTCCTTGGGAGCCTGCTTCTCCCTCTGCCTCTCTCTCTCTCTCATGAATAAATAAATAAAATCTTTAAAAAAAAAAAAAGTCTTGAAAGTCTAGAAGAATTCTATACTGAGATTGCTCACAGAGTGCCCTTTAATTCTTGCTACATTTATTTATTTATTTATTTATTTATTTATTTATTTATTTATTTATTTAAGATTTATTTATTTATTTGAGAGAGTGAGAATCAGAGAGAGAGAGAGTACATGAGAGGGGGGAGGGTTAGAGGGAGAAGCAGGCTCCTCGCCGAGCAGGGAGCCCGATGCGGGACTTGATCCAGGGACCCCAGGATCATGACCTGAGCCGAAGACAGTAGCTTAACCAACTGAGCCACCCAGGCACTCTAATTCTTGCTACATTTAAAGAAATGGAGGGGCGCCTGGGTGGCTCAGTAGGTTAAATGTCTGCCTTCGGCTCAGGTCATGATTCTGGGGTCCTGGGATTGAGTGAAGCGTCAGACTTCCTACTTAGCAGGGAGTCTGCTTCTCCCTCTCCCTCTCCCCCAGCTCATGCTCGCATGCTCTTTCTTTCTCTCTCAAATAAATAAATAAAATCGTTTTTTAAAAAAGTAAAGAAATGGAGACTGGAAATAGTGGATGCCTCATAAGGGTGGTGCCTGCTTGAATGATGACAAGTAACAAGTTAGTGGACTTGTAAATAAAGAAAAGGTGCTGGTCTTTCGTTAAAAGATGGCCAAACAGATGTGCCCATTTTAGTGTAAAGTGTTTTGTGTTTCTGATAAGAGGGCTTCTGTTGTCCCTGCAGTTTCAGAATGGATGCCTTCTCTGGGTGTCTATTGTGCCCCTGCCCTCATTGGCTTCTTCCTCTGGGAAGCCTTTTTTGTCTCATAAGTACTGACAAGTGAGAGCATTTTTGGTTTTTTTTCTTTGAATATCACTGTGGACTTGTGTTTTTATTTACTTTTGCAGTCCACTGTAATTATGTATTTCGATGCTCAAAATTGTTTTAAATTTGGCCAGTAGAGTCCCCATAAGGCCTTACACAGCTTTTTTGGGGTACAAACACAAAATATTCCAGGCTCATTTTATTGGTCCTGGACCTGGAATCAGCCTTTTTTCTCCAGTAGCCCAGGTTTTGTTTATGGGAAGTGAGACTTAAAAATTGATGTCTGGGTGCTGGGAGTACTCATTGCTCTCAGAATGTCTGTCATTCATTCTAGCTCCTTCCCAAGCAGATGTATTCAAATATAAATTTGTATTGAGATTTCCAATTCAATTTGTTCTTAAAAATATCCTTGCTATTTATCTCTTTCACACTTAAAACCTTTGTTGCTAGTAACACTAACATAACTGTTGTAAACATGTTTTATTTTATTAACATTGCTGTATCATACAATATATATGAGATAGTTTTAAGATTTTAATATCAATACTATGATTATCAGTAAGACCAATGAGTAAAGTTTAAGATATTTTTCCTTTAGAGTATATTTGACTAAAGATGTATAATTGAAAAGACCCCTGAAATACTTTTCTTTGTGATAAACATAGGTTAATTTGCTTTTTACCAGTTGTAGATTTTTCTTTTTTATGATTTAATTTTAATTTTTGAAGATGAAAATCATTTATATGTTTAGAAGTAAAAATATATAAAGTTTACTCAAAATCTTGCTTTCATTCATCTGTACTGCCATGTTCCCTTGTCACAGGTGTCTCTCCATAGGTAATCATTATTATTCGTTTTTGGTTTATCTTTCCAGAGCACATGTGCATGTCTTTTTTCTTGTATCTTATGCAGAAGTTAACATTGTTTATATACTGTTATGCACTGTGCCTTTTTCACTTTATGTTTTTTGGGATGATTTTTATTAAATGTTGACTGAATAAATGAGAGGAAGTGAGTTTTTTTTAATCATATCATTCTTTAAGAATTGCATTGTATGATTATTCTGTAAGTTTATGTTATTTATCATTACCAGCTTGCATTCACAAGAGATGGGCTCTGTGGCTTGTGGAATGAAATGGTTAAAGATGGAGAAATTGTATATACGGGGACAGAATTAAACCAGAATGGAGAGCTTCCTCCTAGAAAAGGTAAGGACCTCTTACTAGTAGTTTTCATTTTGTAAGGACCTTTATAAATCGTATTTTATAGAAATTTTGGAATGTGCAATAGGAATAGGAGTGTTTAAGCGTAACTCTTTGAAATTTTGTTTTCACTTTGGAGATTGTTTGCATTGTAGTTAACATTATGAGCTACCTGGATTTCATTGCTCTTTGTGAATGAAGGTCTTTTCATTGCAAGCTGTCTTGCTGTGGTGTCCTTCCCAGTTAATATTTCTTCTTTTAAGTTTTATAATATATCTTGCCTTGGATAACTATAAATAGTGATTATTGTAAGATTGAGTGAAACAATTATTCCTGAAATTTTTCCTGTATCACTCTCCTGTGGCAACATATAAAACACTTTTGGAAGCCTTTGGCCTGTGGACTGGACTTGGCCCCTTATTTTTTTTAATCTTGTATTTTTCACAGGGAAATACCAGTAAATACTCTTGTTTAGGCCTGTTGTTATGAAAAGTCAACAAGACTTTCAATGACAATTCAGTTGGTCTTGATTTTGGCCATGAATCAGAAACTGTTGAGCCTTTGAAAAGAAATGGATGCCTGTATCCACCCCAGACCTGTAGAATCTGAAAAGCCCCTCTTGAGATCTGTCGAAGTTTGTCGGTCCCGCTATTTGAAAGTCATCAAGGTGGATAAAAAATTACTTTAGAAAGTGGTTCTTCTTCTCCTTGTAGAATGGAGATAGTATCCATTTGAAAATACACTGGAAAACATTAGTTTATTTTTTTGGTTATAACATCTAGTAGAGTTTCCTCTTTTTTCCCTGATATTTCATTGGTAAAATTTCCATACACCCAGAACAACTGACATATCTACATAGTGATCAGCTGCAAACCCACCCCCCAGATCCTACCACAAGTGTTTCTTTTCACTTGTTTATCTCAGGGCTTCCTGGATCTCTTCTGTCCATTGGTGCATCTTACCCAGCTCCCTCAGACATATCATTTACTTGATTGAGTTCAGTTTAGTTTTTTGTCTTTAAGTAATATGTATGCATAATGAAATGCATATATTTTAAGTTTACTGTTCCACAAGTTTTGATAAATGTAACCTGTATAACCTAAACTTCTCTCAACATTACATCTCACTCAGAAAGTTCCCTTGGGCCCCTTCCTGGCCCATCCCTGACCCCATTTTCCAGAGGCAACCACTGGTCTGATCTTTCTTTACTGTTGATTAGTTTTGCCTGTTCTAGAACTTCATGTAAATGGAATCATGTAGTAGTGTCCTCTTTTGTGTCTGGCCTTTTTCACTCGGTAATGTTTTAGTAATTTCAGTGGTTCATTATGTATGTTTTAAAAAGTTTTCCATCACTTCTTCCCAGTTATCCAGTATTTGTTAATGAATTAAACAATGTTTCCCAAAATGTTTTTCATGAAACACTAGTTCTGAAAGATGCTCTGAGAAAACTATTTAAATGGAAAAATTCAAAGTGTATTTCTTACTATATTTGATGAGTATTTTTTCTTCTTTTGAAAATCATGTGGTTAGAAAGCAAAGCATGATTTCTTTTTTTTTTTTTTTTAAGATTTTTCTTTATTTACTTAGAGAGAGAGAGAGAGCACGAGACGGGGGAGGGTCAGAGGGAGAAGCAGACTCCCCACTGAGCAGGGAGCCTGATGCGGGACTCGATCCTGGGACTCCGGGATCATGACCTGAGCTGAAGGCAGTCGCTTAACCAACTGAGCCACCCAGGCACCTGCAAAGCATAATTTCTTTTTATGTAGGTCCCATCTGAATAGTTTTTTGGGGTCATTTTTTGGGCATTCAGTAAGTTTCTATTTTTGGTGTGGCATGATATGTGCTTTTTATTGTTAGAAAATACTTTTTTCATAGGTGGGTTTTTATATACCAAATTCCATTTAGAAGACTATGTACATTATATGTTGGTGGTATTGTAGTTAATTGTGAGGAAAGTACAGATGAGAGTAGAAGTTCCTTAGATACACAGTTTTCTTTGCTGTATTTTCAGAGATTACTTTCTTTGGGAAAGGATTGGTTTCTTTCTTCCACAAACAACCATCTTAGGATGGGTTTTTATTGTTGTTAAGCTCGATCCTTTAGCGGCTTATTTCTGGGAAATAGTGGCTTCTAATAATTTCTGCTTCCCCTGAGATAAGCTTTCTTATTTTCTTTTGTAATTGCATGTAGAGTTTACTGGCCCTGCTGATGAGGAAAGAAAGCTGCCTTTCTTTTTTAGTAGTACAGTAGTATGGTTTTGTGTTTATTTTTGGGGGCCTGCCGCACAAAAAAACAGACAGGATTATAGTCGTATACTTTTTCAAGTGAATGTTTCTCTTAACAGCCCATTTAGGGGCGCCTGGGTGGCTCAGTTGGTTAAGCATCTGCCTTCGGCTCAGGTCATGATCCCAGGGTCCTGGGATCGAGCCCTGCCATCGGGCTCCCTGCTCAGTGGGAAGCCTGCTTCTCGCTCTCTCCCCTGCTCGGGCTCTATCTCTTGCTATCTTTCTCTCTCTCTCAAATAAATAAAATCTTTTTTAAAAAAAAACATCCCATTTAAGGTTGTTTGTATTTATTATTTTGAGGGAAGGTACAGGAGGGAATATAGTATATAAAAAAAGGAAAGCCAAAGAAGGTACTAAAAGATACGCTAAGCTTATTTTTTATTTTTGCCTAGGGCTGACCTTGTATGAAGAACTTAAGCATGAGCTGTTTCATTTATTATAAACCTTTTCAGTCTATGCAGATAGTAGAAATAATATTACCCAGTACTTTGCTTAGCTGTTACATCTTTTCTTGAAAGTATTTTCTCATTATTTCCTTTAATCCTCAACTCTACCAAGAGACAGAAGCCACAGTTTGCACAAATAACAGGAGCAGAGCTGGAAATTGAAGCCAGGCCTCTTGAGAAAGTTTCATTGGTATTTCTATTGTACTACAAATGTAATTTACTGACATCAGGATCAGTGTTTTATAGTTCTGTGGAGCTTATGACTTCATATCGTATAAAAGTGTGGTAATTGTTTTGAAGTTTTTGTATGTGTGTGGTGTCTAGTCTGTACTCTTTATGTGTTTTAATTTTAAGAGTTTAGAGAGAAGTTTTTTGATTTTTTTTTTTCTTTCTGGAACATGAATGTTTCCATTATATTCTGTGCTGACTGGCAGCTTTCCTGCTGGTTTTATAGCTTTTCTTTGGAGGTTGTAAAAAAGCATTAAATGTGGACTTTCTCCCACAATAAGTCATGATTATTTGGGCAAAAAAAGGCATCCATATACCAGGGTGTGTAACAGAGGACAAAGACCCTGTGATGTCACCCACATGCAGGGTGGGAGCATTTTAGGCATGGAGTGTTGGTAGAAGTTTGAAAAATAGTTACAGAGACCTGGTCTGGGCTTGAGGGACAGTGGGGTTTGGGGTCATACAAGAGAAGTGGGCACTGGCCTCCAAGTGGAGAACTGTGGAAAGCAGAACTGGGAGTGGGTGTGCAGGGGTGACAGGGAGCAGTGAACAGTGAGCAGGGAGCAGGAAGCAGCAGAATGGGTTGTGCCAGACTGGAGTGAAATGTACTCTTTCTCGTGCCCTATGGCATCTAAATCCTGGGAAGTATGTCTCTTCGTGCAGTGGACACATTCCCCAGGTGACATGTTTATACCCTGAAGTTTGAAAGCCACTGCACGGAGGGCCGCGAATATTAGGAAAATTAATCAAGACTCTGTCCTGCAGTGGGAACTCAAAGAATTAAATCTTGAATCCCTAGCCCAAGGGTTCTCAACCTTTGTTGTTCATTAGAATCACCTGGAGGGCTTGGTTAGACACCCATGCTGTCGCCACCTCCAGAGTCTTGATTCCTTAGAGTTGTGATGGGGCCTGGGAATTTGCATTTCTAACACATTTCCAAGTCCTGCTGTTGACGCTTCCTTTTCAAAGACTGTGTCATGTTGTTTATACAGGCACCGTCCATTGCATTGGGAGTTAGAGATGTAGAGGAAAGGAAAAAAGCCTCCTCATGAGACTTTCCTTATTTTAGGAAATAAGACTATTAAAAAAACCCAACCATATTCCAAAGCAAATTAGATTTCCCTCATAATTTTATTCTGTCCTCCATAATTCTTGTTGCTTTGGATCTTGAGTCCTTGATGGAAGGCTTAACCCACCTCTGGGAGTCTGCCTGGTGTGTATTGGAAGGGGTGATGTCAGCTTCTGCTGGAGTTTGTTCCCTACAGGGTTGGTAGTTCCGCTGAGGCTCTGTGTTTGTTCTTGTTTGTTAAAGACCCATTTTTGGCCTTCAACTTTGGAAGGAAGCAGATGAGACATAAAGCTCTGGTTAATTAATTATACTTTGCAACAGTATCAGAATGGACAGAACTAAAATTCTTGACAGGGTGGGCTTCATGGCTGTGTGTGAGGATTTGGTTATTGTCCACCTTGGGGCTTAGAACATAGCGAGGGCAGTGAGGCATGGTTGCATCTCTAGGGCCTCTCACCGTCCTGGGAACTGTAGAGTGTATGTTTACATAACATTCTACTTGTATGAAATTAATCTAGGCACCTTACTTTTCTCTTTTTGATTTGCTAGCTCTTCCCATATTATGGGCCTAGAGCATAGGGAAACTTTAATGGTAGTGGTGAGCTAATAAAGAAATAAGGAACATCCCAACTCTACCTAATTTTATGATCAGCCTTCCTCCTGCTTGTGAGCATTTCATCATGAGTTCCGTGATGTGGGAGCCCATGTTTGTTATTCTGGTGATCTGGAAAGTGCCAAAGACCATTTGGATGTAAAAACACCTTGATGATTTTTTAGTTCAAAATTTAGAGTCTGATCCTGGGAAGATGGTATCAAACAGCTTCCAGGGGAGGCTGACCTGGGCTTGAAAGAGAGTGGCTATACTGTGACTTTTCCAGGCTGGCATGGAAAAGTGGTTACAGAGAGGAAGCCCAGTCTGGTAGTAAAAGGCTCACAGTTTTGTTTATTGATCAACTTTGTGAATTCTGACACATTTTTGCAGGTTTTGTAAACCAAGGCAGATAAAGTTCACTTTCCCTGGAATCTTGTACATTTTACTGTATCTGCTCACTTGGCCCTTACCATCTTCTTTCATGTTCTGGTATAACTAGGTATTTTTCTTTGAGACAAAAATGCTCTTTTCCTTGATAGAAACATTCATCATCTTGCATATATATTTATATTTCTCTGCCACATTTTTTCTGGTTTAATCTCAATCATCCATATTACTTACAACTTTTGTCCAAATTAAGTAACTTCTAATTCAGATAGTGTTTTTTTTCTGACATCAAATACATGTTTCCACACCAGTTCTGTAATTCTCTTATACCAACTGTGTGTCTAGCAATTCAGTTCAATTCTGACAATTATTAGAGTTAGTGCAGGCCCTATGAATTAAGGTCTCAGTCCTATAAGACTGCCTTCACTTTAGATGCCAAATGGGATTTCCAGACTTCTCACACTTTTGCCTGGCTAACTACAAATTCAGGGGTTCTGCGACTCCCTTCAGATTCAATAATTCTCTAGAACTAGTCACAGAATGCACTTTACTTATGTTTATTGGGCTATTATAAAGGATACAACTCAGGAACAGGCAAATGGAAAAGATGCATAGAGCAAGGAATAGGGGAAGGGGCTTAGAGCTGCTCTGCCCTCTCTTGGTCCCCCTACTCCCTCAGCACATCTGAGTGTCCACCAACCTGGAAACTCCCCAGTCTTATAGTTTAAGAGTTTCTATAATTTAATCTCCAGTCTGCCTCCCCTCTTGGAGGTCAGGAGGTAGGGCTGACAGCTCTTACTGTCTAATCACTGGTCCTTTCGGTGACCAGCCCACACTGAGGTTATCTAGTGGCCCTACCCCGAGCCAGCTCATTAGTATAAACTCTGGTGTGGTGGAAAGGGGTTTGTTAAGAATAACAAAAGACATGCCTATCCTCAGTAAATTCCAAGGGTTTTAGGAGCTCTGAGACCAAATATATATTTTTATTATACCACAGATAAAAAAAGTGGGAAGTAGGTGTTAGAGCATTTTAGCAGAGCTCTGGAGTCCACCTTATAAGAACCCCCCCCAATTTTGCATATTTAATGAGCAAAAAGAACATGCTCATTAAGAGTTGCAAAGTTGGGGGTGCTTGGGTGACTCAGTCGGTTAAGTGGCTGTCTCTTGATTTTGGCTCAGGTCATGATCTCAGGGTCCTTGGATCGAACCCCGCATCAGGCTCAGTGCCAGGCCGGGAGTCTGCTTGAGGATTCTGTCTCCCTCTCCCCCTTTTCCCGCTCGTGTGCTCTCTTTCACTCTTTCAAATAAATAAATAAATCTTTTAAAAAAAAAAGTTGCAAAGTTGTTTTTGCATCCTGCCATTGTAGTAGCAATCTGAGAGAAAAATATGTGTGCTTGTATTTATTAACCTGTGCTTGGTGGCGGATGACCTAGAATTCTTTCTTGGCATTTGTTCAGGGGTTCACAGATTAGCTATTGATTAAATCAATTTCATATTGGGACAAGTGTCTTTAAGTTAATGAAAGACTTGAATATTGTTTTTAAGCTAATACACTACAGAACAACATAAATTTTGTTGATATAAAAAAGTTTGTCAGAATTTTTTTTTTT
>NC_138377.1:104119633-104179768 GCF_054177405.1 Leptonychotes weddellii
AGCAACTGATGTCTGTGTATTGATTTTGTATCCTGCCACATTACTGAATTGCTGTATGAGTTCTGGTAATTTGGGGGTGGAGTCTTTTGGATTTTCCATGTAAAGTATCATGTCATCTGCAAAGAGAGAGAGTTTGACTTCTTCTTTGCCAATTTGAATACCTTTTATTTCTTTTTGTTGTCTGATTGCTGTTGCTAGGACTTCTAGTACTATGTTGAACAATAGTGGTGAGAGTGGGCATCCTTGTCATGTTCCTGATCTTAGGAGAAAGGCTTTCAGCTTTTCCCTATTAAGAATGATATTTGCTGTGGGTATTTCATGTTTATGAAATAGAGGAATGTTCCCTCTATCCCTATACTCTGAAGCGTTTTAATCAGGAAAGGATGCTGTATTTTGTCAAATGCTTTTCCTGCATCCATTGAGAGGACCATATGGTTCTTCTCTCTCCTCTTAATGTGTTCTTTCACATTATTGATTTGCGAATGTTGAACCACCCTTGCATCCCGGGGATAAATCCTACTTGGTCATGGTGGATGATCCTTTTAATGTATTGTTGGATCCTATTAGCTAGGATTTTGTTGAGGATTTTTGAATCCATATTCATCAGGGATATTGGTCTGTAATTCTCCTTTTTGACGGGGTCTTTATCTGGTTTGGGGATCAAGGTAATGCTGGCCTCATAGAATGAGTCTGCAAGCTTTCCTTCTGTTTCTGTTTTTTGAAACAGCTGCAGGAGAATAGGTTTTTCTTCTCTGAATGTTTGGTAGCATTCTCCGGGGAATCCATCAGGCCCTGGACTCTTGTTTTTTGGGAGGTTTTTGATCACTGCTTCCATCTCGTTACTGGTTATTGGTCTTCTCCTGTTTCAGTCTTGGGAGTTTCCAGGTTTCCAGGAATGCATCTCTTTCTTCCAGGTTGCCTAATTTATTGGCTTATAGTTGCTGATAATATTTTCTAATAATTGTTTTATTTCCTTGGTATTAGTCGTGATCTCTCCCCTTTCATTCATAATTTTATTAATTTGGGTCCTTTCTCTTTTCTTTTGGATAAGTCTGGCCAGTGGTTTATCGATCTTATTAATTCTTTCAGAGAACCAGCTTCTAGTTTCGTTGATCTGATCTACTGTGTTTCTGGTTTCTAGTTCACTGATCTCTGCTCTAATCTTAATTATTTCTCTTCTAATATGTGGCTTAGGCATCGTTTATTGGTTTTTCTCTAGTTCTTTAAGGTGTAAAGTTAGTTGGTGAATTCGGGATTTTTCTGTTTTTTTGAGTGAGGCTTGGATGGCTATGTATTTCCCTCTTAGGACCACCTTTGCAGTATCCCACAGGTTATGGACCGATATGTTTTCGTTCTCATTGGTTTCCATGAATTGTTTAAGTTCTTTGATTTCTCGGTTGACCCAAACATTCTTGAGTAGAGTGGTCTTTAGCTTCCAAGTGTTTGAATTTCTTCCAATTTTTTTCCTGTGATTGAGTTCCAGTTTTAAAGCATTATGGTCTGAGGGGCTCCTGGGGGGCTCAGTCGTTAAGTGTCTGCCTTCAGCTCAGGTCATGATCTCAGGGTCCTGGGATCAAGCCCTGCATCCGGCTCCCTGCTCAACAGGAAGCCTGCTTCTCCCTCTCCCACTCCTCCAGCTTGTGTTCCCTCTCTTGCTGTTTCTTTCTCTGTCAAATAAATAATAAAATCTTTAAGAAAAAATAAAACATTATGGTCTGAGAACATGCATGGAATAATCTCAATCTTTTGGTATCGATTGAGAACTGATATGTGACCAGTATGTGGTCTATTCTGGAGAAAGTTCCGTGTGCGCTCAAGAAGAATGAGTATTCTGTTGTTTTGGGGTTGAATGTTCTGTATATATCTGTGAGGTCCATCTGGTTCATTGTGTCATTCAAAGTTCTTGTTTTTTTGTTGATTTTCTCTTAGATGATCTCTCTGTTGCTGAGAGTGGAGTATTGATGTCTTCTACAATTAACGTATTATCAGTATGACTCTTTATTTTGGTTAACAGTTGGCTTATGTAGATGGCTGCTCCCATGTTGGGGGCGTTGATATTTACAATTGTTAAATCTTCTTTTGGATAAACCGTTTAAGAATGATATAGTGTCCTTCTGTGTCTCTAACTACAGTCTTTAGTTTAAAATCTAATTTGTCTGATACAAGAATTGTTACCCCAGCTCTTTTGAAGTCCGTTGGCATGGAAGATGGATCTCCATCCCTTCACTTTCAGTCTGGATGTATCTTTAGGTTCAAAATGAATATCTTGTAGAAAGCATATGTATGGGTCCTGTCTTTTTATCCAATCTGCTACCCTGTGCCGTTTTACGGGAGCATTTAGGCCGTTCATGTTGAGAGTGATTATTGAAAGATATGAATTTATTGTCATGTTGCCTGTGAAGACATTGTTTTTATAGATTGTCTCTGTAAATTTCTGTTCTATATCACTCTTAAGGTGTTTCTCCTTCTGTAGAACCCCCCCTTAATATTTCTTTCTTTTTTTTTTTTTTTAAGATTTTATTTATTTATTTGACAGAGAGAGACAGTGAGCGAGGGAACACAAGCAGGGGGAGTGGCAGAGGGAGAAGCAGGCTTCCCACAGAGCAGGGAGCCTGATGCGGGGCTCGATCCCAGGGCCCTGGGATCATGACCTGAGCTGAAGGCAGACGCTTAACGACTGAGCCACCCAGACGCCCTCCCCCCTTAATATTTCTTGCAGGGCCTTCTTAGTGTTCACATATTCTTTCAGTTTCTGCAGGTCTTGGAAGCTCTGTATCTCTGCATCCATTCTAAATGACAGGTTGCCGGATAAAGTATTCTTGGCTGCATGTTCTTCTCATTTAGTATCCTGAATATGTCTTGCTAGGCCATTCTGGCTTTCCAGGTCTCTGTGGATAAGTCTGATGTTATTCCGATGTTCCTCCCTCTGTACGTAAGGAATCTCTTTCTCATAACTGTCCTTAAGATGGTTTCCTTGTTTCTAAGATTTGCGAGTTTTACTATTACATGCCGGGGCATTGGTCTGTCTTCCTTGATCTTGGGAGGCGTCCTCTTTGCCTTTAGGACACGAATGTTTGTTTCATTCCCCAGATTAGGGAAGTTCTCAGCTATGATTTGCTTAAGTATATCTTCTAGTCCTTTCTCTCTCTCCACCTACTCAGGTGTCCCGGTAATTCTGACATTGGAATGCTTTTTTGCGTCACTTATTTCTGTAATTCTGTTTTCATGGATTATAAGCTGTTTTTCCCAGGCCTCCTGTTTTTCCTATCAATTGGTCTTCTAGATCACTAATTCATTTTTCTTTCTCTTTTACCGTAGCTGTTAGAGTATCTAGATTAGATTGGATCTCATTGATAGCATTTTTAAGTTCTGCCAATTCAGCTTTCATTTCTGCCCTTAAAGACTATGTTGGCATCAATCGATTTCTCCATTCTAGTTATTGTCTTCACAGTTGCATCCCTGAATTTCATTTCCGACATCTTGGTTATATCTGTATCCATTTGTAAATCTGTGGCAGAAATCACAGTCTCTGAGTCTTTCCTGTTTTGGGTGTTCCTCCTCCTAGTTATTCTGTTGAGGGGTGGTTGAGGGAATGTACAGAGTCTAAATTATTGACCACAATCCAAGTAAGATTCACCTGTTTTATAGGAACCTTAGGGTTTTCGGCCCCTTGTTTTCCCAGTCTGTCTTCTTGGGAAGGGGCCTGCTGTGCTGTTACTAAGCCAACCCTGTTTGGGCAGAGTTGCCCTGCCCCCTGTGGTGGGGGATGGGCTCAGTGAACACTGGTTTTTTGGGGCTTTTGTTCTCTGGCGGCTTTCCCTGGTGGCTTTCCGCATCTCTTCCGAGAGTCAGAGCAGAAGAGACTTTCCAACCCTCTGCCTCAGAGTAGAGAGATTGCAGTCTATTCTTCAGTGAGCTCTCCAGGCCATAGTATCTCCGTTTCTGTCTCTGCTGGTATAAACTGGAACGTCTTGGGTTGTGCACCCTTCAGCAGCGCTCCCAGTCCTCGCCTTCAGGTTGGGACACATCTGTGCCTTTTGTGCTTCTAAAATTGCCAGCCTTCCCCAGTTCACACGTGTGGCCCCGCCGGTCCAGATTCCATTGGGAGTGGGGGGGCTGCCCTAACGTCCTCTCCCCGTCTCTACCAGTCTGTGAGTCTGTGCCCTGTCCCTAGCCCCGGAGGCTTTCCCTCACTGGCAGTGCAGGATCCCTATGGTTCCCTCCCTCTTCCGTTTATCTTCCTATATCTGCCCGCGGAATCATGGCTCCCTGCTTAGTACCTTGAAACCAACCGCCTGCGATATTCTCTTCTTAGAGATCCAGATCTATTTTCTTACATCTCAGGCTGATCTCGTGGGTGTTCAGAGTGGTCTGGTAGATATCAGCTCAATTCCTGGGCCCGGTTGGAATAGGGTCCCCTACTCCTCCACCATCTTTTCTCTTGTAACTGAGACCTTTCTTGTTTTTTGAGAAAGGCTTGTATTGCTATATACTTCTAAGACTGCCTTTGCTGTATCCCAAAGGTTTTGAACATTTGTGTTTTCATTTTCATTTGTTTCCATGAATTTTTTAAATTCTTCTTTAATTTCTTGGTTGACCCCTTCATTCTTTATTAGGATGCTCTTTAACCTCCATGTTTCTGTGTTCCTTCCAAACTTCCTGTTGTGCCTGAGTCAGATTTCAAAGCATTGTCATCTGAAAATATGCAAGGAATAATCACAGTATTTTGGTATCAGTTGAGACCTGATTTGTGACCCAATATGTGATCTATTCTGGAGAATGTCCCACATGCACTGAAGAGGAATGTGTCTTCTGTTGCTTTAGGATGAAATTCTCTGCGTATATCAGTGAAATCCATCTGGTCCAGTGTGTCATTCAAAGCCCTTGTTTCCTTGTTGATCTGCTTAGATCATCTTTCCATCTCTGTGAATGGGGTGTTAAAGTCCTCTACTGTTCTTGTATTATTATCAATGTGTTTCTTCAGTTTTGTTATTAATTAGTTTATATAATTGGCTGTTCCCAAATTAGGGGTATAAATATTTACAGTTGTTAGATCTTGTTGGATGGACCCTTTAATAATGATAAAGTGCCCTTCCTCATCTTCTATTACAGTCTTTGGTTTAAAATCTAATTTGTCTGATATAAGGCTTGCTACTCCAGCTTTCTTCTGATGTCTGTTAGCATGATAAATGATTTTACATCCCCCTCACTTTCAATTTAGATGTGTCTTTGGGCCTAAAATGAATCTCTTATAGACTGCATATCGATGGGTCTTGCTTTTTTATCCAGTCTGTTACCCTTTGTCTTTTGATTGGGGCATTTAAAACATTTACATTCAGAGTAACAGTTGAAGGGTATGAATTTAGTGCCATTGTATTATATATAAAGTCGCTGTTTCTATATATTGTCCCTGTTCCTTTCTGGTCTATGCTACTTTTGAGCTCACTCTTGGATTAATGGATCTCCTTTAATATTTCTTGCAGGGCTGGCTTAGTGTTCACAGATTCCTTTAGTTTCTGTTTGTCCTGAAAGCTCTTTATCTCTCCTTGTATTATGAATGACGGCCTTGCTGGATAAAGTATTTTTGGTGCGTATTTTCCCCATTTACACATTGAATGTATCATGCCAGCCCTTTCTGGCCTGTCAGGTTTCTGTGGATAGGTCTGCTGCCAGTCTTATGATTCTACCCTATTAGGTTAAGGGCCTCTTGTCCCAAGCTGCTTTCATGATTTTCTCTTTGTCTCTGAAATTTGCAAGCTTCACTATTATATGTTGAGTTGTTGACCTATTTTTATTGATTTTGAGGGTGGTTCTCTCTGCCTCCTGGACTTGAATGCCTGTTTCCTTCCCCAGATTCAGGAAGTTCTCATGTGTAATTTGCTCAAATATACCTGCTGCTCCTCTCTCTTTGTTTTCTCTTTTTCTGGGACCCAAATTATTTTAATATTGTTTCGCTTTATGGTTCACTTATCTCTTGAATTATCCCCTTATGATCCACTAGTTGTTTCTCTCTCTGAACTGTTTTATTCTCCATCATTTTGTCTTCTGTATCCCTAATTCTCTCTTCTGCCTCATTTATCCTAGCAGTTAGAGCCTCCATTTTTGATTGCATCTCATTAATAGCCTTTTTGATTTCAGCCTGATTAGATTTTTTTTTTTTTAAAGATTTTTATTTATTTATTTGACAGAGAGAGAGAGAGACAGTGAGAGAGGGAACACAAGCAGGGGGAGTGGGAGAGGGAGAAGCAGGCCTCCCATGGAGCAGGGAGCCCGATGTGGGACTCGATCCCAGGACCCTGGGATCATGACCTGAGCCGAAGGCAGACGCTTAACGACTGAGCCTCCCAGGCGCCCCTCAGCCTGATTAGATTTTAGTTCTTTTATTTTTCCAGGAAGGGATCCTCTAGTGTCTTATGCCCTTTTTTCATGTCCAGCTAGTATCTTTATAATTGGTATTCTTAACCCTAGTTCTGTCATCTTACTTCTATCTATTCTGATTAGGTCACTAGCAGTCAGTATGGCCTCTTGTTCTTTTTTTTTTGAGGTGATTTTTTTCTGTCTTGTCATTCTGTTCAGAGAAGAATAGATGAAGGAGATATCAAAATACTGAAATAGCAACAACGACCCCAGAGAATTATACACTAAACAAATTGTAAGAGACCAGAAATCAACACAAAAAAATAATAAAAGGGAATATAATCAGACAGCTGAACAAAATAGAGCAATACACTAGATCTTGTGTGTATTTTGGTCTGTTTGTTGGAAAACTCGATCCCAGAATTGTAAAGAAAGAATAACTTATTAAATACAGTGAAAGGATAGAATGTAACTGTAAAACAAAAATTCAAAAAGACTTAAAAAAGATGGAATGTAGTCAGACACGTGAACAGAACAGAGCAATTACACTAGCTTCTAGGCATATTTTGGTATGTTTGTTAGAAAAAACTACATCCCTAAATTGTAAAGAAAAATACATATATATACAGGAGTAAAATTAAATACAATGAAAGGATAGAATGTTACTGTAAAAATGAAAATTAAAAAAGTCTTAGAAGAGTTGATAAGAAATCAGTTGAAAAGATTAAAAAAGAAGAAAAATGGAAAGAATAAGGTATCATCAGAAAAAACCGTGAATTCTACATACTCTTTTCCCGTAGAACTGGAGTTTTGCAGTTCTGTGTGTAATTGATAAACTTGGTCTTAGCCAGATTTTCTTGCTGATCTTCTGGGGGAGGGACCTGTTGCGCTGATTCTCAGGTGTCTTTTCTGGGGCAGAATTGCACCCCTCTTGTCAGGGGGCCCGGCTCAGTATAAGTGGCTCCAGATTACTCCATGTGGCTTTTGTTCCCTGAAGGCTTTCCCCACCACTTTAAAGGATGAAAATAAAAATGGCAGCGCCCCATCTCCAGGAGCTGAAAGATTTCAGCCCCCACTCTTCAATGCGCCTCGGGAAAAGCAGTCAATCACTTTTGTCTCCATGGTTTCCCTTCTCACTCTGTGTTCACCCAGTTTGTGACAGTGTTTTTATCACAGGTACTGGCCTCTGGTTCGAGTCTCCAAACTTTGCAGATTCCTTTGGCACGCACCTCCCCGCTCCTCCCAGGGGAATGAGGAGGGTCTTACCTTGGTTCTGCTACTTGCTGGGCCCTTGCTCAGAGAGTGGTCGCCCAACCATGCTGCAGTTCGGGGTTTATGGCAACAGTGAGCCAAAAGCCCACTCCTGGGCTCCCTGATTACAGCTAGCTTCCCTACTCTGATGCTTGAGAACTCTGCCACACTCAGGTCCCCTGTTCTTTCTGTGAAACTGGGGATCCTGAGACCACACTGTCCTAGGATATTGTACTTTGCTATCTGAGCACCTTTCAGGCAGGGATGTCTCCCAATCCAACTTCTGTAAATTCTGGTTTTGCGCTCCACTGCTGTATCACTTTCCTGTAGCTGGCTTGTAGAAGCTCCCTCCCCACGTGGTTTATCTTCTGATTTATCACATCAGATTGACTTCTCTGCACCTCCTGCCTTGTAAAAAGTGGTCACTTTCCTATTTGTAGAATTACAGCAATTGTTTTCTTAGATGTCCAGTTGAGTTCACAGGTGTTCAGAATGATAGCTATCTAGCTGAATTCCAGGGTTCAGACGAAACTAAGGTCCCCTACTCCTCCAGCATCTTCCTCTGAATCCCTATTATATAACATTTTAAAGTTGGCTTCATTTACTCACTAGTTGTATCTTTAAGATTCATCCATATTGTTGTGTGTATCAACAGTTCTTTTTTTTTTTTTTTTAATTTTATTATGTTAGTCACCATACAGTACATCATTGGTTTTTGATGTGGTGATCCACGGTCCATTGTTTTCGTATAACACCCAGTGCTCCATGCAGTACGTGCCCTCTCCTTAATACCTATCACCGGGCTAACCAATCCCCCCTCCCCCCTCCCCTCTAAAATCAACCGTTCTTTTTATTACTGAGTACTATCCCATAATTTGAATGTATCACAGTGTATTTATCCATTCACCTACTAAAGGACATTTTGGTTGTTACCATGTCTTTGGTAATTATAATAATGGTGCTATGAACATTTCTGTACAAATTTTTCATGAATATGGTTTCCATTTCTCTAGGATAAATACCTAGTAGTGTGATTGTTGGACCAAGTAGATGCAGGTTTCATTTCATACAGAACTGCCAAATTGTTTTCCAAAGTGGCTTTATCATTTTGCCTTCCCTCCAGCACTGTGTGTTAGTCCCTGTTGCTCTGTATCCTCGTCAGCCCTTGGTATTATCAGTACTTTTAATTTTAGCTATTCTTATAATTATGTAGTGTGAGCTCATCATGGTTTTAGTTTGCATTTCCTTAATGGCAAATGACGTTGAATACCCTTTCATGTGCTTATTTTTCATCCTTATATCCTGTTTGATGAAGTTTCTGTTTACATCTTTTTATTAATTGGTGAATTAGGTTGTTTTCTTTTTGTTCAGTTTTGAGAACTTTTTATGGTTTGTATTTTCATTGCAGGTCCTTTCTTGGATACATGATTTATAAATATTTTCTCTCAGTCTAGTACCTCATTTTTTATTCTCTTAATGTGTATTTTATAATTTTTTTCTTTTATGGATTGTGCTTTTGATCTCATGTCTAAGAATTTTTTTGCCTAGTGTCGGGTAACAAAGATTTTCTTCTATAATTTCTTCTAAGAGTTTATAGTTTTTCATTTTATTATTAGATCTTTGGTCCATTTTGAGTTCACTTTTGTATAAAGTGTAAGGTTGGGGTTGAAGCTATTTTTATTTTTGCATATGGACATCCAGTTTTTCTAGTATTATCCTTTCCCATTGAATTGGTTTTGTATTTTGTCAAAATGAATTGACTCATTTTGTATGTGATTATTCCTGGACTTCCCAGTCTGTTTCATTGAGATGTGTCTATTCCTTTATTAATGGCACCAAAAAAAAAAAAAAAAAAGTCAGCTTATCTCATATCTGCAAAAAATCTTGCTGGTTTTCTTTTTTTAAGATTTTTTATTTATTTGACAGAGACAGCCAGAGAGGGAACACAAGCAGGGGGAGGGAGTGGGAGAGGGAGAAGCAGGCTTTCCGCTGAGCAGGAGCCTGATGCAGAGCTGGATCCCAGGACTCTGGGATCATGACCTGAGCCGAAGGCAGACGCTTAACAGCTGAGCCACCCAGGTGCCCCTTGCTGGGTTTTTGATTGGTATTGTGCTAAATCTATAGATCAGTTTGGGGGGAGTTAACATCGTTACTATGTTTTGTTTTTCATTTCATAAACATAGTATATCTCCATTTATTTAGGTAGTGTTTTATTTCTTTCATCAGGATTTTGTACTTTACAACATACATTTCCTAAGTGTGCTATATTTTTGTTAGTGTATACCTAAGTATTTACTTCTTTTGGAGCTATTATAAATGTTTAAAAATTTTTTTGGTTTCCAACTGTACATTGATATTACATGGTATAACTTCTACATTCTATCTGTTATGTAGAAAACAGTATGTAGATGATACTATTTATTACATTTTTGTGTATTGACTTTGTCTCCTATGATCTTGCTAAACTCACTAGGCAGTGTTTTTTTTGTTTTTTGGTTTTTTTGTAGATTTCTTGGGATTTTCTTGAAGACAATCATGTAGTTTGTGAAGAGGAACAGTTTTTATCTTTTCTTGTCTTACTGCCTTAACTAGGACTTCCAGTATAGTATCAAATAGGGGTGAAGAGAAATGGACATCTTTACCTTATTCCTTATCTACATCAGTAGTATCAAGTGATTCTTTTTTTTTAAATTTTTTTAATTAACATATAATGTATTATTTGTTTCAGGGGTACAGGTCTGTGATTCATCAGTCTTACACAATTCACAGCACTTACCATAGCACATACCCTCCCAGTGTCTATCACCCAGCCACTCTATCCCTCCCAGCCCCCTCCACTCCAGCAACCCTAAGTTTGTTTCCTGAGATTAAGTCTCTTATGGTTTGTCTCCCTCTCTGGTTTCGTCTTGTTTCATTTTTCCCTCCCTTCCCCTATGATCCTCTGTTGTGTTTCTCAAATTAAGTGATTCTTATTTCTGTGGGGGATTACACTGATTGATTTACAAATACTGAACCAGCATTGTATTCCTGGGATAAACTCCTCTTGGTTATAGTGTATTATTCTTTATTGCTGGATTCAGTTTACTAATATTCTGTTGAGAATTTTGCATGTATGTTCATGAGGGATACTTATTTATAGCTGTATTTTAGTATGATTGACCTTGAACAGCATGAGTTTGAACTGTGCCTGTCTGCTTCTATGCAGATAATTTACAGTACCATAAATGTATTTTCTCTTCCTTATGGTTTTCCTAACATTTTCTTTTCTGTACCTTACTTTATTGTAAGGATACAATATATAATACATATACAAAACGTGTGTTTATTGGCTGTTTATGTTATCAGTAAGGCTTCTGGTCAGTAGTAGGCTATATTTGTAATTAAGTTTTTGGGGAGTCCAAAGTTATATGTGGATTTTCAACAGGCAGGGAGTTGGCACCCCAGCCCCCTTGTTGTTCAAGGGTCAGCTGTACTCTTGTCTGTCTAGTTTTGGTGTTAGAGTAATACTGGTTTTGTTAAATAAGTTGGGAAATGTTCCTCCTCCCATTTTCTGGAAGAGATTGTGTAGAATTGGTATAAATTTCTTATGTAAATATTTAGTAGCATTCTCCATTGAAACCTTCTAGGTCTTGAGGTTTCTATTTTGAAAGGTTTTAAATTCTGAAGTAAATTTCGTGAATAGTTATCATACTATTTAGCTTACCCAGTTCTTGGGTGAGTTTTGGCAGTTTGTGGTTTTTGAGGAATTGGTCTGTATCAACTAACTTGTTGAATTTATGGGTTTAGATTTGATGTAGTATTCTCTTATCCTTTTAAGATCTGCACAGGTTGTAGAGATAGCCCTCTTTCATTCCTGATATTTGTTAATTACTGTCTTTTTTTCCCCCCAGTAGTCTTGTGCAAGGTTTATCAATTTTATTGATCTTTTCAACAAATCAGCTCTTAGTTTCATTGATTTGTTTTCTGTTTTTCTGTTTTCAATTTTATTGATTTCTGCTCTTCATTATTCCCCTTTCTGCTTGCTTTTGGTTTATTTTGCTTTTCTCTTTCTAGTTTCTTAAGGTAGAAGTTTAGATTGTTGACTTCAGACCTTTTTTTCTTTGCTAACATAAGCTTTTAATAATACAGATCTCCCTGTAACACTATTTTAACTGCACCCCACAGATTGTGATGTATTTTCATTTAATTAAAAATATTTATTTATTTATTTAATATTTAATTACATTTCCGTTGAGACCTGTGCATTACTTTGAAATGTGTTGTTTAATTTCCAAGTCTTTTGACATTGTCTAGTCATCTTTCTGTTATTATTGATTTCTGGTTTAATGGCATATAGAGAGGACACATGCTTAATGTGGTTGATTTCAACTCATTTAAATTTGTTAAGATTTGGTTTATGACATAAGATGTGGTCTGACTCGGTGAATAGTCAGTATCTACTTCACAGTTCTATAGGCTACAGGTCTGAAATCAAGGTGTCATTTTTTTTTAGAATGATATTCTGGGGGCGCCTGGGTGGCTCAGTTGTTAAGTGTCTGCCTTCGGCTCAGGTCATGATCCCAGGGTCCTGGGACTGAGCCTCGTGTCGGGCTCCCTGCTCAGCAGCGGGGAGCCTGCTTCTCCCTCTCCCACTGCTTGTGTTCCCTCTCTCGCGATCTCTCTGTCAAATAAATAAAATCTTAAAAAAAAATGATATTCTGCTGTAGTTGGTGGCGCAGTGTGTAAAATGTTGATTGCATCCTTTTGGTTGATGATCATGAAGTTCAGTTCTTTATTCTTGCTGGTTTTCTTTCTACTTGTTCTGTTACTGAGAGGGTAGTGTTGATATCTCTAATATAATTGTGGATTTGTCCGTCTTTCTTTTCAGTTCTCATTTTGTGTTTTGAGGCCCTATTTTTGACTTCATACACATGTAAGATTGTTATGTTTTCTTGGTGAATTTACCCCTTTATTATTAGGCGTTTTTCCTGTTTATCTCTGGTAATTTTCTTTGCTGTGGAGTTTGTCTCATTAATATAGCCATTTCAACTTTCTTTGATTAGTGTTTCTTGGTATGTATTTTCCCCACCCATTTACTTTTAATTGCTTTGTATCATTATATATTAAATGAGTTTTTTAAAGATGGCATATGATTGGGTCATTTTTTTTTTTTTTTTTTATCAAGCTTGTGGGATGCTGCTTCCATGACCCAAAGCATAGTGGGGAGCTAGGTGTGGAGGGTTACAGGCTCAGGGTCTTTGGGAGCCTCTGTTTTTAGGAAAGCTCAGTATATGGCTAGAATTTTCCACTCTAATGATGTATAGTGCAGGGGTGGGAAGGGCATTTTCTTGCATCTGAAGCCTGTGGGCAACATGTCATCATAGGTGGTCCAGAGACTCCAGGGGGCATGAGAGGAGGTTCCTAAAGCCTCTTCGGTGAAGACATCTCTGAGGGTGCTAAGGAGGAGTATTTGTATTAGTTTCCTAGGGCTGCTGTAACAGAGTACTACAGGCTGGGAAGCTTAAACAACAGAAACATATTGTCTCACAGTTCTGTAGGCTACAGGTCTGAAATCAAGGTGTCAGCAGGGTTTTATCCTTTTGAGGGTTATGAGAAAAGGCTGTGTTCCAAGCCTCTCTCCTTGGCTTCTAGATGGCTGCCTTCTCTCTATGTCTTCACATTGTCTTTCCTCTGTGTATATCTGTGTTCACATTTCCTCTTTTTGTAAGGACACCAGTCATACTGGATTAGGGCCCACCCTAATGACTTCTTAATTAGATCATCCAAAAAGACCCTATTAGCAAATAAGGTCACACTCATAGGTACTGGAGGTTAGGACTTGAACATGTTACAAAAAAAAAAAAAAAAAAATCCGTATTTAAAGCCCAGTTGGATATTTCTGTAAATAAGAGAGGTACTCTTAGTCATAGCTTTGGCAGGAGGTTGAAAGAATGGGACACATGAAGTGTATCAGTGGCAAAGGTCCTTTCTTCAGCTTCAGGAACTGAGGGTTGAGTTAATTATGCTTCATGGTTCCTGGCACACCATTTTCAAATCCATCTTTTAAAATGTTTTCCTTTCTAATATGTTTGTATCATCATGAAACATTTTAGTGTTAATGTGCATGCATTTTTAGTTTGTATAAATGGAATGTGTGGTTCCTTAGCCTGAGTTTGTTCCCTTTGCCATTTAGTACTGTATTTTTAAGTCGTATTCATAGTGCATTGGACTGCTGTGGGTTTCTGTCCTCTGCATCCTCCTAATTGTGGGCCTGTATGGGAGTTCTGTAAGCATAGCCCCTGGAAGGGATTAGAGGACCTTGCATGTAACTCAGAGGCACTTGATAACTCTCCAGTCTGGTTGTGTGGGGTCTACCCCTTTGGCCAGCTGTGCCTGAAGATTTATGTCCCCAGCTCCACATTTTCACTGACACTTGACATTAATTATCAAACAGATCATCGAAAGCTTATTTTCTGGCATGTGTTGTTCTAGGCACTTGGGATTTATCAGTGAACAAAGCCAGATGAAATGGGGAAAAAAAATCCTGTCTTGGAGCTTATATTTTAGCTTTTTAGCAATTGCCAATTTGGTGAATGTAGAGTAATATTTCATTATTTTAATTTATATTTTTCTAAACAATTTGAGTATCTCTTCATAGCATTAGTCATTTGGGAGTCCTTCTGTTTGATATCTGATATTTCTCTTATAAATTGCAGGAGTTTCTTGATATTGTTACTTGTTGGTTTCAGTTATTTTTAGATACTTCTTACTGTTTGTAATATGATATAATCTTTCACAGATTTAGATGTATATTTCTATTTATTTATCATTTAGAAAATAATTCATTTAGTAAGGGCCTTTTAGGACAGGACACATTTATACTTCAAGATTAGGTTTTATTTGCTGTGTGTAAGGAGTTTCATGACATTTGTTCTTGACTGAAACTTTAAATTGTCAGTGGCCCAAAGTCATGGTTTTCAGCTTTTTTTGTGTGTCCCAAAGCTCCTGAATTATATTTTGTCCGTGGTAGTGGTCCTGTGTAGCAGTGGTTCTCAGTTGGTGGAGTATGGCAATATATAGAGTTAAAAGTGGTTTTTGAATCATGCTACCATTTCACATCCTCCCTTCTTATGGACACAGCAATTGGGAATCACTGGATAAAAGCAATTCACATGAAATTCAACTAGGTAGTATCAAAGACTAAGTTTATTAGTTGTGAAATGTAGTAGGAAATTGATGAAATACTTTAGGAGACCTGCTTCAAAGAAGAATTTGAATGATATATTGATTTCTTTATTAAAAGGGTTACTAGACCATTCATTACTTCATAAATCACAGTGTACCTTTTGTGGTGATGATTCTTAGTAATTTTCTTTTAATCATCAAGTATTCAACTAATGATGTATATTGTAACTTAACCTTTCCATTTCCGGGAGGGACTTTGTAAAGAGGATGTTACAAGTGGATGTTACATTTTGAAAAGGAATTTATAGAATTTTTTTTTTTTTAATTTTGATTTTCCAGATGATGGTGTTGATACTCAAAGTGGAACAAAGAAAGAAGATCTGAATGACAAAGAGAAAAAAGATGAAGAAGAAACTCCTGCACCTGCATGTAGGGCCAAATCAATCCTAGAGAGCTGGGTATGGGGCAAGCAACCAGGTATTACGAACTGAGATTCTAGTACTTTGGAAAACTTGATCTGGCACTTCTTTTTAGATACCATAGATGGATTTTTTTGTTGTTGTTATGGAATTCTTAAAAATTTAACTTAAAAATTTTTCCTATTATGGTAAACTCTGCATAACATACAATTTACTGTTTTAACCATTTTTATGTATACAGTTCAGGGACATTAAACATGTTCACATTGTTTTGTAATCACCACCACCATCCATTTCCAGAACCTTTTCATCTTCCCAAACTGAAACTCTGTACTTATTAAATGGTAACTCCTTTTTCTTCTCTACTCTTAACCCCTGGAGACTATAATTTTACTTTCTGTCTTTAGGATTTTGACTAGTCTAGTTACCTGGTGTAAGTGCAGTCATATAGGATTTGTCCTTTTATGTCTGGCTTATTTCATTATTTAGCATAATGTCTTCAAGGCTCATCCATGTTGTAGTATGTGTCAGAATTTCCTTCCTTTTAAAGGCTGACTAGTATTCCATTATATGTATATATTGCATTTTGTTTATCCATTCATCCATGGATGGGCATTTATGTTGCTTCCACCTTTTAGCTATTTTGAATAATGCTGCTATGAGTGTAAGTATACATAAATTCTGCTTTCAGTAATTTGTGTATATACCCAAGTTCTGCTTTCAACTATTTGTGTATGTACCAAGGAATAGAATTGCTGGATCATGTGGTAGTTCTCTGTTTAATTTTTTGAGGACCTGGCAAACTTTTCCACAGTGGCTACACCATTTTATATCCCTACCAGCAACGTATGAGTGATTCTGTTTCTTTGTGTCCTCCTCATCATTTGGTGTTGTCATTTTTTAAAAAATTTTAGCCATTTTGTTAGGTGTGTGGTGATAGCTCATTGTGGTTTTAATTTGGAGTATCCTGTGGCTTTTTACTATCTTTGACTCTTCAGTGGAATACCTGTTCATGTCTTTTGCCCTTTTTCTAGTTAGATTTTTCTTTTTCTTTATACTGTTGTGTTTTTGGAGTTCTGCATATATTCCAGATACTAGTCCTTTGTCTTATATATGGTTTGCAAATAATTTCTCTCAGTTCATAGCTTATCTTTTTATCCTCTCAACAGTGTCTTAAGTGCAGCAAAAGTTTTAAAATTTTGATAAAGTTCAGTGTGGATTTTGCTTCTTCCTCCTCCTCCTTTTTCTTCTTCGTCCTCCCCTTCCTCTGCTTCCTCCTCCTCCTCCTCTTTGCTTAGCCTACAAGCCTGAAGATTTTCCCCTATGTTTTTTCCTAAAAGTTTTGTAGTTTTATGTTTTACGTATATGTTCCTGTTCCATTTGAGTTAAATTTTGTGTGCAATGTGAGGTTTAGGTCAAGCTTTTTTTTTTTTTTTTTTTTTTTGCTTATGATAACTAATTGCTCCAGCACCATATTTTTGAAAAGGCTAACTTTCTACCATTGAATTGCTTCTGCACCTTTGTCAAGAATAAGTTGGGTATACTTGTGTGGTCTATTTCTTGTTTGTCTTTTCTGTTCTACTAATCCATGTTTATTACTGTAGCTAAGAGTAAGTCTTGAAATCAGATAGACTGGTTCTTCACACTTTCTTCTACTTTTTTTATATTCTAGCAATTCTAGGTCCTTTGCCTTTCCATATAAATTGTTAAATTAAAAAAATTGTTAAATAACTTTTGGATAATTTAGTACCCATGTGTTCATTGCTAGTATATAGAAATACAATTTATTTCTATATGTTTATCTTGTGTCCTGCAACCTTGCTGAATTGACTAGGAAATTTTTTTGGATTTTCTACATAGACAATCAGTTTATTTCTCCCTTTTCAATCTATGTGCCTTCTGTTACATTTTTTTGCCTTATTGTTCTGGCTGAAACTTCTTTACTATGTTTTATAAGAGTGGTGAGAATAACCTTACTTTATTCCTGATCTTAGGGGGAAAACATTCAGTCTTTTCATTGTTAAGTATAATGTTAGTGTAAGTTTTTGTAGATGCTTTTTATAATGGTGAGGAAGTTCCTATCTATTCCAGTTTCCTGAGAGGTTTTATCACGAATGAGTATTGAACTTTGTCAAATGCTTTTTCTGCATCACTTGATTTGTCATGTGATTTTTTTTTTTTTCCATTTAGTTTATTAGTATGAAGGATCTGATTTTTGACTGTTAAACCAGCTTTGCAATCCTGGAATAAACACCACTTGGTGGTGATGTATAATTCTTTTTAAATATTGCTTAATTCTACTTACTAATATTTTGATAAGGATTTTGTGCCTGTATTCATGAGAACAATATTCTGTAATTTTTTTTTTTTTTTTGTATTTTCTCTGTTTGGTTTTGATATCATGCTAATACTAGTCTCTTAAAATTAATTGTGAGGTATTTCCTTTTCTGTTTTCCAGAAGAGATTGTTTAGAATCTATGTTAACTCTGTTCTAATATTTGGTAATATTCTCCAGTGAAGCAATCTGGACCTTGTGATTTCCTTTTTGGGATTCTTAAAATTATGAATTCAATTTTCTTAATAGTTGTATGGCAATTTACATGATCTGTTTCATATTTGCTGAGTTGGGGTAGTTTGTATTTTTTTAGAAATCAGTCCATTTTGTCTAAGGTGTCTAATTTATATGTGTAGAGTTATTCCCTAGTTATTTCTAATTATATGTAGATCCTATTTCTTTCTTGATATTGGTAATTTATGTTTATTCTCTTTTTGTGTTTTGTCAGTCCTGCTTAGAGGCATGATAGTTCTGTTGATCTTTTGAAAGAACCAGTTCTTTGTCTTATTGATTTTTCTCTATTGTTTTTTCCATTTTCATTCTCATTGTTTCTGCTCTTAATTATTTCCATCTTTCTGCTTGCTTTTTGGTTTATTTTGCAATAGTTTTTTCCTAGGTTGCTGAGATTGGAACTTATATTTATTGATTTGAAAGTTTTCTACTTTTCAAATTACCCATTTAGTACTATGCATTTCTCTCATGATTGGTTTAGCTTTTTTCCTCACACATTGTGATGTATTCTATTTGTATTTTAATTCAGGTCAGTATATTTTTTATTTCCCTCCCTCTTTGACCCATGGATTATTTAAGAGTGTGTTGTTTAGTTCCCAAGTTTGGCCATTTTCCCAGTATTTTTCTGTTACTGATTTCTAGTTTCTTTCCATTGTTTTGGAGAACATACTGTGTGTGATTTCAGTTCTTTTAAATTTGTTGAGGTTTCTTCTGTGCCCAGGATATGATCTGTTTTGATATTTGTTGTGAATAATTGTGTATTCTGCTGTTGGCTAGAGTGTTCTAAATATTGATTAGATCCTGTTGGTTATGGTGTTGTTGTGTTCTTTTATATCCTTGCTGACTTTCTGTCTCCTTGTTCTGTCAGCTGTTGAGAGAAATGTTGAGGTCTCCAACTCTAAGACTATATAAATAGTTTTTTTTTGGTCACATCTTTTGCAGTTTGGTGCATGCACATTTAGAATTGTTATGTCTTATTGGTGGATTGACCATTTTCTTATTTTTTAATGTTGCTCTATATTCCTGGTAATTATCTTTGCTCTGAAATCTACTTTATTTGACATTAATATACCCATTCTTGCTTTCTTTTGATTACTGTTTTCATGCTTTTTGTTTTTTCTGTCCATTTACTTTATTTTTTAGATTTTTTAAATTTATTTATTTGAAAGAGAGAATGAAGAATGAGATAGAGAGAATGAGAGGGGGGAGCATCAGAGGGAGAAGCAGACTCCCTGCTGAGCAGGGAGCCCAATGCGGGACTCGAGCCCGGGACTCCAGGATCATGACCTGAGCCGAAGGCAACCGCTTAACCAACGGAGCCACCCAGGCGCCCTACTTTTTTTGTTTTTAAGTAGGCTCCACACCCAGCATGGAGCCCAACACAAAGCATGACCTTGATCTCATGATCCTGAGATCAAGAGTCAGATGCTTAACTGACTGAGCCACCCAGGCACCCCTCTATGCATTTACTTTTAATTTGCCTATTTGAAGTAAATTTCTCGTAGATAGCATATAGTTGGGTCATATGTTTTAGTCCACTCTACCAATGTCTGTCTTTTAATTGGTATATTTAGATTTTTTGCATTGAATTTCATGTAAGTATTGATAAATTAGAGTTTAAGACTGCTGTTTTATGTTTTCTGTTTGCTCTGTTTTTTCATTTTTGTTTTGTTTTGTTTATACTACCTCCCTGTGGTTTACTTGACCATTTTTTAGAATTCCATTTTGATTTATCTATAGTGTTTTTGAGTTTATTTTTTGGTGTAGCCTTTTTAGTGATTTGTCTAATACATTATATATACATAACTAAGCACAGTTTCCTGGTTGTGTCACTTAACCAGTTTGGTTGACATATAGAAACCTTACTTCCCTCTATGTCCCTTTATCCTTTTCTGCTTATATGATTGCCTTAAATATTTTTGTTGCATGTATTTATAACTACACTTAGCAATATTATAATCTTTGGTTAAAGCTTCAGACATAATTTAGAAAAGTCAAGAGATGAAGAAAAGCTCATTGTATTTACCCCTGTGTTATTTACAGTGTTCTTCCTTCCTGAGCTCCACGGTTTTCCTTTTATTGTTGCTGTTCTGTGTAGAGAACTTCCTTTAGCCATTCTTTTAGTGTAGGTCTGCTGATGACGTATTTTTTTAGTTTTCCTTCATTTGAGAATGTTTGATTTTCCTTTAATTCCTAAAGGACATTTTTGCTAGATTTAGGGTTCTAGGTTGATTCTTTTTTTCATCACTTCAAAAATATTTTGTTGCTTTCAGCTGTCCTCCATGGTGTCTGATGAAAAATTTGCTGTTACATGAATTGTTATTCTACCATAGTTAAAGTGTTTTTCTCTGGCTGCTTTTAAGATATTTTCTTTGTCTTTAGTTTAATTATGATGTGTCTTCGTGTGGATTTCTTTGGGTTCATCCTGTTTGGATTTGCTCACCTTCTTGGATTTGTAGATTTACATCTTACTGAATTTGGGAAGTTTTCAGCCTTCTTAGAATACTTTTTCAACCCCACCCCCTTCTTTAACAACCCAAAGTTCAATGAGAAGAATGTTAGATCTTTTGTTACATTCCCACAGGTACCTGTGACTGCTCATTTTTCCTTTTTTTAAAATGAGGTATAATAGATATATAACATCTTAGTTTCAGGTGTGCAATATATTGATTTGATATTTATATATATAGCAGAATGATCACCACAGTAGTCCAGTTACAATCAGTCACCATATATAGTTAAAAAAATTTCATTTTCTGATGAGAACCTTTAAGATCCACTCTTCTAGCAACTTTCAAATATGCAGTACAGTATTATTAACTATAGTCACTATGTTGAACATTATACCTCTATAGCTTAGTCATGTTATAACTGAAAATTTGTACCCTTTGATCCCCTCATCCATTTCGCCTACTTCCTCAACCACCGCGCCCCTTGCTTCAGGCAACCACCAGTCTATTCTCTGTATCCATGAGCTTGGTTCTATTTGTTGGTTTTATTTTGTTTTTTAGATTCCACATAGAAGTGAGATCATATAGTATTTATCTTTTTTAAAAAAAGATTTTATTTATTTATTTGAGAGAGAAAGAGTGAGCATGAGCAGGGGAAGGGGCAGAGGGACAAGCAAACTTGGGACTTGATCCCAGGACCCTGAGATCATGACCTGATCCCAGGACCCTGAGATCATGACCTGAGCCAAAGTCAGTTGCTTAACCCAGACACTTAACTGACTGAGCCACCCAGGCACCCCTATAGTATTTATCTTTTTATGTCTGACTTATTACAGTTAGCATAATGCTCTCAAAGTTCATATCTATGTTGTTACAAATGGCAGAATTTCTTTTTTTTTAATGTCTGAATAATATTACATTGTGTATATATACCATATTTTCTTTACCCATCCATCCGTCAGTGGACATTTAGGTTGTTTCTATTTCTTGGCTATTGTAAATAATGCTGAAAATGGGGGTGCATCTATATTTTCAAATTAGTGCTTTTGTTTTCTTCAGATAAATACCCAGAAGTAGAATTTCTGAATCATATGGTAGTTCTATTTTAAATTTTTTGAGAAGTTTTCTTACTGTTTTCCATAGTGGCTGTACCAATTAAATTCCCAACAGTGCACAAGTGTTCCCTTTTTTCTACATCTTAACCAGCACTTGTTATTTGTCTTTTTGATACTAGCCATTCTAAAGAGGTGAGGTTATATCTAATTATTGTTTTGACTTGCATTTACTTAATAAATGTTGTTGAGTACCTTTTCATATACCTGTTGTCCATCTGTATGTCTTCTTTGAAAACTGTATATTTAGATCCTCTTCTCATTTTTAATTGGATTTTTTTTTTGCTATTGAGTTGTAGGATTTTTTTTAATGTATTTTGGATATAAACCCTGATCCTAATATTTATATGGAACCACAAAAGACCAAATAGCCAAAGCAATCTTGAGAAAAAAAAGAACAAAGCTAGAGGCATCACACTCCCTAATTTCAAACTATATTACTATGTTATGGTAATCAAAACAGTATGGCACTGGCATAAAAACAAACACATAGCTCAGTGGAACAGAATGGAGACTCCAGAAATAAACCCACACACATATGGTCAATTAATTTACGACAAAGGAGCCAAGAATATACAGTGGGGAAAGGATAGTCTCTTCAGTAAATCGTATTAGGAAAACTGGACAGGCACATGCAAAAGAATGAAACTGGACAACTATCCTACACCACACACAAAAATTAACTCGTATTTCTGTGAAAAATGCCACTGAAATTTTGATAGGGATTTTGAATCCGTAGATTGCTTTGAGTAGTATGGACATATTAACAAGCAGACTCCCCACTGAGCAGGGAGCCCTATGTGGGACTCGATCCCAGGACCCCAGGATCATGACCTGAGCCAAAGGCAGATGCTTCATCGACTGAGCCGCCCAGGTGGGGAGGTTATCATCACTGATTAAATCTTCTTTTCAAATTTTGTTTCTTTCTCAGTCTTGGAAAGTTGTATGTTTCTAGGAATTTGTCCATTTCTTCTGGGTTGTGCAGTTTGTTGGTGTATAATTATTCATAGTAGTTTCTTATGATCTTTTGTATTTCTGTAGTATCAGTTGTAACATCTCTTCTTTCATTTCTGATTTTGAGTTCTCTCTTTTTTTCCTTGGTGACTTTAGCTACCTGTTTGTCAATTTTGTTTATCTTTCAAAGAACCAGCTCTTGGTTTCATTGATATTTTCTATTGTCTTTTTATTACCTATTTCATTATTCTCTGATCTTTGTTTTTTTCCTTCCTTCTACTAACTTTATCCTTCATGTGTTCTTTTTGTAGTTCTTTGAGGTATAAAGTTAGATTATTTGAGATGTATCTTGTTTCTTGATATAGGCATTTATCATAATGACCTTCTGTTTTAGAACTGCTTTTGCTGTATCCCATAAGTTTTGGTATACTGTATTTTTCTTCTCATTTGTCTCAAGGTATTTTCTGATTTCTCTTGATTTCTTGGTTGACCCATTGGTTGCCAAGTAGCATGTTGTTTAATTTCCAAAGTATTTGTGAATTTTCAAGTTTTCTTGTCATTGATTTCTAGTTTCATACCATTGTGGTTAGAAAAGGTGCTTGATGTGATTTCAGTCTTCTTAAATTTACTAAGACTTTTCCTGTGGTCTAAAATATGATCTATCCTGGAGAATTTCCATGTTGACATGAGAAGAAAGTATATTCTGTTGCTTTTGCTGTATATATCTGTTAAGTCCATCTGGTCTGATACATAGTTTAAGGTGATATTTCCTTATTGATTTGATGAAAGTAGAATATTTAAGTCCCCTGCTGTTACTCTACTGATGTTTTTTTCTCCCTTCAGGTTTGTTGAGATGTGCTTTATATATTTATTTGTTCCTATGTTGGGTGCATAAATATTTATAAATGTTATATCTTCTGTTGGGTGGACTTTTTTTTTTTATCATTTTTTATCATTATGTAATGCTTTTTTTTTTTTAAGATTTTTTATTTATTTGACAGAGAGACAGTGAGAGAGGGAACACAAGCAGGGGGAGTGGGAGAGGGAGAAGCAGGCTTCGCGCTGAGCAGGGAGCCCGATGTGGGGCTTGATCCCAGGACCCTGGGTTCATGACCTGAGCCGAAGGCAGATGCTTAACGACTGAGCCACCCAGGCGCCCCTTCTTTGGCTTTTATACAGTCTTTATTTTAAGTCTGTTTTGTCTGTTACAAGTATAGCCACGCCCACTTTGCTTTGGTTGTCATTTGCTTGGAATATCTTTTCTCAGACTTCACTTTCAGTCTGTTTGTGTCCTTATGTCTGAAGTTGAATCTCTTGTAGCAGCGTATAGATCTTGCTTTTTTTTTTTTTTAATCTATTCAACCATTCCATGTCTTTTAATTGGAGAATTTTCTGTATTTGCATGTACACTGATTATTGATAGGTATGTGCTTATTGCCATTTTTGTTAATTGTTTTCTGGCTGTTTTGTAGTTCCTTTTTTCTCCTCTTGCTTTCCTCCTTTGTGGTTTGATGGCTTTCTTTATTGTTATGCTTAGATTTCTTTATCATTATCTTTTATGCTATAGGTTTTTGTTTTATGGTTAGCATGAGGCTTACATATTTATAAGTCTATTTTAAGTTGATAACAACATAAGTTTGAAAAGCATTCTAAAGCTCTAAATATTTACCCTCATCCCCGTGCTTTATGTTTTGATGTCATAATTTACACCTTTTTGTCTTGTGTATCTCTTAGTTATTGTAGTTATTTTTACTAATCTTGTCTTTTAACCTTTATGCCAGTTTTGTAAGTGATTAATCACTTACCTTTACTCTATATTTATCTTTCCAGTGAGATTTGTACTTTCATATGTTTTCTTGTTACTATTTCCCTTTCTTTTCCAGAAAAAGGGTTCTCATCCAGGCCTTCTTGATGGACAACCAAAAAACGGCAGTTGGTGTTTATCTTTGCCCCTCAAGGCTCAGGGATTAGCAGCTTTATAGATAAGGGCAGTCCTGATCGTAAACCTACTGCGTTTGCACGAAACAGTGCCGTTTGTCTATCCCTGCCTGCTTTAAGTCCTAGTGCTCACTTCTCTTCCTTAGTAATAAATGCTGTTTGTGGCATTTTTCCCCCCCCAGAATAGGACACTTTCATCTGCATTAAAAACCTGTGCAGGCATGTATTCTTTTTCCTCAGTGACTTTCTGAATGGCATCTGGGGATCTTGTCTACTTCCTCTCGATTGGCAGAAGCTGCTTTTCCTGTTGACTTTTTTTAAGCCAAATCTCTTTCTGAAATTACCAAACCAACTTACTGGCATTAAATTCTCCAGCTTTTGATCTTCATCTTCCTTTTGCTTTAGGTTGTCATCATATAATGACTTTGCTTTTTCTCAAATCACATTAGAGTCTCTATAGGTATTCCTTTCTCATAGCAATCCTGCACCTGCATAAAAGCTGCATTTTCAATACTATATAAAAAGGTATTTTGCAGAAAGTACAGTGTTTTTGTGTCTGCTGGTGTGACTGCTGTGTCAGCTTCATGAATTTCCTCTTCTTTTTTTAACATTGGTTCTTATACCGGATTCATTTATCTTAAAATGGCAGGCAACCACAGCTGCAGACCTCCATCTATAGTATTTATCAAACAATTCAACCTTTTCTTGTAATGTCATGACTTAGCTTCTTGGGAACATGTCTGGCATCATTAGTGGCACTGTGTATGGCTCCCATGGTGTTATTCAAGGTTATGAGAACTACTAGAGGTCACTTTTTACTGTAGTACACAGTTTATTGGAGACAACTGCTCATGTGGAGATGATTAGCATCTAGTGGTGTTTTAAGCGGATACTTGCAACGCTTGAGCTCACTGCAATAGCAACAGGAGTGGTTATGAAATTTTAAGAGTAGTACATTACATTAAGTATGTACTGTGGTTAATTTTATGCTGTTATGATTTAATAGTGCATCTTTAGGTTTGTTTACATTTTTTCAACCTTTTAGGGGCTGTAAGTATTTTTGGGTGTGTTGATAAATTTTAAATTTATAATAGGTTTGTGTATATTTTATGGTAGTAAATGATAGAGTAGTAGTTACATATATTTAGTACATTCATGACATACCTAACTTTTAATTTTTTTTTTTTTTATATTTCTAGTCTTTGTGATTTTCCTGTGAGTTTTTTCAAATTGTTGCAAATCTCCAAAAAATTTTCCAATATATTTATTGAAAAATTTGTGTGTATAAGTGGACCTGTGTAGCTTGACTGTGTTGTTTAAGGGTCAGCTGAATTATCTTCCTTGAAAATATTCCAATAAATGTATTACCTTTCATGAATCATGTATGCTGGGCAATTTTATTGAAACATTTTTATTTTGAGTTTGGTTATATAACATGAATATAATGGATAGAGTTTTTCTGTGTGTAGGAAATGTGCTGCTGAAAGGTATTGACTTTATAGTTTTGTGTTAAAAGCTTTAATACAGTGTTTCAGAGAGGCAGCACACCATGGTGGCTAAGAGTGGTCTGTCTCATGTGCCGTAATCCTCTGGGTCACCTTGAGCAAATTTTGTGTGCCTCAGTTTCCTGCTTCTTAAAATCCATGTGCAATATTACCTCTTGATGGTGACTGAGAATTACCCAATATGTGTAAGGTGCTTAGAACCATTTATTGGCACATATTAAGTACTCAGGTGTTACATATTATTGCTATTATCCGTTTTATCAACATTGTAACAAACTATAGGCAAGATATGGAGAGTTTGGGTGTTCTCTTCTCTTTTTTTGTAGATGTGAATGAACTGAAGGAATGTCTTTCTGTGTTGGTTAAAGAGCAGCAAGCTCTGGCCATGCAGTCAGCCACTACTACCCTTTCAGCCTTGAGACTCAAGCAGAGGCTGGTCATCTTGGAACGGTACTTCATTGCCTTGAATAGAACTGTTTTCCAGGAGAATGTCAAAGTTAAGTGGAAAAGCAGCAGCGTTTCTTTGCCTCCTGTGGACAAAAAGAGGTAATAATATAATGAAGAAGAAATCCTGATACCAGCTAAATATAAAATGCAGGCTGTTTTGTTTTAGAAAGTTTAAGTACAACTTGCAATATAGTCCCGTTTTTTATCTTACGATATTTTGTTCTTGCTTTCCCTTTTTGTATGTTTCATATAATCTGGAGAATGGCTTTGCTAATTTTCTCAGATTAACAGACTATGCTTCATAATCTGTGCCATTATTTAAAAACCCTTTTCTGTCAGTAGCTGTGGAAGCCAGTGAAGGTGTAGATAAGCATGTCTAGATTTTTGAAAATGGGGTCTGAATATTATGTTCTTTTCGTTTTGTTTTATTTTGCTACTGGATAGGGAATAGTCAGATCATGATATTTAGTGCCTAGTACCTAGCTAGTTTAGATGCTTATTTTTTCTTCCTAATGTGATTTTCTTATTCTTTTATTATAAGAGATTCTTTCAGGCATATCATTTTTAATGTATTGGTATACATCAGCAGATTTTCTGAAACATTAACTAGAATGCTTAAGGCTTGTATAGAGTTTTAGTAGCTGTCTACCACAGTTTTATTCTCAGAAGACTTGACTAAAAGATTTCTAGGTATAACTCATATTTTATGTAGCAAGAAGAGTTTTTTTTTTTTTAAGATTTTATTTATTTATTTGACAGAGCGAGACATAGCGAGAGAGGGAACACAAGCAGGGGGAGTGGGAGAGGGAGAAGCAGACTTCCCGCTGAGCAGGGAGCCCAATGCGGGGCTCGATTCCAGGACCCTGGGATTATGACCTGGGCCGAAGGCAGACGCTTAACGACTGAGCCACCCAGGCACCCCAAGAAGAGTTGGTTTTATTTGAATATAATACTGACTTTTATTCCCTATAGAGCATGGAACGTCCAGGGGCAGAAAGAAGCAGGGGGGGCAAAAAACCTTATTATCTTGCTACTTGGAGATAAGAAGTGCTAAATTTAGCATAGTTCATGGTTTTTTTTTTTTTTTCCTTTTTAAATCTAGTTGAAATCATATTACATGTCCTATATTTGATAGTAGTTTTAAGATCGATTAAACGAAGTGACAGAGGATTTCTACCCATGTGGTGATAGCAAGCAGCATGGTCCTTTCTTTCCTTCTTGACTGGAGTGGTCCTTTGTGGTGATTGATCAGAGAGGGGTTTTGCATATGGGGGTCGTAGATTCTAAGCCTCTCTAAGCATTCCTGTGTGTTTGTTGAATGAGACTGAATTCTCTAAGATGCAGAAGTGGATGAGACCCCAACTGATTTTCTCTGTGCTTTTTCCTTTGTGGTGACATAAGTGTTAATGGGTTAATTGGAATCTGCCTTTCACTAAATCAAACAAGTTCCTAAAATTAAAAAAATATGTATTTTGAGATAATTGTGGGTTCACATGTAGTTGTAAGAAATAGTACAGATTCCTTATACCCTTCACTTACTTTCCCTCAGTGGTAGCCACTTGCAAAACTGTGGTATACTATCACAATGAGGATATAGACTTTGATACAGATTACCTCTCTCAGTCAGATTTCCTTAGTTTTACATGTTCTCAACTCTGTGTGTGCATGCAAGTATGCATGTGTTTCCATACGATTTTATCAGAGGTGTGGATTTTTATTACCACTGCCACAGTTAGAGTACAAGACAAGGAGTCTTTTTATACCACACTCACCCTTTCCCCTCCCCTCTGCCTTATCCTCTGGCAGCCCCTAATCTGTTCTTCATGTCTATTATGTAACCTTGGCTTTTTTTCAATCAGCGTTATCTCCTTGAGATTTTTCCAAGTAGTTGCATGTATCATCATTGCATAGTAGAATTCTTTGACATGGATGAACCTCATTTTGTTTGACCATTCATCAATTGAAGGTCATCTCAGTTATTTACAATTTTTGAGTATTATGAATAAAGCTGCTATGAATATTTGTGGACAGGTTTTTGTGTGAACCTGTTTCATTTCTCTGTAATAAATGCCCTGGAGTTCAGTTCTTATGTCTTATGTTTAGGTTTGTAGGACATTGCTGTACTCTTTCCAGAATAGCTGTACAATTTTACAGTCTCATCAGCTATGTATCAGTGGTTTAGTTTCTCCACATCCTTGTTAGCATTTGGTGTTGTTACTTCTTTGTTTTAGCTATTCTGTTAAAGGTGGCAATATCTTCTAAATTTTTGTAGATTTCTTTTCCTCATTTCTCAACTTACTGGATAGTGGTGGGTTTTACCAACTAGCAATGGGGTTGGATCGTTGACTGGTGTGGATGGGCGTGGGTCCAAGCTCTTTGTTTTTTTTTTTTTCTTGAGTATCTGTAAAATAGAGAGTGACTTACTGAAGATTTAGCAATTCTTACACTGTACAGATTTAGAACTGTTGGGCTCTTTCTCTAGGTTATGACTGCTTGAGGGGAACCCCAGTTTCATGTTTCTCCTGAAGCATTTTTCTGGTGAGGGCTCCTCCTACCTCATCTGAATAGACTCAGCACGTGTGTTTTCTGTCTTAAAGACCACTATATTTCTCATTCAGAAATAAAGTTTAAATTTCCTTATTCCTGTCTCCTAGGCACTCAGTCCCCTTATTAGAGGCAGTCACTAATTAAGGTTTTTTGTGTCTCCTCATGAGCTCCCCTCCTAAGGCTCAGGATTCATAGATATATGCATACTAGCTGCCTCTGTGGGGTCCCCATGTTCTTTACTGCTAATTTTACTTGATGTTTTATCTTGGGACAATCATTCCATATCATTACCCATTTTTAATAGCATTTCCCCCTGATTGTGAAAGCAAACTTTAGTAAGTTTGAAGAATACGGTATATAGTAGAAATACTCAACAGTGTAAAGTTGAAAATAAAATTACTTGCTAGTCATGATGGAGTTTGTATTGTACACTTTTTATATTCTAGATTTTTTTTTTAGAATGATATTTATGATATGCCATTTGTATAACTTCTTTAAACATGCATATTTGTTAACTTTATAAGTAGTAAAAACCTTAAAAGACACATGAGAGGGGCGCCTGGGTGGCTCAGTCGTTAGGCGTCTGCCTTCGGCTCAGGTCATGATCCCGGGGTCCTGGGATCGAGCCCCGCATCGGGCTCCCTGCTCAGCGGGGAGCCTGCTTCTCCCTCTCCCACTCCCCCTGCTTGTGTTCCCTCTCTCACTGTGTCTCTCTCTGTCAAATAAATAAAATCTTTGAAGAAAAGAAAAAAAAAAAAAGACACATGAGAATGATAAGTACTAAATTCAGGAGAGGATAAGCTCAGCAGGATGGGTGCAGTCTCAGGCATTTGTCGTATTGTTCTCTGTGTGTTCCTCAACCCCCTCACCTGCCTTTTCTTTACTACATGACCTTTAACCTCCCATTTATGTATTTATCTGTTTATTTTCTGTTTACCATGTGTCTCTCCCTGACTCATAAGATCAGCTCCCAGAGATTATTTTGTGAACATATCTACAGGTCATTTAAAATTCTTTCTAAATGTCTTTTTCTTAAAGAGAAAACTTCTTTACAAAGGACATTTGATAAAAGTTTTTATATATGAAACTAAAAGTCACACATCGTCATCCTGCTATTTAAAGAAATCTATTGATCATATTTTTTTGTACAAATCCTTCCATGTTACTTACTTTATTTTAGTATTTGCACATTTCTCTGACTGACCAGTTATCACAACTCCCATGTGTGTTGTCCACAGTTCCCGGCCCACAGGCAAAGGAGTGGAAGGACTTGCGAGAGTTGGATCCCGAGCAGCTCTCTCCTTTGCCTTTGCCTTCTTACGCAGGGCCTGGCGGTCAGGTATGTGGGCCCAGAGTGTTCCCTTTCCCCACATCGGAAGACTTGGATTGTCTTCTCAGTTCTGCCACCACATGCCCTTGGCCGATCCCATATGCTCTCTGTGCCTCATTTTTCTTGTTCGTAGAATGAGAGGCTTCAGTCTGTTTGATTTTTCAGGACTGTTCTCTTAAAAAAAAAAAGAAAGAAAAAAAAAGTGTATATGTGCATATATATTCCAGGTAAACCACTGCAGTGTGCATCAATGCTGATTTATTTTCTAGAACAAGAAGTTAGAATTGCACATGGGAGAGTCATAAAATAAAGAACTGACTTTGAGTTCTTGGAGTATCTCGTTGAGAGGAAAGTGAGGGATTAAAAACGTGACAGTGGCATCCTCTCATATGGTGGGGTAGGAGGTCCCTCTGGGAAAGTGGGGAGGGCTTTACTTGTCAGTGCTGCCTGAGGATTGGGTGGCCTCCTCTGATGCATGTGTGTGCCCAGGGGAGGATGCAGATCTCTGCAGCGAGCTGTTACAGGAGTCCCTGGATGCCTTGAGAGCCCTGCCTGAGGCTTCACTCTTTGATGAGAGCACGGTGTCCTCTGTGTGGCTGGAGGTGGTAGAGAGAGCAACCAGGTTCCTCAGGTCTGTTGTGACAGGGTGAGTTCTTTCTTTTCACATCTTAATACATGAATGGTTCTAACATGCTTCAAAGTCTCGTCTCATCTTCTTCTCTTTAGAGCAGAAGGTTTGTCATATGTGTTTCCAGCCCATCCTCAGCTCTGTGATTCTAGATCCTGGTTTTTAGGTTTTCAAATATTTGCTTTTGATATTCTGATTAGACCCAGGAAGCTATCATATTGAATCAGGTAGAAAATGAAAGATGCTTTTGTAATGTATTTTTTTTTAGATATTTTATGATTTGGGAATTAGTCATTCATAAAGTGTTTGAGCACCTATTGTGGGCCTCTCAGTGAGAATGTGGATGCTACCATTCTGAGTGAGTGGTGTTGTCTTAATAGACAGTGTGGGATTAAACAACTACTCAAGATCAAACCTGTGTGTATTCATGTTAGTGTAAAAAAATTTTTAAATGTGAATCATTTTTCAGTAAGGAAAGCCATGAACTCTGATCTTGGGTGCTATGTATTTTTTTAAGAGTTTTTAAATTTAAAGAAAATGTACGTGTTCAAGACATAATTCAGCAGCAAGGACATAATTAAAGGAAAAGTGAGTATTTTCTCATTCCTTTCGCCAGAGGTCACTGCTGTGCCCCTTCCAGTATGCAGGGATACCTGTGGTCTCTATGCTAACAGGCTGTGAGTTCAGCTCCCTAGAATGCTGATGAAGGCATTGCAACAAGGTTTAGGACTGGGAGCCCTGAAAATAGGCTTGGAATTACAGTTGATCCTTGAACAATATTAGGGGGTTGGGGGTGCCAGTACCCACACAGGTGAAAATCCACATGTAACATTTGACTCCCCCCAAACTAATAGCATACTGTGGATTGGAAGCCTGACTGGTAACCTGAATAGTGGATTAACACATATTTTATGTTATATCATTTATTTACTGTATTCTTATTATACTACCTACCTTTTTCTTTTTTTTTTTTTTTTAAAAGATTTTATTTATTCATTTGAGAGAGAGAGAATGGGAGAGAGAGCACGAGAGGGGGGAGGGTCAGAGGGAGAAGCAGACTCCCTGCCGAGGAGGGAGCCCGATGTGGGACTCGATCCTGGGACTCCAGGATCATGACCTGAGCCGAAGGCAGTCGCTTAACCAACTGAGCCACCCAGGCGCCCTACCTACCTTTTTCTTAAAATTTTTGTATTTCTAGGCAACATGGTTCATCTGTGAGTTTTTTCAAATTATGGCAAGTCTCCAAAAAATTTTTCTATATATATATATATATATATATATATGTTGAAAAAAATCTGTATAAGTGAACCTGTGCAGTTCAAACTCGTTCAGAGGTCAACTGTAATTTCAAAATTCAACTGTAATGGTGATGTCAGAAGGTCCTCCCTTCCCCATCTTGGGTTAAGAAGACTTGTTATTTATTATTGGGGAAAAGTTAAAATATTTCTTTGGTCAGAGATAAAAATAAGCATAACATTTTGCATATATTTGCCATGTGGTTTTAGAAGTTGATGTTTCTCCACTTCCATAGAGGGATGTGGATATTCCACGTCATTGAAAGTGGAAACATACCTAAACATTTTTCTACTCATGATTTGAATAATGATAAAAATAATTTTATGCTATGGAAACTGGAATATGTTTTCTAATGTAGTCATCTTACAGTATCTGAATTAATTCTTTCAATAAGAAAATATCTTTACAAATTAATTGTATGCTTTAAAATCTCTTATTAAATTTGAGTAGTCAGTCTCAGAAACTTGATTCTAAATATTAAAAATATACATGCTGTCTTTAAACTCTAATGTTACTTTGTTCTGCTTTCATTTCAGGGATGTTCATGGAACGCCTGGTACCAAAGGGCCGGGAAGCATTCCCCTTCAGGACCAGCACCTGGCCCTGGCCATCCTGTTAGAGCTGGCTGTGCAGAGAGGCACGCTGAGGTGAGGGATGCCTCAGGCTGGGAGCATTTCAGGGAAATGTCTCTGTATCTGAACATCTGTTTCATTTTATGGCATTTCATTGAATCATTTGTGATTGTAGAAAACATGTGGTATTCTTCTATAATCAAGAACCATATCCCAGGACTTTCTCTTCTTTTAAAACTGGGTACACTTAGGTTTCTTCACTTCCTTTTTTTTATGTTCAACTTTCTAGTAGTCTAGGAGCTGTTCTTTTTTTTTTTTCTTTTAATTTTCCTCAAATAATGATTTTTATTCCATTAATTAAGGTCCTAGGAGTTCCCTTTAGAAAGTGCTGTTTGAGGGGTGCCTGGGTGGCTTAGTTGGCTAAGCGTCTGACTCTTAATTTTGGCTTAGGTCTTGATCTCAGGGTCATGAGTTCAAGCCCTGGGTTGGGCTCCAAGCTGGGTGTGGAGGCTACTTTAAAAAAAGAAAAGTGCTGTTTGAGTTTCTTAACTGGTTTTATATGTGGATATCTTGTGCTAAAATCTTGGCATTGATTCAGTGATTTTACTGCCAAGAATTATTTTCATGGTATTATTTTAATGGTATCCTTTCGAATATGAAGTATTTCTTCTATTTAATTAGCTAACCTGCTTTTATTTTTGGCAGACCATGGCAATAAAAGCTAATCTGTTTTTGCTAGAGAATAAAGATATTTTCTCTTTCAGCCAAATGTTATCTGCCATCCTGTTGTTGCTTCAACTGTGGGACAGTGGGACCCAGGAAACTGACAATGAACGGTCCGCCCAGGGCACCAGCGCCCCCCTTCTCCCTTTGTTGCAAAGATTCCAGAGCATCATCTGCAGTAAAGATGCCCCTCATACAGATGGTGACACTCACGTAAGTATCGTAACAAGATTTTGCATTTAAGTAGCTGTCTTGATTCAGTTATCCTAAAAGACTTAGACTTTTGGGGTGCCTGGGTGGCTCAGTCGTTAAGCGTCTGCCTTCAGCTCAGGTCATGATCCCAGGGTCCTGGGATTGAGCCCCGTTTCGGGCTTCCTGCTCAGCGGGAAGCCTGCTTCTCCCTCTCCCACTCTGCCTGCTTGTGTTCTCTCTCTCGCTGTGTCTCTATCAAATAAATAAATAAAATCTTAAAAAAAAAAAAAAAGTTAGACTTTTATAAACAAGCCCAGAGTGCATATCTGTGACAGTAGTTGTCTCTAGGGGAGAGAGTGAGTCAGATGTGGGACAGGTGTAGGGATGTCATGGAGTGAGTTTCAGTTGATGTGGTAGAATATCACGGGAGCATGAGACCTGTGTGTGTGTGTTCTGGATTGTGTGTACTTAGTAGGAAGAATGTATTTCTTGACATGTATCAACTTGTACTTTTAGAGAGATTCCTCTGCTGCTCTTTGACCATGCAGTTTTCTTTCTGCTGAACTGGAGCCATTGAGCCCTTCATGTTTGTGGGTTTAGTGCTTGTGTGTTTCTAGCAGCCTAGAAACTTGCTTTGGCTGCGCTTTGGCTGTGATGGGGAGTGAGTTTAAGATGCTGTGGAAGATATAAAGAAGGCGTGCTCATCTCCATGAAGGAGTTAGTAAGAGGCATGAAAATGGGTAAAAATTCTGACAATTGAAATTTCAGGAACAAAATGTGAGAGTCAAGCAGGTCCTTATGGGCACTTGCAATGATAATGTGGAGAGGCAGCGCAAGGGTTTGAGGCTCAGTTGGTGTGGGATGAAGTGTGTGTCTGGTTCAGAGGATGTGCTTTACCATGAGGTCGTGTAGTTGCCTAGTGGTTAACGTTCATTTGTTTTGACCCTGCCTAGAGAAGTCAGGTAAATCTTTCTCCTCCATGTTCCTCCATATGCCATTTATGGAGAAGACCTCAGATCGGTGAGTACCAGCTGCATTGCAGCACAGAGCTAAGTCTGACATGCACCCTTTTTTTTAAGATTTATTTATTTGTGAGAGAGAGAGTGCGTGTGCAGCGTGGGAGGGGCAGAGGGAGAGGGAGGGAGAGAGTCTCAAGCAGACTTCCCACTGAGCACGGAGTCCAACGGGGGGGCTCAATCTCACAACGCCAAGATCATGACCTGAGCTGAAATCAATATTTGGACCCTTAACTGACTGAGTTACTCAGGTGCCCCTGACATGCACACTTTTAAATACATATTAGAAAAAGAGCATTGAAAATAGTGGCTTACTTTCTTGGCCCTTCCTGTGTGCGGGGCATTGTGTGGAGCATGTCACCTAAGTCATCACTGTGTTTAGTCCTAGAACAGCGAGGCTGGTGGCAGAGGAGGGCCTGCCTGGGTCCTGGGTGTGAACTTGTGGGACTGCTTCTTTTTAGAAGAGTTTGATCTTGTAGGTCTTTTCTGGAAAGGCAGCTATTCCATTATAAAGTTAATTTTTCTATCACTTGGCAGTCTTTAATGGGAATAAGGCTATTCTGCCTTTAGAAAAGAATGAAATTTGTTACTTAATGTGCAGGTAATACTAGGTTTTCTCCAGGATGGGTGGCATTTAGGTTAAAATAAGTGGTTTTGGTTTTCAGTTTACAAAGCCAGTTTGAGGTGCAGTGCTGTGTTCCTAGGAAGCTTGCTCTGTATTTTGAGGGCTGCTGGAGGGGTGAGTCTGCAGGGTGGCTGGGCCATGTCATTGACCTGTGTGGAGTATGCACATGGAAATGTGCAGGCACCACTGTGTGTAGTTTTACAGCAAGTGTGTAAACATGTGGATGTGTAGTGTCACTGGATCAGCAGCACTTCTCATTTGATGGCCAAAAGGAGTAGGTTTACAGATAATGCATAACTGTGACTACCAAAATATAAAGAGTGGTTAAGGGCTAATTATGTTACTTTAATTTTTCCTCTGTTCTCAAGAAGCCTGTTTACTTTTCTTCTGTAGCTTTTGTCTGGTCCTTTGAGCCCCAATGAGAGTTTCCTGAGGTACCTTACTCTTCCACAAGACAATGAACTTGCCATTGACTTAAGACAAACTGCGGTTGTTGTCATGGCCCATTTAGACCGCCTGGCTACTCCCTGTATGCCACCTCTGTGTAGCTCACCAACGTCTCATAAGGTATGTGAGATAGCAGTGTTTGTTCTTTGTATGTTCTACAGTTAGTTGCACTCCTAGATTCTCACTCTGTGCCAATATGGAGACACTTTCTCTGGTATTGGGGGTGGAGCTGGTTACAGCTTTAAAACATGTATACACTTTAAAGTGTTGTCAGTGGTCAGAGCGAGTGATGAGCAAGCTGAGGTGCACAGGACTTTAGGACCCAATCCAGCATCCCAGGTTCCAGATTCAGGAGATGTGTCCCCAGAGAGCTCTCCTTTATCTGAACAACCACATGCTGTCCTGCCTTCCTCAGGGAGGTTCCAGCGCTTTTTTTGTATAATAGGAGCTTAGGCCATGGGCTGTCTTGATGCTGCTCAGAGCAGTGATAACGCTAATCTACATGTGTGAAGAGCCTGCCAGTGCAGGCCCCCTGAGGACTTCACACACACAGTTGCATCTGGCATCACAACACTGTCCCACTGTATTGATGAGAAGATTGCCATTTGGAGTGGCAGTGAATTTTGCCAGGGTCACACAGAATAATCCTGGATTTGAATCCAGGTTTTTCTAACTTTTTATTTTTAACATGATTTATATTTATTTCATTTTACCATCTTTTTTTTTTTTTTCCAAATAAGTATATTCACATGGTTCAAAGGTCAAAATTAAGTGCAAAGACACCGTTACTTTCTCCTCCCTGTCCCCTCATCCGCCTGGTTTTGCACCTGCTGCTTTTCACTTTTCTAGTCTCTTACATATCCTTTCAATATCTCTGGTATTAGCATTAGTGGTAGCATGTCGTAGCTTGTTTTTTTCACTACACAGTATGTACTGAGGAGCTTTCTCTATTAATAAACAGAACTTCTTTCTTTATTTTAAAGCAACTCAGTATTCCATATATGGATCTATCATGATTTTTTTGATGGACACTGTGTTGCCAGAAGTTTGCTACTCAAGTACCGCTGCAGTGACTAGCCTTGTACGTTTGTTCTGTTTGCACGTATGCATGCGCCAGTGATTGACCTGATACGGGTGGACACGTTAGCTGATTATCACAAAATTGCTCACATACAACTTGATCCTTCTCACCCATACCAACAGTAGGATACTTGTCTCCCAGCCTCTTGCTTAGGCTTTCAGGTTTCTTCCTGTTACTACAAAAATGGTAACCTGATACAATCTGAGCATTTTAAAATATGTTTAATGTCTATTTATATTACTTTTAATGGTTTCTGTTAAAATGAAATGCTGTGGAAGAATAATAACCTGTTCAGTTACTTCATCTTACCTGTTAACTGAGGTAATATGGAATGTTATGACTTATTTTGATGTTTTAGATCAGCTCCTTTCTTTACATGCTTTGTTTTTATCCTATGGTATCTCAGTGTTACTCTTAGCATAAATTTTTCTTTCTTTTGAGTAAGAAAGAAATATTCTTGCCACCCCGTAAAGAAGATGTTTACTTACCTTGTTATCTTACAGGGATCATTGCAAGAAGTCATAGGATGGGGGTTAATAGGATGGAAATACTATGCCAATGTGATTGGTCCAATTCAGTGTGAAGGACTTGCCAACCTGGGGGTCACGCAGATCGCCTGTGCAGAAAAGCGCTTCCTGATCTTGTCGAGGAATGGCCGCGTGTATACGCAGGCCTACAACAGTGACACGCTGGTGGGTGTTTTGGGGCCCAGATCACTTCCCTTGGTGGGCACTTTTCTACTACAGGTGCTACAGAATTCTAGTCTTTATTTCTGAAGATTTAGAAGCATCTGTTCATTGTATTTTATTAGTCTTACTTAATAATCTTAAATAATTAAGATCATTATTGTCAAAATTTGGGGGCAGAATTTCTTAGTTGTTAAGATCAGGAGCTCCTTACAGTAACATGCATTGCCCATCATGATTCCCATTTGTAAACTAATTTTCCACGTGTAAACTCAGTATATTTTGGGGGCCAGATAGTAACAGATAAGGGAATTGGGCCTTGTGGGGTGTTTTTGACCTTGAGTTGTGAATTTCCATTGTGTGGAAGTGGCCTAGTCACATCACAGAGCACTTGGAGGCTGCCCACTCTTCTGTTGGTAGTGGGCAGGGCGTCTGGACGATTGGATGGCAGCCTCCAGAAGCTCATGTTCTTTCAGTTCTAGGAGAGTTTGTTAAAATGAGATGCATAATTGAGAAGAGTCATGCTGTTTTGTGTTTTAGTGCTTGTGTGTTTCTAGCAGCCTAGAAACTTGCTTTGGCTGTGCACTCCTCCATGTTCCTCCATATGCCATTGGTCATGCTGTTTTCATTGTCCTTGGACTGCTTACTAATTTTCTTCCTATTTTTACCCTTTTAGGCCCCACAGCTGGTCCAGGGTCTTGCCTCCAGAAACATTGTGAAGATTGCTGCCCATTCTGATGGTCACCACTACCTGGCTCTGGCAGCCACGGGAGAGGTGTACTCCTGGGGTTGTGGGGATGGTGGTCGACTGGGCCACGGGGATACTGTGTACGTATGGTCGATTCTTAAAATTGACATGCTTTCCCTTTGAGTTGCTGTATCCAAAATAGGATGAAAAGAAAAGTGTGGCTGGTTATTTTATAGCTACTCTGACATGTAGGGCTGGGGTGGAGAAGGCTATCAAGATATGTCAGCCCCTGGGTAATGCTATGGGAGTTCTGCCCATAGCACAGAGGATGATGTCAGTTGCCCTTCCTGTTCTTCTCTCCCAGATTCAAAGCTTCCAGCTTTTGCTGTTCCTATTTTAACTACATATACCAATACCCCACACTGTGGAGTTTCCTAAAGCAAATCCCATTGAAACAATCCCTTGTTTCTTCATACACAAACAGTTCAACATGTCTCTAAGAGATAATATCCTCCTTTCCTTAAGCCATTCCATTTTCATAGGTACAAAATTCAATAATTTAATGTCCTATTTTGTGGAAGCTTTTGATTATTGTGAGAGACCAGGAATAAAACAAAATGGTTGTTCTAAATGCAAGGTTGTAAAAATGGAGAGTTCCCACAGCTGCCACAGAGTGGAAGGAACCCTTTTATATGTTGCTGGCTTAAGTGGGGAGCCTGGTAGAGAAAAACTTGGCCCTAGATTAAAATTGAAGATGCACCCCCACTTCAAGAGGGTTAGAGGCATGAACAGAGTTGAGAGGAGTCTGGCCCCTTCTCACTGTGGTGGGATGGAGATGGACATCCCTGGGTAGAGTCTCAAACTGTGAAAAAAGCTGAGCAATGTGTATTGTGTGTTAGCATTCAGCAGAAATATTCCAAACTTGACAGTACTGTAAGGGATTCAGACAAATGTGGTAAAATGATTGTGAGAAACAAAGGATTGCTAATTATAGAATTTAGAATTGTTATTCTCATACTAAAGGAGGTGAGGTGGGTGGGGCACATAGGACTTGAAAGGATGGAGATACAGGCTGGGCACATTAGTTTTTTCCTTCTTTTATGTTATTTGTAATTTGTACTAAATTACAAAAAACTAGTATATACTCAGTTGAGATTAAGTGCTAGATGCTAGATTAAATAACTTGTCCATTGCTCGAGAAATTGAGGGAAGGAAAAGAGATCAGTGAAGATGGTAGGAGTTGGAGGGAAACTTGGGGGTTGAAACTTGAGCTGAAGAGGGAGGGATAAGTGGTATCAGAGTAGGGTTGTTCAGCTCTCCCTGTGCCTATATGTGCCCATGCTTTTGTGTGCATTTATTTATTTTGCAGAATAGTGGGTCACAAAGTCAGTAAACCATGTCTTTGGAGAGGGTAGAGTTGGGTGTTACCAATCATAGTATACATATTCTGGATTATAAGCATAGGGCGTTTTGCTAGTTTTGAAAGTGAAGAGCCATCTACTAAGATTGCTCCCTAATTAATCCTTACTGCCTTCTATTTTCATTTGTAAAATATAGTTTGGAGTGTGATTAGTAAACCTTGCTCCTTCATTCCTTCCTTATTTAACAAATGTGTAAATTTTAACCACTGGTATGAGGTCTACAAATCCATTTGTTTTAAGAGTACAATTTGATGAGTTTCAGCAAATGCATGCAGTTGGGGAACCACCACAACTGAGAGAACATTTCTGATGCCCCTGCTACTTTCTTTGGACCCCTTTGCAATCAAACCCTGCTCTCTACTTCCAGTTCCTGATCTGCCCTCTATCACTATGTGGTATTTTGTTCCTGGCTCTTTCACTTAGCAGAGTTCCTGAGCTTCAGCCAACTTGTTGTGTGTGTCAGTAGTTGCTTTGTCCCTGTTGCTGAGTGGTCTGTCTGTGGATGGGTCACTGTTTTGGACCACTATGAACAAAGCTGCTCTAGACTTGATTGTACGAGTCTTTAACAAACCTGTTTTGATATTTCTGCTGGATGCCATGCTTGGCATCAGGTGCCCAATAAACGATCAATCATGGAAGTGTTGGGTGTTTGAATTCTATGTTCCTTTATTATTTCATAAGGCGCCTGAAAAGCCAAACTGTCTTGGCACTCTGATAGTTGATTCAGATAGTTATTTTCTTTGCTAACACTAATAGGACATGCGTTGAAGGACATTCACATTTGTTTCCTTTCTCTCCACAGGCCTTTGGAAGAGCCTAAGGTGATATCTGCTTTCTCTGGAAAACAGGCTGGGAAGCATGTGGTGCACATCGCGTGTGGAAGCACATATAGTGCGGCCATCACTGCCGAGGGGGAGCTATATACCTGGGGCCGAGGGAACTACGGCCGACTAGGCCACGGTACATTTGCTCTGAGCCAGCTCGAGCATGCAGTGGGAGGTTGCCTCTTTTGAGGATCTTACAATAACGATTGTCCTATCTGTTTGAAGGCTCCAGTGAAGATGAGGCCATTCCAATGCTGGTAGCTGGGCTTAAAGGATTGAAGGTCATTGATGTGGCATGCGGGAGCGGGGATGCTCAAACCCTGGCCGTGACAGAGAATGGTACGCAGTGCTTATGCTGCCCGAGCAGATCCTCAGGATGAGGAGTGCCGCTTTCCTTGAGGGAGTGAGTGCACCTCATGTGGCTGCCCCTTTGTCCATCTTTAAGTGGTGTGCACCTTAGGGTCCATGGCAGAGGTTAAGAAGTTACAGGACTTCTAACATCTTTTACCTGCATCCAGAGAGCTAGTTAACAGCTATATCCTCCCTATTTGGGCATTTCATTTTTTAATAAAAAAATGAGTTACAGTGGAATAATTGACATTCTGAATTGTTTCTAGTTATTATATATTTCCTCATGTTCAGCTACCTTTGATTCTCTGTGGTAACTTAGAACACTGCTTAGTCTATGTGGATTCTAGTATAATGCTACATTGTTCGCTTGTTTTTAATTGTACTTTTGTATTTGTGTTCATTACTGAGATTGTACTCATTTTGCTTTTCCTTTGAAGGGTACATTTAGCAGGTTTGATGGTTAGAATCTTACTGATTTTTAAAAACTATTTGTTAATATTGTGAGGGTCTGTCTTCAAAATTGTGGGGATCTGTCAGAATCAGCTGGGGAGCCTCTCTGTCTGCCCTCCTGCAGAAGTTGAATGGCACATTGGGAACTGACTTAATTCTGGGGATTACTTTCTTTTTTTTAAAAATTATTTATTTATTAGTTTCAGAGGTAGAACTTAGTGATTCATCCGTTGCATATAACATGCAGAGCTCGTTACATCAAGTGCCCTCCTTAATGCCCATCACCCAGTTACTCCTTCCCGCCCCCGCCAGCAACCCTCAGTTTGTTTCCTCTAGTTAAGAGTCTTTTATGGTTTGTCTCCATCTCTGATTTCCTCTTATTTTTTCTTGTATTCATCTGTTTTGTTTCTTAAATTCCGCATATGAGGGAAATAATCTGATATTTATCCTTCTCTGACTGACTTATTTTGTATAGCATAATACCCTCAAGTTGCATCCACATCATTGCAAATGGCAAGATTTTATTCTCTTTGATGGCGGAGTAATATTCCATTGCATATATATACCACATCTTCTTTATCCATTCATCTCTCGATGGACATATGGGCTCTTTCCATAGTTTGGCTATTGTGGACGTTGCTGCTATAAACATTGGGGTGCATGTGCCCCTTCCAGTGACTATGTTTGTATCCTCTGGATAAATACCTAGTAGTGTGATTGCTGGATTGTAGGGTAGCTCTATTTTTAACTTTTTGAGGAACCTCCATACTGTTTTCCAGAGTGGCTGTACCAGGTTGCATTCCCACAGGCAGTGTAAAAGGGTTCCCCTTTTTCTGCATCCTCAACAACATCTGTTTTTTCCTGAGTTGTTAATTTTAGCCATTCTGACTGGTGTGAGGTGGTATCTCATTATGGTTTTGATCTGTATTTCCCTGATGCCAAGTGATATTAAGTGTTTTTTCATGTGTCTGTTGGCCATTTGTATGTCTTCTTTGGAGAAATGTTTGTTCATGTCTTCTGCCCATTTCTTGGTTGGATTATTTGTTCTTTGGGTGTTGAGTTTGATAAGTTACAGATTTTGGATACTAGTCCTTTATCTGATAAGACATTTGCAGATATCTTCTCCGATTCTGTAGGTTGCCTTTTAGTTTTGTCAGCTGTTTCCTTTGCTGTGCAAAAGCTTTTTATCCTGATGAAGTCTCAATAGTTCATTTTTGCTTTTGTTTGTCTTGCCTTTGGACACGTGTCTAACAAAAACTTGCTGAGGCCAAGGCCAAAGACGTTGCTGCCTGTGTTCTCTAGGATTTTGATAGATTTCTGTCTCACATTTAGGTCTTTCATCCATTTTGAGCTTATTTTTGAAACTGGACAGTGGTCCAGTTTCATTCTTCTGCATGTGGCTAATTTTCCCAACACCATTTGTTGAAGAGATTGACTTTTTCCATTGGATATTCTTTCCTGCTTTGTCAGAGATTAGTTGACCATGGAGTTGAGGGTCCAATTCTGGGTTTTCTATTCTGTTTCACTGATTTATGTGTCTGTTTTTGTGTCAGTACAATATTGTTTTGATGATTACAGCTTTGTAATACAGCTTGAAGTCTGGATTTGTAATGCTTATTCCTAGGTATCTTACGGTTTTTGGTGCAATTGTAAATGGGATTGAGTCCTTGATTTCTCTTTCTTCTGCTTCATTGTTAGTGTATAGAAATGCAACTGACTTCTGTGCATTGATTTTATATCCTGCCACTTTGCTGAATTTCTTTATCAGTTCTAGCAGTTTTTGGGTGGAGTCTTTTGTGTTTTCTACATAGAGTATCACGTCATCTGTGAAGAGTGAGAGTTTGACTTCTTTGCTGATTTGGATGCCTTTTATTTCTTTTTGTTGTCTGATTGCTGTGGCTAGGACTTCCACTACTATGTTGAACAGGAGTGATGAGAATAGCCTTTTGATGTATTGTTGGATCCTATTAGCTAGTATCTTGCTGAAAATTTTTGCATCCATGTTAATCAGGGATATTGGTCCATAATTCTCCTTTTTGGTGGGGTCTTTGGTTTTGGGATCAAGGTAATGCCGGCCTCATATAATGAGTTTAGAAGTTTTCTTTCCATTTCTATTTTTTAATCAGCTTCAGAAGAATAGGTATTAATTCTTCTTTAAATGATTGGTAGAATTCTGTTGTGAGGCCACCTGGACCTGGACTCCTGTTTGTTGGGAGATTTTTGATTACTGCTTCAGTTCCTTTCCTGGTTACAGATGTGTTCAGGTTTTCTATTTCTTCCTGTTTCAGTTTTGGTTTTTATGTTTAGGAGTGCATCCATTTCTTCCAGATTGCCAAATTTGTTGGCATATAGTTGCTCTTGATATGCTCTTACAATTATATTTCTTTGGTGTTGGTTGTGATCTCGCCTCTTTATTTATGATTTTATTATTTGGGTCCTTTCTCTTATTGACATATCTGGCTAGGGGTTTATCGATCTTACTAGTTCTTTCAAAGAACCAGCTCCTAGTTTCATTGATTTCTTCTGCTGTTTTTGATTTATATTTCATTGATTTCTGCTCTAATCTTATTATTTTTCTTCTCCTGCTGGATTTAGGCTTTATTTGCTGTTCTTTTTCCAGCTCCTTTAGGGTAACGTTAGATTGTGTGTATGGGACTTTTCTTGAAAAAGGCCTGTATTGCTATATACTTCCCTCTTAGGACTGCCTTTGTTGCATCCCAAAGTATGTGAACTGTTGTGTTTTCATTTTCATTTGCTTCCATGTATTTTTTTTATTGTTTTTTAGTTTCCTGGTTGTCCCATTCATTCTTTAGTAGGATGCTCTTTAATCTCCATGCATCTGTGTTCCTTCCAAATTTCCTCTTGTTATTGAGTTCAAGTTTTAAAAGCATGTGGTCTGAAAATATTCATGGTATAATCTAAGTCTTCTGGTTCCAGTTGAGACCTGATTTGTGATACAGTATGTGATCTCTTCTGGAGAATGTTCCATGTGCACTCTAGAGGAATGTGTATTCTGTTGCTTTAGGATGAAATGTTCTGAATATTTCTGTTAAGTCCATCCGGTCCAGTGTGTCATTCAAAGCCCTTGTTTCCTTGTTGATCTTCTGCTTAGATGATCTTTCCATCTCTGTGAGTGGGGCGTTAAGTCCCTTACTATTACTGTATTATTATCAAAGTGTTTCTTTAATTTTGTTATTACTCGGTTTATATATTTGCCTGCTCCCAAATTAGGGGTATAAATATTTACAATTGTTAAGTCTTGTTGCATAGACCCTTTTATTATGAATCAGTGTCCTTCCTCATCTCTTATTACAGTCTTTGGTTTAAAATCTAGTTTGTATGATATAAGGATGGCTACTCCAGCTTTCTTTTGATGTTCATTAGCATGGTAAATGATTTTACACCCCCTTACTTTCAATTTGGATGTGTCTTTGGGTTTAAAATGAGTCTTTTATAGACAGCATATTGATGGGTCTTGTTTTTTTAATCCATTCTGATACCTTATGTCTTTTGATCGGAGCAATTACTCTATTTACATTCAGAGTAATTACTGAAGGATATGAATTTAGTGCCATTGTATTACCTGTAAAGTTGCTGTTTCTGTATATTGTCTCTGTTCCTTTCTGGCCTTTGTTACTTTTGGGTTCTCTCTTCGCTCAAAGGATCCCCTTTAATATTTCTTGTAGGGCTGGTTTAGTTTTCACAAATTCCTTTTGTTTCTGTTTGTCCTGGAAACTCTTCATCTGTCCTTGTATTCTGAATGACAGCTTTGCTGGATAAAGTATTCTTGGCTGTATATTTTTCCCATTTAGCATGCACATTGAATATATCATGTCAGTCCTTTCTGGCCTGCCAGGTCTCTGTAGACAGGTCTGCTGCCAGCCTGATGTGTCTACCTTTGTAGGTTCAGGACCTCTTGTCCTGAGCTGCTTCTATAATTTTCTCTTTGTCTCTGAAATTTGCTAGCTTCACTATTATATGTTGAGGTGTTGACCTATTTTTATTGATCTTGAGGGGGTTTTCTGGGCCTCCTGGACTTGAATGCCTGTTTCCTTCCCCAAATTAGGGAAGTACTCAGCTATAATTTGTCTAAATGAACGTTCTTCCCCCCTGCCCCCATCTTCTGGGGCCCCCTATTATCTGGATATTATTTTGCTTTATAGTGTTTGAGTTCTTGAAATTTCCCTTCATGGTCCCGTAGTTGTTTTTCTCCCCCCTTCTCAGGTTCCTTATTTTGCATCATTTTTTCTTCTATCTCACTGACTCGCTCTTCTGCCTTCCTTATCCTCACTTTGGAGCCTCCGTTTGTGACTGTATCTCAGTAATAGCATTTTTAATTTCGGCCTCATTAGATTTTAATTTTTTATTTATACAGGGATTCTCTACTGTCTTCTATGCTTTCTTCAAGCCTAGCCAGTATCTTTATAATCGTTTTAAATTCTAGTTCAGACATCTTACTTATATCTGTTATTGATTAAATCCCTGGCAGGGATTATTACCTCCTTTCTTTTGCGGTGAGTGTCTCCATTTCGTCATTATGTTGAGAAAAGAATAGAAGAAAATGAGAGATTAGACAAAAATAACAACAGAAAAAAACAAAACAAACCAGAAGAAAACAAAAACAAAACAAAATAAGAAAAAATCAAACAAGAAGTAAAACAGAACGAAACAATAAACTAGATCCTGGGTGTATTTTGGTCTGTTTGTTAAGAGAAACTATATCCCAAAATAGCAAAGAAAGATAATTTTATATATATATAGAAAAATAAAATAAAATACAATGAAAGTAAACCAAAAATTATATATATACAAATATTTATATATATATGTAAAACATGTATAAAAATAAAAATTACCCATTCATCTGTTGAAGGGCGATGGATAAAGAAGATGTGGTCCATATATACAATGGAATATTACTCAGCCATCAGAAAGGATGAATACACACCATTTGCATCAACATGGATGGGGCTGGAGGAGATTATGCTAAGTGAAATAAGTTAAGCACAGAGAAAGACAATTATCATATGGTTCCACTCATATGTGGAACATAAGGAATAGCATGGAAGACATTAGGGGAAGGAAGGGAAAACTGAAGGGTGGGAAATCAGAGAGGGAGATGAACCATGAGAGACTGTGTACTCCAGGAAACAATGTGAGGGTTTCAGAGGGACAGGGGTGGTTGGGGTAGCCTGGTGATGGGTATTAAGGAGGGCACGTGCTGTAATGAGCACTGGGTGTTATACACAAATAATGAATCATGAAACAGTATATCAAAAACTAATGATATACTGTATGGTGACTAACATAATAAAGAAAAAAAATTAAAGAATAAAAGAATTGAAAAAATAAGAAAATTAGGTGAATGAAAATAAAACTGGAAGACTAAAGAATAGAAAAAACCCCACGAATGCTATATACTGTATTCCCCAAGAGCTGAAGTTTTGCAGTTCTCTATCATCTGTAAACTTGGTGCTCTCCAGTTGTTCCTGCTGGTCTTCTGGTGGAGGGGTCTATTGATCAATTCTCAGGTGCCCTTGCCGTGGTGGATCTGTGCTTCCCTTGCCAGGGTGCTGGGCTCAGTGTATGTGGCTCTGGATTGCAGTGTGTGGCACTGATTTGCTTCTTGAAGGCTTTTAGCACTGATGGCGGGATGAAAATAGTGGTGCCTGGATCTTTATCCCTGGAGCTGAAAGTTGGTGTCCCTCACTCTTCAGTGAGTCCTCACAGAAAAGCAGTCAGTCACTCTGTCTCCCTGTTTTTTGTCCGAACTCTGTGTTCACTTAGCCTGTGACTGACTGTTTTTATCTCAGGCATGTGCTGGAGTTTCGGGTCTCTGCAAACTTTTATGGACTCCTGAGATGTGGATCCATGCTGTTCCTTCTGGGAGTTTGTGGGGCATCTCGCTGAGCTTCTGCCTTTTGCCTAGACCCTGCCCGTAGAGCGGTTGTGCAACCATGCAGCAGTTCTCAGTTTACAGCTTATAGCAACACAGAGCCGAAAGCTGGCACCTAGACTTGCTGTTTTCATTCGGCTTCCCCACTCCAATGCCTGGGAACTCTGCCGCACTCAGCCACTCCCATTCTTCTTGTGGCCTCCGGGATCCTGAGACCATGCTGTCTCACCTGGGATTCCACCCTGCTTTGCCACCTGAGCACTTTTAATCCAGTGATGTCCCCCACTGTAGCAGACTCATAAAAGTTCCGATTTTGCATCCTACTGCTTATAATACTTTGCAGTAGCCTCCTTAAACAGGCAGTTCTCTCTGCAGTTTCCTCAGATACATCACCCTGGATACCAAGTCTCGGCACCTCCTACCTTCCAAAAAGTGATTGCTTTTCTATTTTAGAATTGCAGCATTTCTTTTCTCAGATCTCCTCTTTTCACAGGTGTTCAGAATGATTTGGTAACTATCTAGCTGAATTCCAGGGACCAGACAAACTTAGGGTCCCCTATTCCTCTGCCATCTTAGCTCCCCTCCCTGGGGATTTCTTTAGTGAGAGGAGAAAGAATATTTCAGGCATCTTCATGTCCACATAGGCCCCCCCTCCCCTGAAGGGATAGACATAGAGGCATCTTCTGCTACTGTAAGTCTTGGAGAAAAGATGGGTCTCATCAGTCATCTTAAAGTTCTCTTCTGGCATGAAGCTTTCAGTTTGACATCTTGTTTTTAAGTGTCCATTGTTGAGTGATTAATAGATTTTATAAACCTCTTAGCCAGAAAGTCTTTTCTTGAATAAGTCATATTAGGGTTTGTTCTTAAATTCTTTGTGTGAAACTGCTACGAAGGTAAAGCTGTTTGAAGTTTTGACTAAATTGCTGTGATTGGAAACTATGCATGCTATTTACCTCACATTGGTATTTGGTCATATAGGGAAATGTCCCTGCTACATAACTGTGTTTTTTGAGACAATTGGTATGGTAGAAGCATCCTGACCTGTAAGGTCTGGTTCTGGGGTAACAGGGTCACTGAAAACATTGGAGAAAGTGGGAATTGCCAGCTGGGCTATGTGAACAACAGGCATTTGGCAAGGCATATAAGTGTATACACATTCTTTATACACATTCTCTGATGTTTGTGTATGGGTTTGCTGCATTGAGCATTGGTGTGTTTATGTCACTGACCACCCACTAGTGTATCATCTACAATTTTCGATCAGGGATTGGCTGTTTTCACAAATAGAATATTTGAATGCCACCTTGCTTACGTATTGTCTGTGGCTGCTTTCCTGTGACAGGGGAATACTTGGATAGTTGTGACAGAGACCACATTGCCCACAAAGCCTAAAAATACTTACCATCTGGACTTTAACAGAAAGTTTGTTGATCTCTAGTTCAGATTATTTAAAATAGAATGGGAACTTAGTCACTTATGGAGCAATCTCATTTCTTCTTTTACATTTCTTCTCATTTCTTTTCTCATCCTCTATAGGTTTTACCAGGTATTTTTTTTTCAATAATTCACATTTACTGCATTTTTGCAAAGTTTTTAGCTTAGTTATCAGAGTAAAAAGAATCCAACCACATTTTTGTAATTTGTTTTATCCCTTTATGTAATATTTAACTAGATTATACTAACAAATATTATTGGAAATAGATGCTGTCATGCAGTTAATTTGTGGTGAGCATGACAGGAACAGTGTGCAGACAGACCTGAGAGACAGTGGTCAGAGAGCTGCAACATCTTGTGGTGGGCCAAGTTACGGTATTTTATGGAGGCAGTGGAGTTTTTGTTCTGTGTTCACTACTTGGTTGAACTGAACCCAGTCGTTGAGCCCAAACTAGTACGGATCAGGACTTTATTATTCTTTTAGCTAAAACAAAAAGAAAATCTGGCTATCCTTTTTTTAATTGTTTCTGTATCAACCTGAAGTATAAACTAGATTTCATTTGGCCAGTATAGTGTTAACTAAATATATTAATGGTGTAGGTTTGTTATGGGTTATATTGAGTATTTGAGCCATTTAAAAGTTGCATTAAGATGTACAGTTATTTTTACTTAAATATATTTGTGTTTTTTTAGGTCAGGTGTGGTCTTGGGGAGATGGTGACTATGGGAAATTGGGCAGAGGTGGTAGTGATGGCTGCAAAACACCAAAGCTTATTGAGAAGCTTCAAGACTTGGATGTCGTGAAGGTTCGATGTGGAAGTCAGTTTTCTATTGCTTTGACGAAAGATGGCCAAGTTTATTCATGGGGAAAAGGTGACAACCAGAGACTTGGGCATGGAACAGAAGAACATGTTCGTTATCCCAAACTCTTGGAAGGCTTGCAAGGTGAGTGCAAAATGTAAACTTTTAAAACTCTTTGAAGCTTTTTCTTCAGTAATCTTTTAAAGATTTCAGGGTTTTTTTTTTACCTAATATTTCATGAATGACTTATCATTAGAAGGCTTTTACTCACATTTTCATAGGTATAGATAATAATGGAAAGTAGGTTGTCTTTATTAAAAAACGGTGTAGGGCACCTGGGTGGCTCAGTTGGTTAATCGTCTGCCTTCGGTTCAGGTCATGATCCCGGGGTCCTGGGATCAAGTCTCACATTGGGCTCCCTGCTCTGCAGAGAGCCTGCTTCTCCCCCTCTCCTCTGCCTCTCTCTCTCTGTCTCTCCTGAATAAATAAATAAAATCTTTAAAAAAAAATGGTGTAGAATTATTCTCACCAGATTTCATTTGAAACTCATTCAGTTTTACTAATATTGGTAAGTCCTTTTTGTGGCAGGCATCTATTCATCATTAAGTAAGCTGACCTTAGTGAGATGAACTTCTATTGGTGAGGTTACCGATACCTATAGTGTAGACATTGCTAAGATGACAGATATGCATGGTGCTGTGGGAATGTAGTGGGAGATAGGATTGGGTCCTTTGGGAGTGTTCTCACTTGAACTTATCCTTGATGGGTAAATCCTGCTTGTTTGATTTCAAGGGCATCCAGCATGCATTCTAGATAGAATGGGAGCCAAGGCATGTAGGTGTGCTTTGCAGATGCCTTCTGAAGTATGGGAGAGGTTGATGATAGGTGTATCAGGTGGCCTGTAGTGCTAAAGGGGGTGGGCAGGCTGTTTTTTAAAGTAGACTGTAAGTATTTTAGGTTTGAGTACCATACATTGTATGTCTCAACTACTCTTTTCTGCTGTTGTAGTCCAAAAGGAGCCATAGACAATATGTAAATAAATGGGCCTGGCTGTGTGATAGTACAGCTTTATTCACAAAAACAGTCCTTGGCATGTGTTTGCATGAGGGATGAAGTTTGTTGAATCCCTGAGCTAGATTCTACTTTATGTTTTTGTTTTTTTGTCAAGGGAGTTTGGAATTGAGACTTTTACATGGGACTTGCTTGTTTCTTTCCCCATCATTATTATTTTAAAACATATTAATACCTTGAGGTGCCTGGGTGGCTCAGTTGGTTAAGCGTCTGACTCTTGGTTTTGGCTCAGGACGTGATCTCAGGGTCATGAGATGGAGCCCCGCATTAAGCTCTGTGCTTGGCATGGAGTCTGCTTGAGATTCTCTCTCTCCCTCTCCTCCTCTCCCTGCTCATGCATGCATGTGCTTTCTCCTCTCTCTCTAAAAATAAATAAATCAATAAAATCTTTAAAACATATTAATACCTTGATGACAAGAAGGTACTATGGTATTTATTATTTTCTAAGTTTCTGAGGTAAGTTGTGGGGTAATACAGTTGGTTGTATGTTATGGAGCTGTGTTTGAATTTTGTTAGCCTTCTTGTTTATATATTTTTTTCACTTAGTAAAGGAAATCAGCTACATTTATTAGATACAGAGATAGCTTACTGTGAAAGCATTTAAATGATTGATGGTACAGTCATTTTGGCCATCACTATGTCAACGTCTCATAGGCTCAAGATAGAATTGTTCTCCTTACTCGGGTAGAATTTTGTAGCTGAATTATTTTTTACGTTGACATTACTGAAAATATCCCTTGTGTTGGTCATGTTAGATTTACTATTAAGCAAAAATACAATACTTTAATACTATTTAAATAGGAAAAATGTATTTGTATTATTTCACTTTGGAGAAAAAGATGTTGTTTTAGAAAACTTCCTTAATTAAGATAGCCCACAATCTGGGCTATAAAGCACACGTTAACATATTTAAAAGAAGAGAGATCAAACTATGTCCTCAGACTGCAAGGGAATTAAACTAAAAATTGTAACAGAAAGATAGTTGGGAAATCCCCAAATGCATGGAGATTAAACAACAAACTTCCAAATAACACATGGTCAAACAAAAAATCTTAAGAGAAATTTTAAAATATTTTGAACTGAATGAATATGAGAACAACTTACCAAAATTTGTGGGATGCAGTGAAAGCAGTGCTTAGAAGGAAATTAGAAGGCATATGTTAGAAAAGAAGAAAAATCTAAAGTAAGTAATCTTTGTGTGCAGGAAAGAAAACCATTAATAAAATGTAAAGGTGGGGTGCCTGGGTGGCTCAGTTGGTTAAGCGTCTGACTCTTGATATTGGCTCAGGTCATGATCTTAAAGTTGTGAGATTGAGCCCCACATTGGGCTCTGTGCAGGGCATTGGAGCCTCATTAAGATTCTCTCTCTCCCTCCCTCTCTCCCTCTGCCCCCCCCACCCCCCGGCACACTCACTCTCTCTCTCTCAAAAAAAAAAAACAAAAAAACCCCACTAAAATGTAAAGGCAACCTATAGAATATAGAATGGGAGAAAATATTTGTAAATCATATATCTGATAAGGGGTTAATATCCAAAATATATAAAGGATTCTTAAAATTTAGTAGCAAAACAAACAAAAAGTGTACCCCATAACCAATTTGATTAAAAATTAGGCAGAGTATCTGAGTAGACATTTTTCCAAAGATGAGTTATAGATGGCCAACAGGTACATGAAAAAGGTGTGTGCTCAATATCATTAATCATCAGGGAAATGCAAATCAAAACCACAGGTGAGAGAACACTTCATACCTGTTTGAATGGCTGTTATCAAAAAGACAAGAAATACAAGTGTTGATGAGGATGTGGAGAAAAAGAAACCCTTGTGCAGTGTTGATGGGAATGTGAATTGGTACAGCCACTGTGGAAAACAGTAAGGAGGCTTTACAAAAAAGAACTACCATATGAACCCACAATTCCACTTCTGGGTGTTTATCTGAAGGAAGTAAATATGTGAACTTAAAAAGGTATCTGCATCCTCATGTTCATTGCAGCATTATTCACAATAACCAAGATATGGAAACAACCTAAGTGTCCCATTGGTAGATGAGTAGATAAAGAAAATGTAGTATATACATATGATGGAATATTATTCAGCCATAAAAAAGAAGGTAATTCTTCCGTTTGTGTTAACATGGATGGACATTGAGGGCATTATGCTAAATAAATAGGTCAGATAGAGACAGACAAACACTGTATAATCCTACTTATTTGTGGAATCTAAAAAAAAAAAACACCCCAAAACTCTCCCAAAACCCCCACCAAACTCATAGATGCAGAGAATAGATTGGTGGTTGCCAGAGGTGGGAGTTGTGGGGAGTGGGTAAAGTGGGTGAAGGTGGTCAAAAAGTACAAATTTCTAGTTGTGAAATAAGTCCTGCGGTTATAATATACAGCATGGTGACTGTAGCTGTTAACACTTTATTGTGTATTTGAAAGTTGCCAAGAGAACAGATCTTAAAAGCTCTCATCACAAGAAAAAAAAATTTGTAATTATGTGTGGTTATGGATGTTAAAAAAATATCCATAGTCTAAGTTTCTACCTTAGGAAACTAGATATAGGAGAGCATATTGAATCCAAAATAAGAAGAAGGAAAGAAATAATGAGAATTAGAGAAGAAACCAATGAAATTGAAAACAGAAAATCAGTAGAGAAGATCAAAGAAACCAAAAGCTGGTTCTTTGAAAAGATTAAAAAAATCAGTATACTTTAACTAGGCTAAGAAAAAAGGAAAACAGGACACAAATTACTAATACCAGAAATGAAAGAGAAGACATCACTACAGATCCTATTAACATTGTAAAGATGATAAAGGAATACTAAGAACAAGTCTGTGCCTGCAAATTTGGTAACTTCGATGAAATGAACCATTTCTTTAAAAGACACAATTTGTCAAAATTTATACAAGAAGAAATAGACAAACTGAATAGGCTTATATCTCTTAAAGAAATTAAGTCAGTAATTAATAACTTTCCAAAACAGAAAACATGAGGCCCAGATGGGTTTACTGGTGAATTCTACCAAACATTTAAGGAAGAAATTATACCAATTCTCTGTAATCTCTTTCAGAGGATGGAAGCAAAGGTCATACTTCTTAATTCATTCTATGAGGCCAGCATTACCCTAATACCAAAGCCAGACAAAAATATTATTAGAAAAGAAAATTACAGACCAACATCTCTCATGAATATAGATGCAAAAATCCTCAACAAAATATCAGCAAATCAAATTCAACAATATATAGAAAGAATTAAACATCACCACCAAGTTGAATTTATTCTACATATGCAATGTTGGCTAGTTAACCATTCAAAAAACCAATTAATGTAATCCATCAAATCAACAGAGTAACAAGAAAAATCACCTGATCATATTAATCGATGCAGAAAAAGCATTTGATAAAATCCAATACCCATTCATGATAAAAACTTTCCGCAAACTAGGAATGGAGAGAACTTCATTAACTTGATAAAGAAAATCTATAAAAGTCCTACAGCTAACATCATACTTAATGGTGAGAAACTTGAAGCTTTCCCACTAAGATAAAGTGCAAGGAAAAGATGTCTCATCTCACCATTTCTTTTCAAAATCATACTGGAAGTTCTAGCTAATGCAACAAAACAGCAAAAGGATATTAAAGGTGTACGGATTGAGAAGGAAGAAATAAAACTATCTTTGTTCACAGATGACATGAATGTTTATGTAGAAAATCTGAAAGGATCAACAAAAAAGCTGTAATAAATGATTATAGCAAAGTTGCAGGATACAAAGTTAAAATACCAAAGTCACTTGGTATATACCTTAGTTCCTATATACCAGCAACTAAGAAGTGGAGTTTGAAATAAAAACAAAATACCATTTACAATAGTATTAAAAAAGTGAAATACATAGGTATAACTCTTAACAAAATAAGTACAAGACCTATGTGAGTAAAATTACAAAAGTGATGAATGAAATCAAAGGAGAACTAATAAATTGAGAGATATTCTGTGTTCATGGGTAGGAAGAATGAATACTGTCATTTCTATCTTGATCTATACGTTTAATGCAAGACAAACTGATTCTAAATTTTATGTGGAGAGGCAAAAGACCTAGAATAGCTAACACAGTATTGAAGGAAAAGGGCAGGTTGAAGGACTGACACTACCCAACTTCAAGACTTAATATAAAGCTACAGTAACCAAGAAAGTATGACATTGACTAAAGTATAGAAAATAGATCATTGGAACAAAATAGCTGAGAAATAGACCCACATAAGTATAGTTAATTGATCTTTGACAAGGGAGCCAAGGCAGTACAATGAAGCAAAGGTTCCTTTTTCAACGGTTTTGGAACAAGTAGACATTCACATGCCAAAAAAAAAAAAAAGAATAATTGATAATGGGCGAGGCTATGCATGTGTTGCGGTGGGGAGTATAAGGGAAATCTCTGTGCCTTTTCCTCAATTTTGCTGTGAACCTAAAAATATTCTAAAAATAGAAAGTCTCATTGAGGCAAAAAGAATATACTTTGCGTGATTATACTTGGGACAGGAGAATATGATTTAATTAATTAAAATACACTTGTCTCTTTCTGAATGAAAATATGAATAAGGAGAAAAAAGTAACTTTTTTCATACTAAGGTAAGGAAAAGATCCTTTTCATACCTTGGTATTATTTAATTTTCAGGCTATAGGTCTTAATAAATTATAGCTAGTAAAACGGGTTTTAATAACATACACGAAGCAGAGGAATTATGCATAATATTAAAGCAATGAATTATCCTTTAGAAGTTGACATTAAATACCTCCTGACCTGAATGACCTAAGCAGAAGTCAGGTGTGAAGCTGTATTGTATCACTCTTTCCTCCTAGGGAAGAAGGTAATTGATGTGGCTGCAGGCTCCACCCACTGCCTGGCTCTGACTGAGGACAGCGAGGTCCATAGCTGGGGGAGCAACGACCAGTGCCAGCACTTTGACACCTTGCGTGTGACCAAGCCAGAACCCGCTGCACTGCCAGGACTGGATACCAAACACATAGTTGGAATTGCCTGTGGACCTGCTCAGGTACTGAGTAGATAGGTTGGTTAGGTGTTTTGTGGAATTTTGGCTTCCTGTCTTCTTCGCTAGTATGTAGAAATACCATTGACTTGTGTTTGTGGTCCTTGTATCCTGTAGTTGTAGTCAGTATGTTGAAGAGTGGTGAGAGGGCACATCCTTGTTCCTGATCGTAGCGGGAAAGCATTTTTCTAGTCTTTCACCATTAGCTAGGATGTTAACGGTAGGATTTTTTTTAGTAGATGCTTTATCAGATTAAGGAAGTTTCCTTTAACTCCTACTTTTTTGAAGGTTTTTTCTAATACTGAATAGATGCTAAATTTTCTCAAATGCTTTTTTTCTTCTCAAATGATATGATCATGTAGTTTTTGTTCTTTAGTCTGTTTATATGGTAGAATATGTTAATTATTTTTCAAATATTGACCAGACCTTGCATTACTGAATAAACCCCACTTGGTTATGGTATATTATTCTTCCTTATATATTGCTTTATTTGATTTGCTGATTACATTGTTGAGGATTTTTCTGCTGATGGTCATCAGAGATAATTGGTTTGTGGGTTTTTTTTTGTGTGTGTGTGGTTTTATACTGTATGTCTATCTTTTATCAGGGTAAAACTGGCCTCATAAAAAGTGTTGACAAGTGTTCCTTTCTCTTTTGTTTTCTAGAAGGGATTGTGTAGAATTAGTGTTATTTCTTTTTTAAATGTTTTTTTGTGAATCCATCTAAGCCAGGAGATTTCTTTCTCAAATAAAAAATTATTTCTTTAAGAGATAACAGAACTATTTAGAGTTTTTTTTTCTTGAGTGGATTTTCCTGGTTTGTAACACTCAAGGAGTTGTTCCATTTCGTCTAAGTTGTCTGATTTTTGTGTATAAAGTTTTCCTTAGTATTCATTTACTAATCTTTCAAAGTCTTTGGGATCTGCAGTAATATTGGTAATTTTCTTCTTTTTTTCTTTTGCCAGTTTCACCTAGAGGTTTATCCATTTTATTATTCTTTTTAAAGAACTAGATTTTAATTTCATTAATTTTCCCCTTGTTTTTTGCTTTCTATTTCATTGGTTTATTCTCTTGTCTTTGTTATTTTTTTCCCCCTTCAGCTTGCTTTGGGTTCATTTTGCTCTTTTTTTAGTTTCTTCAGGAGGAAGCTTAGGTTAATTTTAGACCCTTCTTCTTTTGTAATATTTAAGCACTTGCTGCTATAAATTTCCCTCTAAGCAGTGCTTTAATTGCACCCACACATTCTGATGTATTTTCATTTTTGTTCAGTTCAAAATACTCTCTAATTTCTCTCGAGAATTGCTTTGTGACCTGTGGATTATTGTGTCATTTAATTTCAAAGTGTTTGAAGATTGTTCTGTTACCATTCTGTTACTGATTTCTAGTTTAATTTTATTGTGGTTAGAGAACAGACTATATGATTTTAGTTCTTCTAGATTTGTTCAGATTTATTTTAGGTCTCAGGATATATTCTCTTATTAAGTGAATGTTCAGTGTGTTTGTTTGAAAAGAGTTGTGTATTTTATTGTTGATGTATTTTGCTGTTGTTGGGTGAAGTGTTCTATAAATGTCAATTAAATCCAGTTTGTTGATGGTATTATTCTTTTCTACATCCTTGCTGATTTTCTGTCTGCTTGTTCTGTTTCTTTCTGGGAGGGTGTTAGTATATCCAAGTATAATTATGTATTTCTCCATGTCTTTTTTCAGTTCTGTCAGTTTTCTTTTAATATCAATGCTTTTGGTCATTAAAAAATTATGGTTGACTGAACAGTGGCATTAAGTATGTTCATGAGATTGTATAACTATCACTGCTATCAGTCTCCAGAACTTTTTCATCATCCTAAACAGAAACTGTATCCATTAAACAATTACTCTCCATTTCTCCTCCCCATGGTCCCTAGTAACCTCAAATTTACTTTCTGTGAATTTGCCTATTCAAGATACCTCTTATAAATGGAATCATATAATATTTGACCTTTTGTGTCTGGCTTGTTTCATTTAACATAAGGTTTTCAAGGTTGATCCATTTGTAGCATGTTTCAGGATTTTATTATTTCTAAAGAATTAATAATATTCCATTTATATGTATATCCCACATTTTGTTCATATATTCCTCCTTCGACGAACACATGAGTTATTTGTACCTTTTGGCTGTTGTGAATAATACTGCTATGAATATTAGTGTACAAATGTCTATTTGAGTCCCTACTTTCAGTGTTTTTGAGTATATATCTAGAAGTAGAATCGCTGGATCATATGGTAATTATGGGGAATTTGAAGAACTGTCAAACTGTTTTCCACAGCAGCTGCATGGTTTTTACATTCCCACCAGATAGACACAAGGCTTTCGATTTCTCCACATTTTTGTTCATACTGGTTATTTTCTGCTTTTGTTTGTTTGTTTGAAGCCATTCTAGTGGATGCAAAGTGGTATTGGACTGTGGTTTTGATTTGCACTTCCCATAGAAAAGCTGTTGAGCATCTTTTCATGTGCATATTGACCATTTGTATATCTTCTTTGGAGAAATGTCTGTTAGGTCCTTTGCCCCTTTTGAATTGTGTTTTTTTTTCCTTTCCTTATTGAGGAGTTCTTGATATATTGTGGACATTAATCCCGTGGCAGGTAATATGATTTACAACTATTTTTTTTCCCATTCTGTGCTTGTCTTTTCATTCTGTTGATAGTGTCCTTTGATGCACACAAGTTTTAATTTTGAGTAAGTCCACTTTATTTTTTCATATGTTGCCTATGCTTCTGGTGTTATATATATCCAAGAAATCCATTGTCATGTAGATTTTATCCAATGTTTTCTTCTAATAGCTTTAGTTTTAGCTTTTATGTTTTGGTCTTTGATCCATTCTGAGTTACTTTTTGTATATGGTGTAAGGTAAGGATCCAATTTGATTGTTTTGCAGTTTTCCCAGCACCATTTGTAGAAGAGCTTGTTCTTTCCCCATTGAATGGTCTTGGTACTTGTCAAAAATCATATTACTATACAGACAAGAGCTTATTTCTGGGCTCTCCATTCTGTTTAATTGGTCTGTATGCCAGTATTTTATTGGTACTTTATGCTACTACCATACTGTTTTGATTACTGTAGCTTTGTAGTAAGTTTTGAATTAGGAATTTTGAGTCTTCTAATTTTATTCTCTGTTTCAAGATTATTTTGTTTATTTGGGGTCACTTGAGATTCCATATAAATTTTAGGATGGGTCTGTCAGTTTTTTATATATTTTGAAGCTCTTTTTTTTTTTTTTTTTTAAAGATGTGTACAGATTTAGGTTTGCCTTTAGGTTTGTCATCTTGGTGAATTGACCTTTCTATCATTATGCAGTTTTCCCCCTTATCCTTGTTGTTCTTTGCACTGAAGTCTCTTTTCTCTGATTTTAATGTAGGTACTTTACTTTTCGTTTAATTAGTGTTTGCATACTGTAATTTTTCCATCCTTTTACTTGAAAATTATTTTTAAATTGAAATAAGATATATTCATGGGAATTTGCCAATATCATAGGTCTTGTTTACTGTAGCTATATAAGAAGTTTATATCCTAGTTCCTTTGCCTTACCATATAATGTTTAGAGTAGTCTTGTCTATATTGGCAAAAATATCTTGCTTGGACTTTAATAGGAATTGTGTTCAACCTCTTATCAGTTTGTGGAGAATTGGCAGTTTTGCTATATATAGTCTTCCAGTCAGTGAAAATGGTATGTCTAAGCATTTACTTACATCTTCTTTGATTTCATTTATCAGCATCTTCAGTGTATAAGTCCTATACATGTTTTTTTTAGATTTACATCTTTTACTTTTAACCTGCCTATCTCATTATGTACAGAGTGAGTTTCTTGGGTACATGTTTAGGTGCATTTTTTAAAAAAAATTCTTGAGCCAATCTGTCTTTTAATTGGTATACTTACTGTAATTTTTGACATATATAGATTTAGGTCTTCTATTTTGTTGTTTGGCTTTTGTTTGTTTTCTATTATTTGTTCCTCTGTTGTGCTTTTCCTGCCTCTTTTGGAGTATATGAACTTTTTTTAGTATTCCACTTATTTTGAATTTGACTTTATTTTTTTATATAGTTTTTTTTTTTTAGTGGTTGCTGTAGGATTTATCATATACATACTTAACTCTTTGCAGTCTACTTAGAATCAATATTTTACCATTTTAATTGGAATGTAGAAACCTGTTTAATTTTCAAGTACTTGGAGATTTTTCTAGTTATTTTCATCTAGTTTTTATTGATGTCTACTTTCTGTTGTTGATTTCTAGCTTAATTTTATTATGTTCAGAGAAAATATGATTTCAATTCTTTTAGATAATTATTTTATGATTAAATATTCTAAATATGACTGTATTCTGTTATTGCCGAGTGTTCTATAAATGTCAATTTGTTCTAGTTCATTGATGGTTTTGTTCATTTCTTTTCATTTTTACTGATTTTCTGTCTCTGGTCTGTGTTATTAGGAGGGTAGTTTTGCTATCTTCAACTATGTTTTTGGATTTATCTATTTCTTCTTTTATTTCTATCAGTTTTTACTGCTATGTGTTTTATAGTTAGATGCATATTGTTCAACATTGTTCTATCTTCTTGGTGAATTGACCCATTTATCATATATAGTGTCTCTCTTTAGCCCTAGTAATTTCCTTCCTCTGAAGTTTGCTTTGTCTGATATTAATATAGCCGTTTTCTATCCCTTTACTTAGCCTTTTTTAATCTTTCTCTTTAAGGTAGATTTCTTGTTGATACCATATAGTTAGGTTTTGATTTTCATATATCCTGACAACTTCTACTTTTTGTTTGTATGGTTAGACCATTTAAATATAACGTAATTATTTATAAGTTGGATTTATTTCT
>NC_138377.1:104180268-104186791 GCF_054177405.1 Leptonychotes weddellii
TTATAAGTTGGATTTATTTCTAACATTGTTTTTGGCTTGCTCTCTTTTATTCCTTTATCTTTTCCTGACTTCTTTTGGGTTATTTGAATAATTTTTAGTATTCCATTTTAACTTACTGTCTCTTTGTGTAGTTTTTTAGTTGTTGCTCTACAGATAAATATACCTAATCTTTTATTATTTACTTACAGTTACTTGTAGCTGTTCAAGTGGATTATGATCCTCACTGCCTGATTAATGTGTATCAATAATTTTGAGAGTGAAAAGATTTTAAACTTAACTTTTTATTTGTGGTACAATGAGATTGGGTCCTAAAATGAGAAAGAAAATTGGAAACTGATAGTGTATGAACTAGACAACCATGAAAATATATGTGCATTTGGGACAGTTAGAGGGATGAATAAGTAATAATTTAAGGCATCTTTGTAATTCATAATGGTGAATCTCTCCTGTGAAACAGTCCAAGAGCTGAGTGTGTAGATTCATTTTAGGTTCTTATGATTCGTCCATAGAGTTTTGCTTGGTCGTCTTGTTCTGAGTGGTCCATTGGCCTCCGTGTCCCATTTGTGGTAGACATCTGCTCAATGACTTTTGAGCAGCTGGACCTCCTATTGCGGCAAGTGAGTGAGGGGATGGATGGCACTGCGGACTGGCCCCCACCTCAAGAGAAAGAGTGCATGGCTGTGGCAACGCTGAATCTTCTACGACTTCAGGTATTAATGATTTCCTTTCCTCTCCCTCCCTTTGTAAGTGTCTTAGGTATTTGTAATAATGTTTATGTATATTGTTAAATGAACTGCTAATGAAAATTTTAAAGTATTTAGATTACTTAGATTAGGTTATTTAGGTTATGATGGAGTGTAATTTGTATGAGGTTTAAAAAAATCAGTCTAGTTATCTTAAATTTATCCTGGAAGTCAGTCTTTGCATGCAGGTAAGTGTGTGTATGGATTGTGTTATTTCTGCGATAATCAGCTTGTTTGTATTCATCATGGAGTCAATCTTGAATTTACTGTTCTTCTGTGTGGAGAAACAACTGGGTGAGGCAATAGCTCATTGAGAGACCAGCTGGGATGTGCTAGCCAATCTCTCCTCTGGAGTGTGAAAGTTCAACTCAGTAAGCGTGGGCTCCCTCGAGTAGTACCTTTGTCACAGGGAAGGTTAAGGTTAAAAGTCAAAATAAGAAAAGCTAAAAAAATATTTTTCATTTCTTCCTTTCTTGCATTCATTCATTTATTCATTCATTCTTCTTTCTTCTTTCTGTAAAACTATAGCTGAAATCTTTGGTCATCCTATTTCTCTTGGTAATAAAATCCTATGACTGAATGTCAAGAGACTGTTTTTTCTTGGGGCGCCTGGGTGGCTCAGTTGGTTGAGCGACTGCCTTCGGCTCAGGTCATGATCCTGGAGTCCCTGGATCGAGTCCCGCATCGGGCTCCCTGCCGAGCAGGGAGCTTCTCCCTCTGACCCTCCCCCCTCTCATGTGCTCTCTCTCTCTCTCTCATTCTCTCTGTCTCAAATAAATAAATAAAATCTTTAAAAAAAAAAAAAAAAAGAGACTGTTTTTTCTTAACAAAGTAATTTTTCCCTTTATAATACAAGGATTTCTATGTAGCCAGTCATGTCCCCCTCTGCTCTCTCCCCATTTTTGCCTTGGTTTCTAAAAAGCACATAGATGAATGTAATGTTTAGTTACATTAATCAAATTAACAGAAGTTTGGAGAGTACTTCTCTTCCCTAAAGTCTTCTGTAGGAGCTCATTTATTAGGCCCACTGTGGTCCCCTTCATGAATCTACCCAGTTTGTTGCTTCCCTGGTTTGTAGCAATGTTGCTGTCTGGTCAGTGCTATGGACTGACCTTTTGGCCCATATTTGCCTGGTGCCATAGTTTTTCTGTTGCTTTATTCCATCTTTCTAGGTCCTTATGCTTTAGTTGTATCATTTTAAAAATTCACTTACAAAGCTTGATTCTTAAAAAGCATCCAATTTGAGAATCTTTATTCATTAGGTGAATTTAATTTTTTTATGGTTATTGTGATTGCTAATGTATTTGAATTTAGGTTTTCTGATTAGTTTTGTGTAAGTTTATTCTTAATTTTCTTATTTCTTGATAAAATTTCCAAAACAGTTTTTTCTTTTCAGATACCTTTAATTGTTCCTAAGCTTTTCAATTTGATTTCTGGACATTAATCATGTTACAGAAAAATTAAGTATTTCTTAATTCCACAAAGTGTTAATTAACTTAACCAGTACTTCTTAACCAGTACTTCTCTTCCTGAAAAACATAGGGGTTATAGGATGCATTAAACCTATACTCCCCTTTCCACTTTTTTTTTTTTTTTTTAAAGATTTTATTTATTTGACAGAGAGACATAGCGAGAGAGGGAACACAAGCAGAGGGAGTGGGAGAGGGAGAAGTAGGCTTCCCGTGGAGCAGGGAGCCCGATGTGGGGCTCGATCCCAGGACCCTGGGATCATGACCTCAGCCGAAGGCAGACGCTTAACGACTGAGCCACCCAGGCGCCCCCCCTTTCCACTTTGTGTTTAAATTGTCAGGCAGTTTATTATTACACTGGATCTAAGACACACTGATTTGTGGTGTGTGTGTGTGTGTGTGTGTGCCCCTAAAAAAAAATGCTCCCAATTGCGATATGTAAGATACATTTCTGATTTAAGACATGAAAAGAAATTTTCCTTCAATTGATTATTATCATCATAATCATAATTTTTTAAGAGACCATACTTACTTTGATATGGTCTTTTCTTTTTTTAAACCAGTTTGTTTTGTCTTTGTTGCTTACATCCTCTCCTGCCTGGGTACCTCCTGCATAAGTTTCTTCATCAAGGTCTGTGAGTTACAAAGTCTGAAAACTCTCTTGAATGCTTTTTAAGATAAATTAACAGGGTAGGGTTTAGCTTTTTAGGTTATTTTATCAGCAGTTTGAAGATGTTCTTCTGATTTTTATTGTTGCTGATGAGAATTGTTACTTTGGTGCAGTTGTTTTCTTTGTAACTAATTTGGGCTAACTTTTGTAACTAAAAGGCTAACTTTTTGGTAGCCTTTCAGGTTTTTTTTGTTTTATAATTTTAACATATTATGTCTAGGTGAGGATTTATTTTTGTATGTGTAACTTGAGGTTATGATTCTCATTAAATTTGAGATTACATATTTTTGTTAAGTTTTGAAAAATATTCAGTATTTACCATTGAAATTGCTCTCTTTTTTATCTACTTTTCCCTTGGAGAACTCTTTCTCTATGCTGAACTTTTCTTGTCTTCCCAAGTATCACAACTTCTTTGATATTTTTAAATCTTTTTATCTTTTATAATGTTCACTTTCTGTCTTTACATTCTGCCTTCTGGTTTTTCATTCAGTGCTCTCTTTTAGTTTCCAAATCTTTTAGCTGAATGTTCCATATTTTTGAGTTATCCATTTATTTAATAAATACTTGTATGATCGCAGTATTATACATATAATTCATTAAATCCATGTGCCACCCATCAGAGAGGTAGGACCTCTCTGAATAAATAAAATGCAATTTGAGCTGTTATTTAATCTTTAATAATCTTTAATAAGTTTTGAAATTCTTGTAGCTTTTTTTCTCATTTTTAGAATTTATATTTGGGTCTTTTTCAAGGCTTTCATTTTGTTCATTATAGTCTTACCTTCTGGGTTTTGTGCCTTGATCTCTAAGAACATTTACCTTTTTTTTTTTAAAGATTTTATTTATTTATTTGAGAGGGTGGGGGAGGGATAGAGAGACTCCCAAGCAGACTCCATGCTGAGCGCAGAGCCTGACACAGGGCTCGATCCCACAACTCCAAGATTAGGACCTGAGCTGAAACCAAAAGTTGGATGCTTAATTGACTGCACCACCCAGGTACCCCAGAACATTTACTCTTTTTATGGACTCATTCCAATGTTTATATTGCTGCCTACTCTAGGGGCATGAGTTCTGCCTCTTATAAGAGCTTTGTCTTTGATTCTCCCTTGTGACCTAGTGTGGCTTGTCCTTTCTGACTGTACCACCACTTTCAGGGGAGATCTTGCTAGGGGTATCTCTTTGCCTTTGGCTATGGTGATGTCCCTAGAGGGCAGTTTTATGTTTGTGTCTCTGAAGTGTCATGTGTTTCTCAGGCTTTAGATGTTTTGGTGTTCAATTCTTGATTCGTGATATCTATACCTAGTTGGTTGGTATGAATTTGATTTTACATCTGCTCACAGGGCGGGCCAGGTCTCTGATTTCTTGTGGGGTCTCTTTCTACCAAAAGCCTTCGTGGGTATTGTTGCCTTCAAGTGCTGGCTGGTGATAGACGGGTGATCTTCAATGGCTCAGTGAGCTGCCATGAGCAGTTTGGATCTCATGCCCAAAGGCCTTGATCTGCCCTCAGAGCCCAGAACCTGTTAGCTCCTGCTATGTGTGTCTCTCTGAGTTCTGGTTTGGCTCTTGAGTTTCCTTGTGTACTCTCAGCTTGACTATATAATCTTTTAACAGTTTTTTGGTTGTATTATATTCACTCTTTCTCTGTGTTTGGTACAGATGGTTGGGGGTGGGGTAGAGGTTACTGTTTAACCTCTCTGTTGATCTTGAGGTCTTCCATATATGTATTTAAAGTGGGTTTAAAAAATTCCTCTTTTTTTTTTTTAAAGATTTTATGTATTTATTTGACAGAGAGATAGAGAGCACAAGTAGGCAGAGTGGCAGGCAGAGAGAGAGGGAGAAGCGGGAGCTCAATGCGGGGCTCATCCTGGGATAATGACCTGAGCCGAAGGCAGATGCTTAACCAACTGAGCCACCCAGGCACCCCTAAAAAATTCCTCTTAAAAATACCTTACCATCAGGGGCGCCTAGGTGGCTCAGTCGGTTGCGCGTCTGCCTTCGGCTCGGGTCATGATCCCGGGGTCCTGGGATCGAGCCCCGCATCGGGCTCCCTGCTCGGCGGGAAGCCTGCTTCTCCCTCTCCCCCTGCTTGTGTTCCCTCTCTCGCTGTGTGTCTCTCTGTCAAATAAATAAATAAAATCTTTAAAAAAAAAAAAATACCTTACCATCAATTCTCATCTGGTATGGGTAAAATTTTTTAGTCTGGTTAAAAAATTCATGTATCAGAACTTTTCCTTTATTATTTAAATAAAATGCAATTTGAGGTATTATTTAATCTTTAATAAGTTTTGAAATCCACTTGTTTTTAGGGCTTCTAAATTAAAATTGTTTTTCTCCTTTCAGTTACATGCTGCCATTAGTCACCAAGTTGACCCAGAATTCCTTGGTTTAGGTCTGGGCAGCGTCCTCCTCAACAGCCTGAAACAGACCGTGGTGGCCCTGGCCAGCAGTGCAGGCGTCCTAAGCACTGTGCAGGCAGCTGCCCAGGCTGTGCTGCAGAGCGGGTGGTCCGTGCTTCTGCCCACCGCTGAGGAGAGGGCCCGGGCACTCTCTGCTCTCCTGCCCTGTGCAGGTGGGCTTGGGTGAGGAGCAGGGCTGGAGATGGGTTGGGCGCACGAGAGGGTGCCAAGAGGCGTTGGTGCTTACCTCACATTGGCAAAAGTGCTTTCCCTTTCCAGTTTCAGGCAATGAAGTTAACATAAGTCCAGGTCGTCGATTCATGATTGATCTTCTGGTGGGCAGCTTGATGGCTGATGGAGGCTTAGAGTCAGCCTTAAATGCAGCCATTACTGCAGAAATCCAGGTATGTTTCTAGGAGTGTGTATGTGAACTGACAAAGGCAATTTTTACCTGGCAGTGAGCTGAGATTGAAACATTGTACTCATGTGAAGAAATAGTAGCCTATTGCCAGAATTGAAAAACTGAAACATAAAACTTTTAGTAACATCCAAATATTTTCTATAATTAACGCTTTTTTTATCTTACTAGTTAAAAAAACTTATTGCGATATTAAGTATGATAAAATATATCCACTTTTGTCTATTTAAATGAATATGACAGATACCCTAATCATATTATGAATCAATTCCATCACCCTAGAAAGTGCCACTGTGCCTCTTTGCACTTAAAGTTGGGGCTCCCCTGCCTCCCTCAGATTAAATTAATTTTGCCAGTTCTGAATGTCATATATGTGGAATCATGTGCTATTTTATGTCTGCTTTATTTTGCCTTGATAATTTTCAAACTCATTGCTTTTACCATTGAGTATTTCATTGTATGATTACGGCACTATTTGTTTATCCATTCTCCTGTTAATAGACATTTGATTATTTTTGATTGTCTAAAGCTGCTTTGACCATGCTGTGTATAGTTCTTTAGTGAACACGTGTTTTTCTCTTGGGTAAATACTTTGAATCGTAATTTGCTAGGTCTTACGGAGAGTGTTTTTATAGTTTCCCGAAGTGACTATGCCATTTAATTTGAACCAGCCTATGTGAGAGTTCTAGCTCTTTCTTGACCTCACCAACATGAGTCATGTCATTCTTCATAAATTTAGCTATTCTGGGTGGGGGAGTGTGGTTTTTAATTTGCATGTACTTAATGATCATTCATAGCTTCTTTTGTTGCTTTCATAGTTACAGTAG
>NC_138377.1:104186891-104192628 GCF_054177405.1 Leptonychotes weddellii
TTTTTTTTTTTAAAGATTTTATTTATTTATTTGAGAGAGAGAGAATGAGAGACAGAGAGCATGAGAGGGAGGAAGGTCAGAGGGAGAAGCAGACTCCCTGCCGAGCAGGGAGCCCGATGCGGGACTCGATCCCGGGACTCCAGGATCATGACCTGAGCCGAAGGCAGTCGCTTAACCAACTGAGCCACCCAGGCGCCCCATAGTTACAGTAGTTTTTTATTTAAAAACTCACACTGATGAAATTAGATGAAGTTAAGTATATTAAAAGCAAAATAAGCCAATCAGAAAAAGACAATTATCATATGATCTCACTCATACGTGGAATTTAAGAAACAAAACAGAGGATCATAGGGGAAGAGAGGAAAAAATAAAACAAGACGAAATCAGAGAGGGAGACAAACCATAAGAGACTCTTAATCATAGGACATAAACTGAGGGTTGCTGGAGGTGGGGGTTGAGGGGTGGGGTAACTGGGTGACGGACATCAAGGAGGGCACAGGATGTAATGAACACAGGGTATTATATAAGACTGATGAATCACTGACCTCTACCTCTGATACCGATAATACATTATATGTTATTAATTGAATTTAAATAAAAAATATCTTTGAAAACATACCTAAATACTTTGATTAAATTGAAAAAAAATAGAAGAAATCGTATATATAATGTTAGGAACAATGACAGTTCTTTGTGTAGCTGTTATTTTCCAGGTACTGTGCTGTGTACTTTACTTTCATTTTCTCTTTTAACTTTGTCAACTTTGTTGAGTGGAAAAAGTGGTTTAAATTTTTATTTTACAGTTGTGAACATAAGTACCATAGAACTATAGTGATTTGCTAAGGTGTCAAGACTAGTGAATGGCAGGTTTGCTGACTCCAAGCCTCTTCCTTTTCTTCCTCTTCTCCACAAAGCTCCATGTGACACCTTGCCTGATGGGAGCAGTGATAGTGAACAGGCAGAGGCAGTCCACATGTGGGTCAGACAGTAACCTTGACATGACCCAAGCAGTATTTTTAGAACCTATTATTTATTTATTAGTTTCAGAGGTAGAGTTCAGTGATTCATCAGTTGCATATAACACCCACTGCTCATTACATTAAGTGCCCTCCTTAATGCCCATCACCCAATTATCCCTTCCTCTCACCCATTGCCCCTCAAGATGTTTCTCCAAGAAGACATACTGATGGCCATCAGACACTGAAAAAATGCTCAACATCATTCAGCATCAGTAAAATACAAATCAAAACCACAATGAGACACCACCTCACACCAGTCAGAATGGCTAAAATTAACAACTTAGGAAACAAGAGATGTTGGTGAATATGTGGAGAAAGGGGAACCCTCTTACACTGTTGTTAGGAATGCAAACTGGTGCAGCCTCTCTGGAAAACAGGATGGTGGTTCCTCAAAAAGTTAAAAAATAGAGCTACCCTACAACCTAGCAATTACACTACTAGGTATTTATCCAAAGGATACAAACATAGTGACTTGAAGGGGCACATGCACCCCAGTGTTTATAGCAGCAATGTCCACAATAGCCAAACTATGAAAAGAGCCAAGATGTCCATCGACAGATGAATGGATAAAGAAGATGTGGTGTATATATACAATGGAATACTACTCAGCCATCAAAAAGAATGAAATCTTGCTACTTGCAATGATGTGGATGGAACTAGAGGGTATTTTGCTAAGTGAAATAAGTCGTCAGAGAGGGACAAATACTATATGATTTCACTCGTATGAGGAATTTAAGAAACAAAACAAGTGAACATAGGGGAAGGGAAGGAAAAATAAGATGAAAATTGAGAGGGAGGCAAATCAGAAGTGACGCTGAACTCTAGAACCTATTAATTTATTTAGCAAATGTTTATTCTTCATTTCCTGTTGGAGAGAGGGAGGGACCTTTGGGGGGGGGGTGTTGGAGGGAAACTGTTAACAGGGAGTAGAGAGGCTACAGAGATATATAGATTGTGATCTATATAATTAAGGTGCATAAAACAAGATAACTAATGGCCATTTATTTTAAAATTGTTATGAAGCTACAAAAAGGCATAAACAAAAATCTCATCATTTAGGAATTAATATACCAGTATCCATTGTTAATAGTTTTGGTGTATGGTCTTCCAGATTTTTATTTATTTTTATTTTTTTATTTTTTTAAAAGATTTATTTATTTATTTGACAGAGAGAGCACAAGCAGAGGGAACAGCAGAGGGAGAGGGAGAAGCAGGTCCCCGGCTGAGCAGGGAGCCCGATGCAGGGCTCGATCCCAGGACCCTGGGATCATGACCTGAGCCGAAGGCATCTGCTTAACCGACTGAGCCACTTAGGCGCCCTGTCTTCCATATTTTTAAAGATGCAGTTGTTTACTAATGATACTGTTTATGGTGCTAGAATTAGTCTCAATGATATATCAATTTGTGTCTTTTTTACTTATAAAGTTGCCATGTCTTCTGTGTTGAATATTTTATTATGTCCATTTGTTCTGTTGCTTTGGGGAAGTCTGTCATATGGAAAGGGAATTCCTTCTTATTCCTTTTTTTTTTTTTTAACAGCCCATTATTGACAATTTAAGTTCTAGATATTTTTACTACTATAAATATATTTTTATAGATTATAAGTCATTGAGTATAAGAATGATAATTAGGAAAAGGTTCTAGAAATGAAATTGTGCTGGGTCAAAAGCATGCACTTTTTTTTTTTTAAGACTTTATTTATTTATTTGACAGCACAAGCAGGGGAGTGGCAGGCAGAGGGAGAGAGAGAAGCAGGTTCCCCACTGAGCAGGGAGCCTGATGTGGGGCTTGATCCCAGGACCCTGGGATTATGACCTGAGCCAAAGGCAGATGCTTAACTGACTGAGCCACCCAGGTGCCCCAAGCATGCACATTTTTGACCTTTCTGATTCGTGTTGCCTTCTTATCCTTAAGGGTGGGTAGCCCAGTTCCAATCCCACCACTAAGATTGGGTCTTCCTCCCCACACTACTCAGGACTGGGAAGGACTATTGGTGTTTAGACTGTTCTGGCTTTTGTCGTTAGAAAATAAAGCCCAGAAAGAAAGAACTTTTTGGCTTTTTCACAGTAAATTTGGTCACTAGAGCAATGCTTGGTACATAGTAAGTCCTCATGAATATTGGTTGTATTTGACTGGTAAAGATACCTCCTATTTCTGTTTTTCGCTTTTTTGTTTCCTTTTTTTAAATAATAGCTTTATTGAGATCTAATTCACATACTGTAAAATTCACTCTTTTAAAAAGTGTATAATTCAGTGTTTTTTTTTGTATATTCACAGAGTTGTGCAACCATCATCACCACTATCTAATTTCAGAACATTTTCATTACTCCAAAAAGAAACTCTGTGCCCCTTAACAGTCACCCCCTATTCCCTATTCCTCCTAGCCATTGACAGCTACTAATGTACTTTCTGTCTCTGAAAGATTTTCTGGCTCTGGACTTTTCATATAAATTGATTTATACAATATGTGACCTTTTATGTCTGGCTTCTTTTTACTTAGTCTAGTGTTTTCAAAGTTTATTTATGTTGTACTTCATTTTTTAAAATTGCTAAATAATATTCCATTGTATGGGTGTAGCACATTTTGTTTATACATTCATCAGCTGATTGACATTTAGTTGTCTCTACTTTTAAGTTATTATGAAAATGCTGTTATAAACATTTGTGTATAGGTTTTTGTGTGGACATATTTTTTTTTTCTTGCAGGTGTATGCCTAGGAATGGAGGTGTTGAGTTTTATGTTAACTCTATGTTTAGTGTTTCGAAGAATGGCCACATTTTTTTTCTTAAGTGGCTGTGCCATTTTACATCCCCAGTAGGAATGTATGAGGGTTCTAGTTTTTCACATTCTTGACAATGCTTGCTACTCTCCCAACTTTTCTATTATAGCCATCCTAACAGGTGTGAATTTCCTTGATGACTAATAATGTGGAGCATCTTTTCATGTGCTTAGTAGCCGTTTATATATCTTCTTTGAAGATACGTCTGTTCAAATCCTTTGCTTATTTTAAATTGGTTTATTTATCTTTTAATTGTTGAGTTGTAAGAATTCTTTCTGTATTCTGAACACATGTTTCATCGGGAATATATCTTCTCATTCTTGGGTTCTTGCTTCATGTTTGCAAAACAGACTGTGCATGTATGGGGCAGATCGCATTGGGTATTTTTGAGATCAGGAGTAAAGATTTTAGGGACTTCCCAGAAGGAAGCTGGAGACCATCAGCAATGGCAGCCTGGACATTGGATTTATAAGACAAGCAGTCTGTTTAGAAACTGAGCACCTGAGTAATGGGATTTCAGACAGGTGGGCGTGGGCCAGTGTCATCAGGCGGTTTATGAGTTAGTGCAAAGAGGCTGGGGTCAGAGCTCAGCCCAGGGTGCCTTCACACTTGCTCCTAAGATAACTGGTAACCAGTTTCTGTTTTATGAATTACAGGATATAGAAGCCAAAAAAGAAGCACAGAAGGAAAAAGAAATTGATGAACAAGAAGCCAATGCCTCAACATTTCACAGAAGTAGGACTCCATTGGATAAAGATCTTATTAATACAGGGATCTATGAATCTTCTGGAAAACAGTGTTTGCCTTTGGTTCAGCTCATACAACAGCTTCTTAGGTAAATAGTATTAGATATATTTTAATAGGAGGATTATTGGTTTTCACTAAGGTCTGAAAAATGTTTTCGGGTATTGAGGAAATACTCTGAAAGTTACCTTGAATAAGTTTTGGGGTAAAGAGCAGACATTTTTTTTTTTTTTTTAGTTTTTATTTTAATTCCAGTTAGTTTACAGTGTTATATTAGTTCCAGGTGTACAATGTAGTAATTCAGCAGCTTTGTAAACTACCCTGTGCTCATCACAAGTACACTCCTTAATTTCCATCACCTGTTTAACCCATCCCCCCCACCCACCCACCCCGCTCCCGTTCCCTCTGGTAACCATCAGTTTGTTCTCTGATTAAGAGTCTGTTCCTTGGTTTGTCTCTCTTTTTTTTCCTCCCCGTTCTGCTCATTTGTCTTGTTTCTTAAATTCTACGTATGAGTGAGATCATATGGTATTTGTCTTTTTCTCTCTGACTTATTTTCCTTTGCATTGTACTTTCTAGCTCCATACATGTCATTGCAAATGGCAAGATTTCATTTTTTTTATGGCTGAATCAATATTGCTTTGTGTGTATATACACACACACACACACACACACACACCACATCATCTTTATCTATTCATCATTGATGGACACTTGAGCTGCTTCCATAATTTGGCTATTGTAAATAATGCTGCTGTAAACATAGTGGTGCCTATATCCCTTTGAATTAGTGTTTTTGTATTCTTTGGGTAAATACCCAGTTGTATGATTGCTAGATCATAAGGTAGTTCTATTTTTAACTTTTTGAGGAACCTCCATACTGTTTTAAGAGCAGACTTTTTTTTTTTTTACAATGGGGAAAAAAAGTCTTTATTGATCATCCTATCATACTTCTCTACCACATAAATGTGCGTTTACATTGAAATTTAATTTAAAAATTTTTATTTTATTTTTATTTTTATTTTTTTATTGTTAAGTTAATCCCCATACATTACATCATTAGTTTTAGATGTAGTGTTCCATGATTCATTGTGCATAACACCCAGTGCTCCGTGCAGAACGTGCCCTCCTCAATACCCATCACCAGGCTAACCCATCCTCCCATCCCCCTCCCCTCTAGAACCCTCAGTTTGT
>NC_138377.1:104192728-104244089 GCF_054177405.1 Leptonychotes weddellii
TCACAGCACTTACCAGAGCACATACCCTCCCCAGTATCTATCACCCAGTCACCCCATCCTTCCCACCCCACCCTGCACTCCAGCAACCCTCAGTTTGTTTCCTGAGATTAAGAATTCCTCATATCAGTGAGGTCATATTTAAGAGCAGACTTTTAACAGATGAGAGGTTGGAGTGTGTGAAGTAGAACTAGAGAATCTAAAGGTTTTCACACAAGAGAAAATTGGAGTGTATGAGATAAACAGGAAAAGATTCTTATTCTCATTAGTAAGCAGTAGATAGAAAAGAAAATCATTGTGGTAGAGTTATTTCTTTTAAAACTCATATCATTGCCTCATTGTGTATATCATGGATTAATGTGTATTACTTTCTAAGACAACTTTTAATTTAAAAGCTGAAATAAATGGTGAGCATTATTTCTGAAGGCCCTATCGGGAGTAAATAAGAATTAATCAGAATCAGAATATAAACATAGAAACCTTGGGCTGAAGTGATCATACACTGTTTGGTGAAACATGTCAACCAGTGTTACAGTGTCATTCAAATAAAAAAGACCAAAAAAGCAAGGTGATTTCTGAAAGGCAGCTGTTAGACAATGGAAAATTGTTGTCCTTCTATTTAACAAAACTGTTTTATGTAAACTTGGCTCCTGGTTTGTTTCATTTTCTACACATAGAGAAAGTAGAGCCCTGGAGTGTTGGCTCAGGCAGCTAAATCCAGAGAGCTGGGGGCTCTGCATGCATGTCTAGAAGAGTGGCATGTCTAGGAGAGTGGCGGGTGGTATGCTGCTGGTGTGGGGGCAGCCTGCTTTCCATATGGATGCACCAGAATTTACTGGATGCACAGTGAAGTTTTAAGAGGAAGTTTTAGAGCTAGTTCTTTACATAGATTGTAGTAAAGGCTAATTAAAAGAACTTTTTCCCGTTTTTTTAATTTAACCTGATTATTGTTTCCTTTGATCAATATCTCATACATTCTGATCTTGAGTACAACAAATTGAAAATGAATTAACTCAGTGTAGTTGGTGGTAGTGGAAAGAGCTTGGGATTTGTTCCTAGAAAATTTCAGTTGTGACTGCTTGTGTAAAATTGGCAAGTGAAACTGTCTTTGGTGTGGGAGAGTAATAATAGCAGTGTTTACAGAGTTAATTAAGGATCAAATGAGAAAATGAATGTTGAGTGCTATGTAATTAAAAGGTTAAGTTCTGTGCAGAAGTTTTAAAGCATAAAGCATGTATTTTGAGAAGCACTTTTTTGAGTTCTTGAATGTCCCACCCTTGGCTGAGGAGGCTGTGTCCGGTCCCCTGGTATCTCTGGCAGAGAGTGAGTGCTGGGTTCGCTGACCTCGGCCCATGGTAGGTTGCTCAGACTGTTTGTTTCCTTGGTGTGGAGAGACCTGTCTGTTTTACCCACCTATGCCTGTTGCTGTACAGACTGATGGTCACTTGCCACATTTGCTGATTAGCACTTAAAATGTGCTAATGCTGCAACATTGAATTTTTATTTGTTATTAATTAAAATTCAGTTATTTTAATTGAATTCTTAATTATTATTTATTTATTAAAATTCAAATTAAAAAACTTAGACCCGATTCAGCTGTGTGAAAACTTTTAAGTATGTTTGAAATAACTTGGCCAATGAATTTAATTTTTCAGCTGTGCATTTTATGAGTCAAGTTCAGATCAGGTATTTTCAATGAAAATTTAGTTATATGAATTGAGATGTGCTGAATGTATAAAGTACACAATGGCTTTTGAAGACTGGCTGTGAGAAACCTAATAAAAAATATTTCAGGGGTGCCTGGGTGGCTCAGTCATTAAGCGTCTGCCTTCGGCTCAGGTCATGATCCCAGGGTCCTGGGATCGAGCCCCGCATCGGGCTCCGTGCTTCGCGGGAAGCCTGCTTCTCCCTCTCCCACTCCCCCTGCTTATGTTCCCTCTCTCTCTGTGTCTCTCTCTGTCGAATAAATAAATAAAATCTTAAAAAAAAAAAAATTTCGATAGTTTTTTTTTGGAGTTCAGATTTTATGTTGAAATAATATTTTCAATATATTGGGATAAATACATTATTAATACTGGTTTTTGGTTTGTTTTTATCTTTATTAATGTGAATGGCAGAACTTTTTATTTATTTATTTATTATTTATTATTTTTTATTATTATGTTTTTAACTAGGTTCCACGCCCAACGTGGAGCCCAACACAGGGCTTGAATTCATGACCCTGAGATCAATACCTGAGCTGAGATCCAGAGTCAGATGCTTAACTGACCGAGCCACCCAGGTGCCCCTGGCAGAACCTTTTAAATAACATATGTGGGTACCTGGCATTATGTTGCTATTGGGCAGCACTTTGTAGACCATCCTTATAGTTTGTCTTCTGAACCTTTGGCATGCAAGGAGGAGTTGGCTCCCCAGCAGTTTTATAATAAAGATGTACCTGGTTAAAAAACACAAAACAAAAACTGAGCATGGAAATAAACCTTAGAAAAGTTCTGGAAAATAGAGACAGGAAGATGCATCAACACCTTTCTTACTAACACAGTGCCTATAATCCAGGCTCTTTTCTTTCATAAGTGTAGATAATGTGCCTCTCCCACCGTAGAGGGAGACTTTGACATTTAATTTTCTTTCTTTTTTTTTTTTTTAAAGATTTTATTTATTTGACAGAGAGATACTGAGAGCAGAAACACAGGCAGGGGGAATGGGAGAGAGAGAAGCAGGCTTCCCACTGAGCAGGGAGCCAGATGTGGGGCTCGATCCCAGGACCCTGGGATCATGACCTGAGCCGAAGGCAGACGCTTAAAGACTGAACCACCCAGCACCCCGACATTTAATTTAATTTTCTTACCTTAAGTGTGACTGAAGGTAGCTCAGTGTGTTGACTTAGCTGATGCAGTTGTTGAAAAGTAGTCTAAAGATGGAAGAGATTATAGAGACATTTTGTGTACTTTATTCCTTGGAAAGCAGGTTGAAGAAATTGCAGCTTGCCAAGAATAAGCCATGAAACAGATTTCAGAGTAACTCTTTAGTCTTATGCTGACAAGGAGCCACAGAAAAACATTTATATTTGAAAATTGAGAGCTATGAAGATTTTTTTAATTAGTGAACTCTATCAGAATTACACATGATGATTATGGTTCTGAATTTTTTTATTAAGGAAATAAGTTAAAATTTTTATTATATTAGTCTCTTTTGCTTCTTCTTGTATAGGATAAAACCCAGATTCTAGACCTGTTTTTTCTACTGTGGTTATCAAGGCAGGGTATCAGGTGGTAGAAGAAAGATGAGGTTGACTAGAGGCAAGATCCAGTGAGCACCTACCTTCTTTTGTGTGGCCAGGGAGTGGGCCTGTGCACCAGCCAAGGTCTTCTTGCTCCTCTTAGTGACTCTTTGGATGTATATTGGAGTTCTGTTGGGACTCCTAATGTTTCTTGTTCCTGTCCTTCCTCACCGTGCTGTTAGTTCCAGGAATTTATCATGGGGGCAGGTGCAGTTGACAGAGGCTTTCCACAAACTGGCTGTCACATTAGAAATCAAAGGAGTGGGGCAGAACACCTGTCTGTGGTGTGGTGTTATGCAGAGATCCCAGACTCACCTGCTCAGTGGCAGTGCCAGGTGTCAGCCAGCAAGTCCTCACCCTCCTGGCTGGGATGGGGTTGGTGTGATGGAGCTACTTTGACAGCCTCCCAGAAGGAGGCTGTGCTTTGGTTCCTTTCCTCCACTAACCCACTTTCTTCTGTTCTTAGTACCAGGGATCAGGCCTGGTTCAGCTGGTGCTGGGACTGTCTCTGGGTGGCAGGGTGTTATCTGGTGTTCCATGTCCCCTCTAATCTGCCTTCACACTCATACCAAACTTACCTTCCTCAAACACAAATAGGATGTATTCCCCTTTGGAACCTTTAGTGCCTCAGCATTGTGGGATCTAGTCTCAGCAGCCTGCTACTCTATCACCTGGAGTGTCCATTCTCCTTCCTTCTCTTGTCTTGACTCTCTGCCCTTGTTCCTTTGCAAGCTGCTCATGGAACCAGAACATTTTACTACTGTTCTAATTGTACCTTTTGGAACTCACATTTCTTCCTTTTTCACCCTATTAACTGATAGGTTTGTGTCACGAGTCAGATCCCACAGTTGGAATTGGAGCCTTTGTTCCTTTCCTTGCTGCCATATTCTTCAAGCATCTGTTACCCTGACATGTTCTGTTCGTACCCACCTTGGTCTTCCTTCCTGTACTTTGAGAGTCCTGGGTACCCCCTACCTTGCCCACCTAGGTACTTACCTGAATAGGTCTCAAGGCAGATTTGTGAGGCAGATGCAGAAATGATGAGTGAATCTTGTCTTTAAGAAGAGTGTCACATATATGTGTGAAATGCAGCTTTGGACAAAAATAATGACACAGTTGTTTTTTCCTCAAAGGTCTGTACAGGAGTTTTCTATCATTTTGGACCATTCCACACAGCTCTTAGGAACACATTTGTAAAACAAAGGGCATCATTATATCTTTTGTAAATTCTGTGCTTCTCTACTCTGTTTTGACTGAGGTTGTATTTATTGCAGACACACGTGACACATACTTGGGGAAGGAAGCCAGCTGCAGGTCACCTGGGTGTATGATCTATATTTCTGATTTTAGTTTATGTCGTGATTTCTTAATACCTTTTTTTAAACAGACATAACTTCTTTAATTTTGCAATCCTCTTTCCCCTGCATAGAAACATTGCTTCTCAGACAGTAGCCAGATTGAAAGATGTTGCCCGTCGGATCTCATCATGTCTAGACTTTGAGCAACATAGTCGTGAAAGAACTGCTTCATTGGATTTGTTGCTGCGCTTTCAGCGCCTACTTATCAGTAAACTTTATCCAGGAGAAAGTATTGGTCAGACCTCAGATATTTCTAGTAAGTTGATTAAAATTAAAATGCCTTGTGTATATTTGGCTTTCTAATTTAGGCTTTTTGACATGCCTATTCTACATTCCCAGATGTGTAGTTTTTTTACTATTAAATCTTATACCAATTTGGGGGGACTTCATTTTGCATCCACTTTTTTTTTTGATGAATATTAGACTTACCAGTATTTTTTTTCATTGTCTTAATATTTAAGTTATTTGGGCATCAAAAATAGTATTCTTTATGTTCAGGTTAGTTTTATAGAAGATTTATCAAACTTATTGTACGTATCTCTAATGGAGTGTTAGATACTGCCATAATGTGGGAACCAAGTAGTGACATAGTATTTGTATGTCACACTGGAAAGCTAGGTAGGTGTAATGTGTGGAATGAATCATCATTGGAGGAAGTTACAGCACTGGTTTATTATCTGCTGGACATGGGACTGAGTTTCCTGGGGGCTATAGGTTGCTCATCTATGGAACTGGAATAACATCTCAGGGTGCCTTTGAGGATTAAAATAGGATGATATGTAAGCATTCATCTCTGTGCATGACATAGAGTAGAGTACTTTCCATAAGCTTCAAAGGTAGTGGGTGGCTCTCCCTAAGTTGGCTTTCTCTGTCGAGGATGGAAAGGTCTGCTGCTTTTGTTAATATTTTTATAGATAGTATATTCTAAAATATCTTAGTTCCTGAAAGAGTTAGGCATTTGTGGATGATAGAAAATTTCAGGATGAAATAGGTGAACTTAGAGTCTGAAAGAGGTGCCCATCTCAAAGACATAAAGTCCCAAGAACTGAAAAGTCATTAAGAACCATGTAGGAAGAAAAGTTAAAGATTTTATGAGATTGAAAAATGCCTAACTTTGTTTATTAGGAGTAATTTACAAGTGTTAAGACTTGAAATTTGGTAACATTTGTGTGTATTGGATATAAGATTTTAAAACTCTATAAATTATGACTTTAGTATTTATACACCCAAAGTTTCTGGGTATTATGTCATACAGTGTATAAAAATTGACAACTAAATTCACTGTTTTCTCAGACTATGTGATATAAAAAGAGCCAGGGATTAAGGGTTAATAGCTTCTGTTTGACATAATTACTATAGGTAAAAGATGTATAGATGAGGGTGGAATAGTGAATCAATGCAGTTTATTTACAAAGTAAATTTTAATGGTAAAAATGAACATTTTTATATCTTTCTTCGAGGTCCTGAGCTTATGGGTGTCGGTTCCTTACTGAAGAAGTACACAGCCCTTTTGTGCACACACATTGGCGACATACTGCCTGTGGCAGCCAGCATTGCTTCCACCAGCTGGCGGCACTTTGCAGAGGTGGCCTGCATTGTGGAAGGGGACTTCACTGGTACCTTTTTTATATCCTACCTTCAGACATGTATTTATATTTGGAGATTGATGAGGCTTAAAATTTATCCTTTCCTGATAAACCTGCAGGCCTTTGCCCCATACATTTTCTAGTCCTGTTGGCCTTTCTCTTTTTGTTTTTTCACTTGCTGACAATTCTATTGTTAAGCAACCTGGTGCAGGAGTTGTGTCACTATAAATGTAATTGGTGATTTAGAGTCATACCACCATTATTACCATTTCAATAATGAGGTTATTAGTAGTTGTCTAATTTTATTTCAGCAGCATAAAAATTAGTTGCTCCTTTCAGGACCTTAATAAAATTCCTTTGTTGCTTAATATGTTTTCAAGTTAATTCTGTGACAGTAGAGCATTATTATTGAGTGCTTTTTTTCTGATAGTAAACTTAGTTTTCTGGAAACAGTTTTCTGAATAAAAGACTCTAGTTAATACTTCTGTTGAAATACAGTGTTTTTGAAAAGCATTCTTGTAACTCAGAGTGTTTTGTTTGATACCTTTATCTGTTCTTTCAAGATGAAAGATAAAATAATCCTGTAGAAATATGCTAAGACAAGCATTCTTTATTTTGTGATTTATCAGAATTTAAACATAGAATGAGCTTACAAAGTGGCTTAATAGGATATACGCTTTTATTTAAATCTTAATGCTTTTTTTCCTTTCTTTTAAAATGTAGGTGTTCTTCTTCCAGAACTAGTAGTTTCTATAGTGCTTCTGCTCAGTAAAAATGCTGGTCTCATGCAGGAGGCTGGAGCTGTCCCTCTGATGGGTGGATTGTTAGAACATCTGGATCGGTTCAACCACCTGGCACCGGGAAAGGAAAGGGATGACCATGAAGAGTTAGCCTGGCCTGGCATCATGGGTATGGCATCTTAACTTATAGAACTTCCATTCAGGAAAGTTTTATCTTAATCTAACCTATTCTTGCCTTTTTATTTGAAAGAATACTTCACAAAGAGAGACCAATTATTTGCCATTTTCACTGATGGTAGTATAAGTAGAAAATGAAGATAATCCAAATCAGAAGAGATTTAAATTATATGTAAGAAAGATTCCCTTTCTTTCTGGTGTCTCCAGAAGTTACTGTTGAAATAATTAAATATGGTCCAGCTTTGGAGGCAGACATCAATATGGGATGACTTCTAAACCTATTTCTATCTGACATTACTGAGTTATGGAATTCCCATAGTCAGCTGAGCACTTCCCTATAGGTACGGTCTATAGTGCTTACCAAATTGGAGTGGAACCTGTCTTCTCAAAGTATCTAGCTTTGACATTTTTGAATCTAATACATTACCATGTTATATAGGTTTCTGACTTCCTGGACTCATAGAATTAAATTGAAGTTGGGGTTCAACTTTTATTTTATAGGAAAGCTCAAGCAAGGTGGGCTTTTTCTTCTCCCATTGTAAACTGTCATCTTGTACCATAGGAGCTTCAAATAAGAAGTAACAACTGTGCTGAAGAAAATAACATTAGGATATCGAGCATAGTTTTTAATTTTTTATATCACTAATATTTTTAGCACCATTCTTCTACTTTTGTTAATTTAAATGTTACTTTTGTCTCTGTTTTCAGTATGGTTGAGGGCATTTAATCTGATTAGCAGTTCAAACTCATTTAAAAACCTTTTTTTTTAAATTGTGAAATATAACACATACTCAGAAGTACAGAAAATAGCTCTGTGATTGGTCATAGAGAAAATCATTTATCAACCATCCAGATGAAGAAATGGAATGTTGGCAGGACCATCCTAAACAATGCCTCTTGTCTCCGGAAAGATTCCCCTCTCTGGTCTTGTGTGGTTGCTGCTCCTCTGCTTCTCTTGATCATTTTATCAGACAGGCATGTACCCCTTAACAATTTAGTTGTTTAAACATTCTTATGTCTGTTTCTTGGTGGTTTGTAGGGTATGCTTTAGTATGGAATGCCATAGGTTTCCATAGTGATTGTGCTGATTTTCATCTCTATTAAGTATGAGAGTTCTCACTGTTCATCTCTGTGCCAAGAAGTCAGATGTCATTTTTTTCATAGGCGATTTGTCCATAGGGTCATCGTACCAGCACTTTTGGGTGAAAGGACTGTCCTTGGTCACTCTTTGGGAGTACAGCTTCTGTCTAAATAAGTTGACTGTCTCTGCCTATGTCTGTTTCTGATCTTGCAGCCTCCCCCTGTGACTTCTGCACTTGGTAGCACCCTCAAGTGCATTGTTGAATGGAAATGGTTATCGTGGGCAGTCTTGTCTTGTTCTTAGTAGCAGAAGAAAAGCTTTCCAAATTTCACATATGAAGTATGAAGTTTCTTTTTTTTTTTTAAGATTTTATTTATTTATTTGACAGAGAGAGATAGCGAGAGCAGGAACCCAAGCAGGGGGAGTGGGAGAGCGAGAAGCAGGCTTCCTGCCGAGCAGGGAGCCCGATGTGGGACTCGATCCCAGGACCCTGGGATCATGACCTGAGCCGAAGGCAGACGCTTAACGACTGAGCCACCCAGGCGCCCAGTATGAAGTTTCTTAAGGGTTTTCTTTGTAGAAACCTTTAAATATTAAGGATGTTCTCTTTTATTCTGCTTTGCATAGAGGTTTTAATTGTGAGCGGATATTAGATTTCATCAAATGGTTTTTTGCATCTCACTGATCATATAATTTTTCCTCTTTTTTCTATTAATGTGTGAATTACTGATTTTCAAAAGTTAAATCAGCCTTCCATTTTTGGAATAAAACTACCTAGGTTATATTTATTGTTCATATTAATATACATTGCTGGCCTTGTTTTTTTTTTTTCCCCAACAGTTTGCATCTGTGTTTGTGAATTGTAATTTTCTTTTAATGCCCTGTAGGTTGCTGATAATCACCGCCCCTCCACTAACAAAGAAGCTGTTGTTTATGAACATGGCAGCTTCCCATGCAACCTCTTTTAATTTCTGTTTTGATCTGTCAATTAAGAATATTAGCTAGTTGGGAGAAACTGCCTGATGGATTCAATAGTACAAAAATATAACATTCAAAGTTTTGATAAGGCAGGTTGTGTTATTCTCTTAGAGTTAGAGAATGTTCTTCGCTCTTCTTTTTTGAGAAATGTATGTATAAGATTGGTGGAATTTGCCAGATAATCATCTTGATCTGTAGTGTTCTTTGTGAAAAATTTCTTTTGATTTGGGGGTTGTAAGGTAGAGTGGAAACCCAACTTTTTTTTTTTTTTTTTACCTATGGGAGAATATACATAACATAAAATTTATCATTTTAACCATTTTTAAGTTTTCAGTTCTATGGCATGAGGTACATTCACATTATTGTGCAACCATCACCACAATCCAGCTTCAAAATGTTTTCATCTTCCCTCAACTGAAACTCTCTACCCATTAAACACTAACTCCCATTCTCCACTCCCCCTCAGCGCTTGACAACCACCATTCAGCTTTCTGTTTCTATGAATTTGATTACTCTAGGTAAGTCATATAGGTGCAGTCATACAGTATTTGTTCTTTGGTAATGGGTTTATTTTACTCAGCATGTCTTCAAGGTTCATCCATGTTGTAGCATATGTTAGAATTTCCTTCCTTCTTAAAGCTGAATAATATTTCATAATATTTCAAATGCAATGGTTTATCCAGTCATTTGTTGATGGACACTTGGGTTGTTTCCACCTTTTGGCTGCTGTGACTAATGCTGCTATGAACATGGGTGTGCCAATGTCTGTCTGAATCCCTGCTTTCACTTCTTTTGGGTATGTAGCCAAAAGTGGAATTGCCGAGTTATATGGTAATTCTATCTTTAACTTTTTGAGGAACCCCACCATAATGTTTTCCATAGTGGCTGTTCCATTTTACATTCCCATGAGCAAGGTACAAGGAAGGGTTCTAATTTTTCACGTCCTTGCCAATACTTTTTTTGGTTTTGTTGGTAATAGCCATCCTAATGTGATGAAGTGGTGTTACACTGTAGTTTTGTTGTGATTTTCCTTAATGGTTAGTGATTGGCCATTTGTATATCTTTGGAGAAATGTCTATTCGAGTGTTTTTCCTATTTTTGAATCAGGTTTTGTTGTTGTTATTGTTGAGTTGTAGGAGTTTGTTATAGTTTGTTGTATATTTTGGATATATATGATTTGCACCTATTTTCTCCTATGTGTGGATTGCCTTTTCATTTTGTCGATAGTGTCCTGTGATGTTTAATTTTGATGAAGTCCAATTTACCTATTTTTTCTTTTGTTGCCTATGCTTTCGGTGTTTTGTCCAAGACATCATTGCCAAATCCTATGTACTGAAAGTTTTCTCCTGTTTTTTTTTCTAAGTGTTCGATATTTTATAGTTTTAGCTCTTTATTTAACTCTTTGATCTATTTTGAGTTAATTTTTGTATATAGTGTAAGGTAAGGGTCCAACTTGATTTGTTTGCAGTTGGATATTCAGTTTTCCTAGCACCATTTGTGAAAAAGATTGTCCTCCTTTCCCCATTGAATGGTTGTGGCACTCTTGTCTGAAATCATTTGACCATATATGTGAGGATTTATGTCTGAGCTCTGTATTCTTTTTTTTTTTTTTTTTAAAGATTTTTATTTATTTATCTGACAGAGAGAGAGAGAGAACGAGTAGGCAGAGAGACAGGCAGAGGGAGAGGGAGAAGCACGCTCCCCGCTGAGCAGGGAGCCCGATGCGGGGCTCGATCCCAGGACTCTGGGATCATGACCTGAGCCGAAGGCAGACGCTTAACTGGCTGAGCCACCCAGGCTCCCCTGAGCTCTGTATTCTATTCCATTGATCTAAATGTCTGTCTTTATGCTGGAGCCACACTGGTCTTTATTATTTCTTCTTTTTTAGGGTTTAATCTGATATTTTTCTAACTTTTAGAGAAATGTTTATTAGCATAGTGATGTTTTTGTAGTGTTTATTATGAAAACACAGATAAAAGTAGGGAGAATAGGATAATGAACCTGGATTTACAAATATTCACATTACCAGCCTCTCCTACAGTTATCTTACTGATTGAATGAATGAATGAATGAATCATTTTAAAGCCTATCTCTTTAAAACATTTTGACAGATATTACCTGTTAATGATCAGAACTTTTTTGGTAATGAAACCATAATGTCATTTTTCTGTCCAAAATTAACAATGATTCCTTAATGTAACATGTAGTCCATGTTAAATTTTCTTGGATTATCTAAAAATGCCTTTTTATTGGTGTTTTTTTGTTTTTGTTTTTGTTTTTTTTTTTTTAGAATCATAAAACATAACATGTTTTAGAAACATAAAACATAAACATGTTTTGCATGTTACAGTTGGATGATATGCTTCCGGTCTCTTTTTCCTTTAACAGTATATCTTTAGGCCCTTCTCTCCTCTTTGGTCATACTATTTATTTGTCAAAAAAGCAGGGCATTTGTTCTGGAGAATTTCACATTTTCTGAATTTGGTTGATTGCTCTCTCCAGCTGGTTTTATATATATATATATATATATATATATATAGGGTTAATCCTATATATATATATATATATATAGGGTTAATGAGATTTGGATGCAGATTTGGATTCAGTTTTGGTTAGAGTGTGTCTGAGGTCATGCTGTGTGCTTCTTGTTTCATTGCTTCTGAGGCCTGTGATTCAGGGTGACCCCACCTTCAGTTCTGTTCACATGGACCAGGGAGTTCATATACAGTCTGTCCTCTATAATATCCCCTAGTAACTTTGCCCTCAGCTGTTTGGTTAGCATGAGGTACAATTTGCACAGCTAGGACATGATCCTAGCTTGATTCCCCTCCTCAATCACTTCCATTTATCATTTTTCAAATATAGAGTTGGTGTCTTAGTACTTCTAAAGGTGACCAATGAGATTTCCTCCCTCCTTCCTGCCTCCTTCCCTCCCTTCATCTTTTCTCTTTCCTTGCCTTGCCTTTTGCTTTTTTTGCCTTTTGCCTTTCCATTCCTTTCCTTTCCTTTCCTTCATATCATTATGAACTCATAAAATTTTATTGATTTGATATTTACTAACTTTTTAGCTTTTCCTTTTTCCTATTGTATATATTTAAAAGTATAAATGCCCTCAAACATATATTTAACTATGTAAATTTTGACTATAGTGTTTTCATTGTATTTTTTTTCCATAGTTATTTTTTTCTGGGAATTTTAGATGACTTATATTTCATAGTTTTCAAATATGTAGAGGATTTTTATTTTGTTTTTGTTACCTATTTGTAATTTAACTGCATTATAGTCAGTGTATATGCTCTGTAGCTTTATTTCTTTAAAATTTTTAAGATTTGCTTTATTGCCTGATCAGATTTGCTATTCATGCTACTCAGGTGATTTTTTTTGTTTTTGTTTTATAACTCATTCCATATCTTTATTGAATTTTTGTTTGTGATATTAGTTATAGCGAGAGGTATGTTAATCTCCCATTATGATTATGGATCTATCTATTTCCCTTTGTAGTTCTTTTGCACGATTTGTTGTAGTTGTTTCATCTGTTGATCTATTGATTCATTGATTTTGGTTTCTGTATATACAGAGTCATTTTTTACAGGTCAGAACTGTAGAAATAATGAGGAGGTGACACAGATACGCAAAGCTGATTTGGAGAACCACAATAAAGATGGAGGCTTCTGGACAGTGATTGATGGGAAAGTGTATGATATAAAGGACTTCCAGACACAGTCATTAACAGGAAATAGTATTCTTGGTAAGGCCTCACTTTCTACTTCATAGTTAAAAGTTGTGGCATGTGCCATTTTGAGCAGAGCATTTGGCTTTTAAGTGATTAGTTGAGTATTGTTCCAGCCCCCACACATTTTAATCTGCTGGTAACTTTGATGTCTGTCCTATCAGTGTTCAAGCACATTTGAAGAATTTCTCATCATTATGCATTTTGTGTGTGTGTTTGTTTCAGCACTTGTTGGTGGAACTTGTTTCAAGTCTGAGTTGGCCCAGGCAGCTCTGGGAGAGGGTGAAAGATCATTATACTTTGGTAACCCTCATGCCTGATCTATTTCCTACTTGACATTTCTACTATAGGTGTCTAGGCAAATTGCACTGAAGTAATGTTGCTTTTTTCTTTTTTGTTTTAGCTCAGTTTGCAGGGGAAGACCCAGTGGTAGCTTTGGAAGCTGCTTTGCAGTTTGAAGACACTCGGGAATCGATGCATGCCTTCTGTGTTGGCCAGTATCTGGAGGTGAGGCTGTGTGCAGTAGGCATCACGGTGGACATCAGGGGAGACCCTCTCTGTATATTTGTGATAGGTGGTTCTTGCCCTGAAGTACTGATAGCTGGGCTTTTTGGTAGGGGTGGATGTCATTAAGTGACACATGTGAAGATCCTTTAGAGATTTTTTTATAAATGAATTTAGTTATTCATGTTAAGATTTATGAAGGACTGATCTTGAAAAATTATTTCAAAAATTGTTATTTGTAAGAAATGTGGACACTTTTCCACACATAAAAAAGAGGTTAACCTTTGGTCTTTATATTTTCATTGTAAGCTTATGTAGAAATTTGAAATGGCTTGAGATATATTTTTTAGGAAGAACTATCTAGTAGCATAATACTTTAGAATAGAAATATGTCCTACGTATGCATGAGCTTTGGAATTTATATATTGGGATTGGTTTTCCAGGTATGGATCCAGAAGTAATAAAATTTATGAAGTGCCATATGGGTAGTACTTAAAGCATTCATGAAGGGGGAAGATTGACTTTGCTTGTAAATTATCATCTAATACGACTGGCAAAGTTTATTTTCATTTGAGCTCTTTTCTAATTGGGTTTCCTTTTTGTTAGCATAATCTACTTTCCACTTAAGTGGTCACAGTTCACTACTCACAGCAATCCTTGTTGTATTTTTGTCTTTTTTGGGGTTATTTATGCATGTAACAATTCAGTATATTTTCTGAAGTATTGTTATACAGTCACTCTGGAAACTTCTATTTGATTTTGTAAGGAATTCTCTAGCTGACTTGTTTATTGAGCTTTGGTTTTACCACCAGTAGACCTGTGTGTTTACTGTCTGCTTTGTAGGGTGTGCATGGTTATTTTGGTAGCAGCATGAGCTCACTATAATAGGATGTAGAAAGAGGGTGTCCAGAGCACCTGCTTCTCTTCCTGATGGAACTTTGTTGTGTTTAGGGATATAAGCTGTTGCTCTTTTTGGTTTTATGTTTTTAATTAACCCTATTTTCTCAGACTGATGATGAAATTTATCTTTCCAAGCCTGACCAAGAAGTTGTTACCATACCAGATCTGGGAAGTCTCTCTTCGCCTCTGATAGATACAGAGAGGAATCTGGGCCTGCTTCTCGGATTACATGCTTCCTATTTAGCTATGAGCACACCGCTGTCTCCGGTTGAGATCGAATGTGCCAGTAAGAAAAGTTTTGCTTTCTGCTAACAGATTAGCAAGTTTTTATTTTATTTTATTTTATTTTACTTTATTTTATTTGATCTTATCTTAAAGACTTTATTTATTTATTTGACAGAGAGAGAGACGGTGAGAGAGGGAACACAAGCAGGGGGAGTGGGAAAGGGAGAAGCAGAAGCAGGTTTCCCACAGAGCAGGGGGCCCAGTGCGGGGCTCGATCCCGGGACCCCTGGATCATGACCCGAGCTGAAGGCAGGTGCTTAATGACTGATTGCGCCCCTAGCAAGTTATTTTAGCTGAGACATAAGTGCCATTTAGAATGGGAGAAGAATCAACGCAGTTGTTGGTGAGTAAAAATAAGGATAGTGAGACTAAGAGACTAAGCCAATTAAATAGAAATAGATGTAGTGGCTTTTACTTGCTCTCATGACCCATGGCAGCAGAGGAAGCTAACAGGTGCATAGGAAGATCAATTCTGTGCGTGCTCTTACTTTTGCCTCCTGTGACAGATGGGCTCAACCTGGCTGTCGTCTCTATGTGACATGGATTGGGTTTCTGTTGGGAATAGCATTTTGTTTGAGGATTGTGTTTTTACTAGACTCAAATACATTTTGGGATTTCAACCTTTTTAATCACCGAAAGTTATAAAATTTCTCCGTATAAGATGGATTAAAGTTCTGTTTGTGTATTTGTTTATTTCTCTATCCATCTGTCTACCAACCATCCAGCAAGGATCTATTGAGTAAGTACTTATGAGTTACCTTGCTGGGTGCTCAATGCATTAGGCGTGGAATTAGCCACATCTCTGCCTTTAGGTGCTTTTTGTGTGATGATGAGCCAGATGTTATAATAGATCAGTATGCAGGGTGATAGAGGATAAAATGGAGACATTTGTAAGTGGTTCTGATGGGGAGGCTGGGTGTGTGAAACACATGTGTGTGAGGGGCATTCTTGAAAAAAGTAGGGTTTCCAGTTGCTCATGTATGTGCACTGTCAGGGGAGAAGGCTGGTGGGCAAGGATGGCCATGGTACCTGCTCAGCCCAGCCTTCTGGAGCAAGCCGTTGGTGTGCATGCTGGGCATTTTGCTGTCTACAGAGTCTCTAAGTGGGAGAGGATGGGGGTTGGACTCATCCTCTCCCTCAAAGGGGAGTGGGGAAGATAGGCTTCTTCTAAATCAGCAAGGAGGGTGGGAAATTAGAAGAGTCAGAGCAGAGGAGAGCAGAAGGTGCTATGGGCCCTAGTGGAGGGGGCCTAATCTACTCTAGGGCATCAAAAGCCACCTTTAGAGCAGTATCTTTGAGAGATTAGAGAGAGTTCTAAATGTAGAGAACCAGGGAAGGTCATGATCAGATTTGTGTTCTAGAATTAATGTGACACTTTAGAGAATGCTCCTGAATGCTCTAACATCTAAATTTCCAGTAAAAGAATGTTGAGTACATCCCAGATTTGATTGCTTGGGTTTCAGAGGACTATTTTGGTAACACAAGTCATTGAAAAAAATTTGTAGCAATGTACAAACTGACTCTTCATTTTTTTGGTGCACCTTTAGTCTAGTTATCATAGCAGTTAGAATGAGCATTTACATTTGCACTGAGGAATTGCATATTCTCGAGGGTCTGGCCATGCCTCACACGGGTCTCCTTTATAGTCCACTGGATATCCAGTCTCCCAAGGATCTGTCTCTTACTAAGATCCCATGTTATATGTCTAGTAGTCTCTCATTTTTATTACTGGATTAATACTCTAGGGAATTTTTCTTTGTAGATCCCTTCTCATGTGCTGTTTTCCTACCTGGATGATCAGTGTTTTTGTCTTTATCTAGATCTCAGTTCAATTGTCACTTCCACAGCAAATCCTTTACTGAATCTTCAAATAGTGGAGGTCTTGCTGCTATACCCACTGTAGTACTTTGTAGCATACAGTTATCCCAATTCAAGTTGAATGATTACTTGTGTAAATGTTGCCCAGATGATGCTCTCCCTGTTAGAATGCAAAACCCCAGTCTTCACACAGTATCTGTGGAATCTGTCAGCTCTATGCTTGACCAGGTACCTAAGTAAATGTTGGACTGAAACTATTATCTTGCGTTCTGACACCATGCTTAAGATGTAGGAAAGAACCAGAAGTGTAGGGGCGCCTGGGTGATTAAGGCAATTAAGCGACTGCCTTCAGCTCAGGTCATGACCCCAGGGTCCTGGGATGGAGCCCCGCATCGGGCTCCCTGCTCAGCAGGAAGCCTGCTTCTCCCTCTCCCACTCCCCCTGCTTGTGTTCCCTCTCTTGCTGTCTCTCTCTGTCAAATAAATAAATAAAAATCTTAAAAAAAAAAAAAAAAAAGAACCAGAAGTGTTACCTGTTTTCCTGTAGATGTAGGAATTATAAGCCAGCCTCTGTAAATATGTTAGATGTGACTCTTTAATATGAATGATGCTAAATTTCTCCTTGTAAATTAGCTCTTCGGTTCTTTATCTTTTATTTCAATATTTATTTCTGAATAAATATTCAGTGCACTCAAGTTTCTTCCTAATATTTGCATATGCACTTTCTAGAGTGGCTTCAGTCATCCATCTTCTCTGGAGGCCTGCAGACCAGCCAGATCCACTATAGCTACAATGAGGAGAAAGATGAGGACCATTGTAGCTCTCCTGGGGGCACTCCTGCCAGCAAGTCCCGACTCTGCTCCCACAGACGGGCCCTGGGCGACCATTCCCAGGCATTCCTGCAAGCTATTGCTGATAATAACATCCAGGATCACAATGTGAAGGTGAGTGAGGCCTTTCCACACTTAGTGTCCTTTGGTTTACCTTAGGACTTTGATGTGTGAACTACTTCATGTTCTTTGATTGGCTTAGTACAGACTTTATTTACATATTATTTGTGGGGCTGGTTTTGAGGTAAGAGACTGGTTCGGTGCAATATGCCAGTGATGTTTTAGAAGCATTGGTGATTGCAAGGGCATTAGAAATGTGGCATGTAGTTTGGAATTCATGGTGGCATTTCGTGTGGCTCTGAATTTACCTCCAGCTGTTTCTGTTACAGGACTTTCTGTGTCAAATAGAAAGGTACTGTAGGCAGTGCCACTTGACCACACCAATCACATTTCCTCCTGAACATCCTGTGGAAGAGGTTGGCCGCTTACTGTTATGTTGCCTTTTAAAGCATGAAGATTTAGGTAGGAAACTTGATATTTTAGCTATACTATTATATTTTTTGACTGACATGCAATATGCATTCATTCTTACCCTGCCCCCTTTTTAAAATGTCTTTTACAGGTCACGTGGCATTATCTTTAGTTCATGCAGGAACACTTGGTATTGAGCAAGTAAAGCACAGAACATTGCCTAAATCAGTAGTGGATGTTTGTAGAGTTGTCTACCAGGCAAAATGTTCACTCATTAAGGTAAGTACATTTTTATTCTTTTTCTTATGTGCTTTGCAGACAGTTGGTAAAATATTTGTTAATTGTCTTTTCATATTTAACTTTGTAGACACATCAAGAACAGGGTCGTTCTTACAAGGAAGTCTGTGCTCCAGTCATCGAACGTTTGAGATTCCTCTTTAATGAACTAAGACCTGCAGTTTGTAATGATCTCTCTATAATGTCCAAGTTTAAACTGTTAAGTTCTTTGCCCCGTTGGAGGAGGATAGTTCAGAAGATAATTCGAGAACGAAGGAAAAAGAGAGGTAAGAACGTAAAAGGTAGAAAAGTGCTGTCAAAGTGTGTGCTTTGCCCCCATATAATTGAGTCTGTGATTTGAGTGAAGCTGTTCACTTACGATTAAATATACAGATCCTGCTTATTTTTCCAAGACATCAGATAATGATGCAACTTTGAGGGTGTTGACGATTTGGTAACTAGTAAGTGGATACTGAAAAAGGTAAACACTATACTCTTTATTAAATTGATGGGGAAAAGGAAGTATTTTTTTAATCACTTGTCCTGGTAAATGAGATGTATGGAAACATTTAATTTTGCAGTTAATCTTGCCATTCTTGTAAAGAAATGTTTTTCTTTGGAAATACTGAGTATTCTGATACATGAGGAATTGTTATAAAAGTAGCTAGAAGAGTTACTAATATTTTTAGGAAGCAGCTAAACAGTTGCTGGGATATTACGGAAAAGACTTTTTGCATTAAATAACCAGAATTTGAGTATGAGTACATAAAAGACTTTGGAATTTGGTTAATTGTGATTATAAACATGTTTACAGAAATTTCTGATTATATTCTTATGAATTATACTGATTTATTCACAAATCAGCTTATTAAACAATATTAATTACTGATTTTTTTTTAATTACTGAATTTTGGATGGACATTATGAACAATGATGTAAGGAAAGATTAAGTTGTGTTAGAAGCTCTCCTGAATTGATTGTTCTTGAGCAAACTCTTAAGCAACAACAATTTGCCTAAATCCTAGAGATGTTCTAGGTCAGGAAATCATGGTAGGAATGCTTCTGAGATCCTCACAGCAGAGGCAAAAGCTTGGGAGACCGCCATCTCAGCTTGAGGGAGAATGATGTCCTCACCACCCAGCCATCACCTCCACGGAATCTGAGCCCACATTGTCACCTCTTAAAGTTTCTTGTTTGGGGTTTAAATATTTAGTTGTGTGAAGTTTGAAGCTTTTTTTTTTTTTTTTTTAAAGAAAATTAAGCAACTTACAAACGATTAATATTACTGGTGCTGTGTTAAGGTCACCAAGAGCACCTGATGATTCACTGGTATGGCTCCATAGGACTCAGAAGAGCTGTTATACTCAGAGTTATAGTTTATTATTATGAAAGGATACAAGTTAGAATTAGTAAAAGGAAAGGTGCGTTGAGGGAAATCCAAAGCTTCCAGTGGAGCTGCACAGAGCCATGCTTAGTCCTCTTAGCAGTGAGAGACAACATGTGTGAAGGGCTGTCAGCCAGGGATGCTCACCTGCATGGTTGCTCTCAGTTACTCAAGACTCCAGCCTCCACAGTGGAAACAGGTGAGAACCATAAGTCCCATTGTGGGCATAAATTATCTGGTCAAACTGGGAAACATGGCCCCAGACCTCAGGCATACAGAAACACTCTTCTCAGGCAGAACATGCCAAGGACTCAGAGCTCAGTTCACAGGCGTTGGCCAAGTGCTGAAGGAACAGTTTTTCTTGGGAATTTGCAGGGTTTGGGCAACCCAGACCTGCTGTGTTAGTGTTTTACTGCCCAGGTGTTATTAATTATGTTGCTTATTATATGCTGAGAAGAAATAGACTAAAAATCTTGAAAGGGAGCAAAAATATGGAAGCAACAGTGCATATCACATTGCAAATTCAATAGAAATTTCCCTAATTAAAGAGACTAACATAGTAAAAGGCATCCAGTTAATTCACTTGCACAATGGTGACAGATTAATTGAACTGGTCCAGAGTGGGCAAGCTGTGGTCTGGGGACAAATGCAGCCTGCTGCTTGCTGTCTTCTGCCGCTGTCTGCTGTCTACTGCTAAGACCAGTTTTGCATTTTAAGACTGTTTTTTAAAAAATCGAAAGAATAATATGTTGGACACATGGAAATTATATGAAGTTTAAATTCCAGCAACCATAAATAAAGTTAGCTGCTTTTCATTCTGCAACAACAGAATTGAGTATTTGCAATAGACTGAATAGCCGGCAAAGACTAAAATAGTCACCATCTGGCCCTTTAAGAAAATGTTTGCTGACTCCTGGGCTTCCCTTTCTGTAGGATCTGCCGCATCATAGCACTCTCACTGCCTTTCTGTCATGATGTGAAGTGGCAGAGTGTTATTACTGAATGTCATGTGAAAATAATCATGATGGTTTTTACTTTTTGTAGTTTAAGCATTTCAGTTGACAGGGATATTTACATATTTGAATAAAATATTCAGGTCCTTTGCCTTCATGCATATTTAATATATCTTAATTTAAAATTATGTTTAAGTAAATGATTTTTATAATGAATGATAATTTTAATCATAGTTCCTAAGAAGCCAGAATCTACTGATGATGAAGAAAAAATTGGAAATGAAGAGAGTGATTTAGAAGAAGCATGCATTTTGCCTCACAGTCCTATAAATGTGGACAAAAGACCCATTACAATTAAATCACCTAAGGTGAAGTATTTTCTGTGATTTTGAGGCTGGCTGAATAGAAACAAAGCACATAGCAAAGGAACCCATAGTATTGTCACTTTGTCCTTGATTATAGGATAGAGAGTGTAGTGGGTTACTGAAAGTATGGGTGACATTCCAAGTCACACTTAACGCACTTGATTTATGGTGTCCTGGTCAGATTGATAGCTGGAAAAATGTTCCCTTTTATGTTTAGTGGTACATTGTATCATTATTCATTTACCATTCATTCATTGAATATATGTATACTTTGCTCCAGAAACTGTCCTGGTGTCTTAGGCTATTAATGTGGATGATAATTTAACTTTGTATGCCATGTTTGTCTGTTCCAAGGTACATAAGTATAAGAGATTATAAATTCATTTATAAGCCTATTTATGGCATAGCTATTTTTGCCATAAATTATTCACTAAACTTAAAGTATTGTACCAATTTCAACATATTTGCATTTATTTATATTTTATTTGAATAAGTGTTTTAGAGTGTGTATTAATATCAATAAGGTAAACTAATGGTGAAAATGGTTTTCCTTTGTCAGGATAAATGGCAGCCACTGTTGAGTACGGTTACAGGTGTTCACAAATACAAATGGTTGAAGCAGAATGTTCAGGGTCTTTATCCACAGTCTGCACTCCTCAGCACAATTGCTGAATTTGCCCTTAAGGAAGAGCCAGTGGATGTGGAAAAAATGAGAAAGTGCCTATTAAAACAGGTAAAATTTGCTAAGAACGTTCTTCTCTGCATAGGATAATATACACAACACTTAACTGTATGCATTCATATTTTGCAGTTGGAGAGAGCAGAGGTTCGTCTGGAAGGGATAGATACAATTTTAAAACTGGCAACCAAAAATTTCTTACTTCCATCTGTACAGTATGCTATGTTCTGTGGATGGCAAAGACTTATTCCTGAGGGGATTGATAAAGGGTAAAACTTCATAACATTTGTTTCTTAATTAGGGAAACTGTGGCAACAAAGCATTATTCGATTGAGGTTGAAAGTCTGGCAGTATTCTAAGTAATATTCTTCAACTTTGTTTAAAAGGGAACCTCTTACAGATTGTTTAAAGGATGTTGATTTGATCCCACCTTTTAATCGGATGCTACTGGAAGTAACTTTTGGCAAGCTGTATGCTTGGGCTGTTCAGAATATTCGAAATGTTTTGATGGATGCAAATGCCAAATTTAAAGAGCTTGGTGAGTTAAAAAAAAATGTTTAAAAGGCTGTATTAAGATTGCTGTTGAAGTAATGTCAGTGATCACATTAGCATTATTTTATAGTTTGGCTCTTAATTATATGTTGTAGAAACTTGCAAATGCTGATTTTTGCTCTTTGAGAAGACTTTAATAACTTTGTACATTAGAATAATCTTTAAAAAAAATTTTTATTTAAGTTCAATTTAGTTAATATATAGTATATTCGTTTCAGGGGTACATTAGAATAATATTTTAAGCTGCTTTAAGCTTTCTCAAATTTTAAACAAAACTTTCAAAATTCAGCAGAAGACACAATTTTGTAGTATTGTGATATTAAGCTTTTACATTTTAACATTTTCATGTGTATCATTGATACCATATGCCCTAAATTATATATCCTATATTAATACTTAATTTCTTGGATAGTTTGAGTACCTGCAGAGAAATGCTAGGATTGGTCTTGTGGAAGAGAAGTGAAATATGACTGCTGTATTTGAAATGAAATGAGTAAGCCATCAGGGACATTTAGAGGAGCAGTGTGATAAGTTTTGCAGACAATTGGAAATGGCTATATGTGGATTGATGGTGGTAGGATTATTGCGAAGTAATGCACAGCTGCCTGATGTCCATACACTTTGGAAACCCACTGAAAAAGAGAAATTTTTAAAAATTGCTACTGCTTTTTGCATCATGTATGTTTTTATATCTACACACAAGAAATTTATGTGGGTGCCAATGCTTTTTAGGTATCCAGCCTGTCCCCCTACAAACCATTACCAATGAGAATCCTTCAGGACCAAGCCTGGGGACGACCCCACAAGCTCGCTTTCTCCTGGTCATGCTCAGTATGCTCACCCTGCAGCATGGTGCAAACAACCTGAACCTCCTGCTGAACTCCGGCACACTCGCCCTCACACAGACAGCACTTCGGCTTATTGGTAGGTTGGCACTGCCTTAAGTCATTCATGAAAATGTCAGGATTTTGCCTTCATGTCTTCTTTCTCTCTCTTTGTGAACTTTTTTTTAATTGTAAAATACAAATAACATAAAATTTACCTTTTTAACAACTTTATCATTCAGTAGCATTAAGCACATCCATAATGTTGTACAAACATTACTACTATCTAGTTCCCTAACTTTTTTGTCACTCCAAATGGAAAGCCATACCCATTTAGTGGTTGATTCCTGATTTCCCACTCACCCAGCTTTTGGCAACAACAAATCTGCTTTTTATCTCTGGATTTTCCTGTTCTGGATATTTCATATAAATAAAATACAATTTTTAGCCTTTTGTATCTGGCTTATTTCACTTAGCATGTATCAGTACTTCATTCCTTTTTATGGCTAAAAAACATTATACTGTATGCATATACTACATTTTATTTAACCTTTCGCCCATAGTTGGACATTTGGCTTGTTTCTATCTTTTGGCCATTGTGAGTAGTGCTGCTAGGAACATTTGTGTACAAGTTTTTGTTTGAACACCTGTTTCTAATTCTTTAGTTATATATCTAGGAGTGGAAGTGCACAGTCATATGGTAATCCTATGTTTAGCATGCTAAGGACCACCAATCTTTTCCATAGCACTGCAACATTTTCCATTTCCCCCAGCAATGGAAAAGGGTTCCAGTTTCTCTCCTCCTCACCAATACCAGTTATTTTCCTTTTCGGGGATGGTGGGCGGGGGTGGAGGGGGGGTAGATTGTGGTCATCCCAGTTGGTGTGAAGTGGTTTCTCATTGTGGTTTAATGTACATTTTGCTAATGTAAGGACATTGAACATCTTGACACGTGCTTGTTGGCCATCTGTATATCTTTCAGAGAAATTTCTTCAAAACCTTTGCCCATTTTTAAATTAGGTTATTTGTCTTCATGTTGTTGACTTGTAGGAGTCCTTTACATATTCTGGATACTAGACCATTATCAATTACCTGATTTGAAGATATTTCCTCCCATTCTGTGGGTTGTGTTTTACTTTGATGCACAGAAGTTTTAAATTTTGGTGAAGTCCAATTTATCTATTTTTCTTTTGTTGCTTGTGCTTTTGATGTCATGTTCAAGAAATCATTGCCAAACCCAGGTCACAAGGATTGCTCACTGCGTTTTCTTTTTTTAAGTTTATAGTCTTAGTTCTTGTAGTCTTTAGTCCATTTCTAGGCAATTTTTAATATGGTGTGAGGTAAGGACTCCTTTTGTTTCTTTTGGTTATCCAGTTGTCCTAGTACCATTTGTTGAAAAGACTCTTCTTTTCCCAAGGTCTTGGCCCTTTGTCAAAAATCATTTGACTATAAATTTTTTGATTTATTTCTAGACTTTCTATTTTGTTGGTCTGTCATTATGCCAGTACCACATTGTTGTGAACACTAGCTTTGTGGTAAGTTTTAAAATCAAAAAGTGAGTTTTCCAACTTTGTTTTTTTCCTCAAGATTATTTTGGCTATTTTGGGTCCTTAGGATTTCTATATGAATTTCAGGGCTGGATTTTCCATGTCTGCAAAAAATAGCTGTTGGGATTTCCTAGAGGTTGTATTGACTCTGTAGATTGTGTTGGGGAGTATTGCTATCTTAACAGATATTAAGTCTTTCTTTCCATGAATGTGTGATGGCTTTATATTTATTTAGGTCTTCTTTCATTTCTTTGAGCAGTATTTTATAGTTTTATTGTTAATCAGGGTAATGCTGGCCTCATAGAGTGAGAAAGTGTTGCCTTCTATTCTATTTTTGGAAGAGTTAGAGAATTGGTATTAATTTTTCTTTAAATGTTTGGTAGAATTCACCAGTTAAGCCATTTGGTTCTGGATTTTTCTTTGTTGGGAGGTTTGATTATTGATTCAATATCTTTACTTCTTATAGGTCTATGCGCATTTTCTGTTTCTTCTTGAGTCAGTTCAGATAATTTGTGTTTCTAAGAATTTATCCATTTCATCTAGGTTAGCTAATGTGTTAGTGTATAGTTGTTCATAGTACTTTGTTATAGTTCTTTTTATCTCTGTAGAATCAGTAGTAGTGTCCCCAGTTTCATTTCTGGTTTTAGTTATTGGCATCATCTCTTTTTTTCTTAGTTAATCTACTTAAAGTTTGTCAATTTTGTTGATATTTTCCAAGAAACCAACTTTTGGTTTTGTTGATTCTGTTGTTGTTGTTTTTAATTCTCTATCTCTGCTCTAGTCTTTATTATTTCTTTCTTCCTACTAACTTTGGGTTTATTGTAGTCTTATTTTTCTAGTTCCTCCAGGTATAAAGTTAAGTTACTGATTTGAGATTTTTCTTCTTTTTTTAATGTATGCATTTATAGATAGAAATTTCCACCTTAGCACTGCGTTTTTTGCATTCCATAAGTTTTGGTATGTTGTGCTTTTGTTTTCATTTGTCTCAAAGTATTTAAAAATTTCTCTTGTGATTTTTTTTTTTCCCTTTGGGTGATTAAGTGTATGTAATTTAATTTCCATATACTTGTGAAATTTCTAGTTTTCCTTCTGTTATTAATTTCTAGTTTCATTCTGTTGTCAGAGAACATAATTTGTATGATTATACTCTATTTCAATTTATTGAGACTTGTTTTATGGTCTAGCATGTGATCTATCCTGGAGAATGTTTCATGTACCCTTGAGAAGATTGTGTATCCTCCTCTTTTTGGGTTCTGTGTATATATGTCTGTTAGATCTGATTGGTTTATGATATTCTTTGCCTGAAATCTTGAGATACTGCAAGGCTAGTGTTCAAGTCCAAGCAAAAAAGCAAGGCTTTCCTAAGCTCTTTGATCTTGTCAATCTTTGTGTCCACATGACCCATTCAAAAATATGCATCAGGCTAGAAAACAGTCAGCCTCTGTGAGTCAGACATCTGATTTCTTAAGACCTCATTAACGATTAAAAAATGCTTTAAAAAAAAAAACCTCAAAAATGTGTTTCCATCTAGAAATTGCCTCTCTTTTTATGTCATCTCCCTCTTTTTCCCAGAGAATCCAGTAGGTAAAAGTCATAGCACAAATCATTAATTATGGGGGCTTTTGTTTAGAGTTTAAATTTGAACCTGCCTACTGGCTGCAGAAAGCAATGGAATCTTGTCCCATGAATACATATCTGTATTTACCGCTTTCCTTGATCAGGGTTATTTTTCTTTCATATAAGAAATCATAAGCATATAATATTTTATATTAATTTTATGTATGCATCCAGCTACAAGAGCCACAAAATACAAAGCCACTTGAAAAAAAGATCCCCTTTTTTCTTATTGCAAATGTATTCAAATCCTTTGCAGTAAATTTGGCATTTGCAGGGTTAACATTATAGCTGCCAGGGGAGATCCTAGCTGGAATGCAATCCCTGCCCTTCTTAGGGCCTCACTGAGGCACCACTGGGTTGGGCTGAAGAAAAGAATATTTTTTGCCCCAGTAAAACTGGGGAAAAGCTTTACTTTATCTAAAGCTTTGCTCCAGCCCTGGGAATTGAATAACCTTTTTTTTCTCCGTTTTGGAGGAGAGAGGATCATGAACTTTGTACATTTTTGACCCACCCAGGTCTACCTTTGGGAATGTTTGGGCACCTTTTCCTCCCCCTTGGAAGAGCAAACAAAGACTGAAGGAGTTACTAGGGCTGTGCTTTTTTCCCCCTCACATTAGCCAGCAAGGCCAAAAGCAGCCAAAGGGATCCAGCATGCTGACTCATAGGGTTAAATTTTACTATTTTAAAATCCGTTTCTAAATTTTACTTTTTTTTTTTTTAAGTTTTTATTTATTTTAGAGAGAGAGAGAGAGTGAGAAAGAGCATGAGAGGGGAGACGGTCAGAGGGTGAAGCAGACTCCCCATTGAGCAGGGAGCCCGATGCGGGACTTGGTCCCGGGACTCCAGGATCATGACCTGAGCCGAAGGCAGTAGCTTAACGAACTGAGCCACCCAGGCGCCCTAAATTTTACTTCTTGTAGCTGATAGCTCAACTTCTGTTTTATACTATGGATGATATCGCAGCAATTGGGGACCAAATATTCATCGTGCTCCACCCCTTCATTCTTCCTTTTACCAAACAGTCCTTTTGCAATATTTCAGCAAGTAAGGGTTGTTCTAGAGAATCCCACTGCTGCCATTCCTGTGCCAGGGTCCCTAAGACCACTCCCAGATTCAGTAATTTGTGAGGAGGCCTCACCAGACTTGGTATATAGTTACACTGAGGGCTTTCACTACAGTGAAAGACGAGAAAGCAAAATCACTGAAGGGAAGGGCACATGGGAAATGTCTGGGAGAAACTGACATGAATCCTCTCCCAGTGGAGTCACACAGGATGAACTTAATTCTCTCAGCAAAGAATTGTGACTACATGTGTGAAATGTTGTCTACCTGGAAAGTTCAGAGAGTTTGCACTGGGGCCTGGCACATATACAAGTTCTAGACCCCCAGAAGGAAGCAGGTTTCAGCAGAGACCACATTGTGCAAACAGTTCAGGCACAGTTAGGGAAGGGTGGGAGCCCTCCTGAAATCCAGGTTCCCAGACACCAGCTGAGGGCTGCCTTGCAAGTAGCCCTTCGTAAGGACAGCAGTATCAGGCCTGCTGTTCTTATCTCTTTTCTGCATGGTACCATAATTAAAGTTGGTTAGTTTCTCATTGTTAGACATTTATTTGGTTATCTTTTGTTTTTCTATTCTAATAAGAATATGTGATGAGTGTTTTTCTAACTTAATCATTTTGCTTTTTTTTGGAGAGGGGCATAATTCCTAGAAGTAGAGTAAATGTCTCTGTTGCTTGTTTTATATCTTTTATATCTTCTGATACATATTTCTATACTTGGTTCTCCATTTGCCATTTTAAATTTTCATCAATAAATCTTCCATGGTATTTATTGTATTGAAAAAATAATACAGTATACACTATAGAATCTTCAAAATTATCTTCATCAGTACTTACTAAGTTTTGAAAAAGTGTATTAAGATTAGGAAGTTGTAACTACTTATTAGTTCAGCTGCTGTGTTTGATGCTCTGATAGGTCCTAGTTGTGATAATGTTGAAGAGGATATGAATGCTTCTGCCCGAGGAGCTTCTGCTACAGTTTTGGAAGAGACAAGGAAGGAAACGGCTCCGGTGCAGCTTCCAGTTTCAGGGCCAGAACTGGCTGCCATGATGAAGATTGGAACCAGGGTCATGAGAGGTGTTGATTGGAAATGGGGTGATCAGGTACTTAGATTTGATTTTGAAACACATTAGCCACACATTAGTTACCATCCTTACTTGCATGTTATTAGTGGGTGGAAATTGGAATAAATAACTACCTTAACTTAGGGCCTATGCAATTGACAGATGATGTATTGGTGATGTAGTTAGTTCCTGGGCAGGTGAATGGAGTCAAAACAAGTAGAAACAGTGGGTGTAGGGACATCTCAAGTAGGATCAGGTCTTCAAAGGGTGACAGCTGTTTTCAGAAAACTCCTTGGCATGGGCTCAATTTGAGGGGCAGCCCAGAGCAGGAGCAAGAGTAAACAGGAGAGAGCAAACCGCATCTTAGTAATAGTGTTCTGAAAGCTGTGAGGCAGGAAAACCCAGGTGCTGCCTCTAGGAGTTGATGGCCATGTGCCCATTAAGTGCCCCAGCCTTGCAGTTTTAGGTGTGCCAGTTGGGCAGTGGCCATTTCTGTTTCTCCTTGTAGCACATCACTCCCAAGCTTCTGTCAGGGCTCACCAGGTAGAGATCGTGGGGGCTGGTATCTGTGTCATTACTGTAGTCACTAGCGAAGGACAGTGCTCACCTTCCTGCAGTGTGGTAGTATTCTTGTCATCTCTAGGTTTTCTCAACCTCATTTTTAAGCATGGGCCTCATCAGAATCATCTCAGAAGTGTCCTGGAACAGGTAGCAGCATCCTGAAAACAGCTTTCACTCATAGTGTCCTGGAATAGAAAGCAGCATCCAAAAACAGCTTTCACTCATAGAAATGAGAGACGGAGTTTCCACTTTAGGTTCTATGGGAAAACTGAAGAATAAGAGGAATAAGAGGAAATGAGGAGATGCAGGTGCTTGTTTCAGGTTTCAGGTCTTTTGAAGCCCTGTGGGAGATTAAAGGAGCCAAGGAACAGGGCACCAAGACTGGACTGGGGAAAGCCTCATCTCTGCATTGGTTTAGGGAGGATGCTGCTTGAGATGATGCTTTTCCCACTTAACTCTTTGGTAAAGGAGCATAAGGAAGTTATTTCCTGATGTTTGATTTAAGGTAATGATGTGTGAGCTGTGCATGTCGCAGGTGGGTTTGGAGCAGTCTGTGGGCACAAAGTCTGTGCAGAGTAACATAGCAGTCCTTACAGGCTTCATCTGTGTGACAGAACAGGCATACACCCTCTTAACTAATCTTTGTTTTGGCTTCCTCAGGATGGACCTCCTCCTGGTCTTGGCCGTGTGATTGGTGAACTGGGAGAGGACGGATGGATCAGGGTCCAGTGGGACACGGGCAGCACCAACTCCTACAGGATGGGGAAGGAGGGGAAGTATGACCTCAAGTTGGCAGAGCTGCCAGCCTCCACACAGCCCTCAGCAGAGGACTCGGACACAGAGGATGACTCTGGTCGGTGCCTTGGGGCTGTTTAGTCTGGGGCAACCTGGCAAGCTGTGTGCTAATGGCAGCTGGCCATCCTTTTCATCTGGGAATGAGAACAGTGTCAGGACTCAGCTGTGGACTGTGGTCTGTAGTTTTGGACTTGCCCCTGAAGGTTCAGTGTAAATAAGCTCCAGGTGATTCTTATGCAGGAATTAAAAGCATGGCTCTGGTAACTGGCAACCTAGCTGGATTTGACTCTCTTGCTCCCTTTGGCGACAGTGCAGTAGGGTTTGGCAGTGCAGGGCTTGCTCTGTCTTTACCTCTGGTGGACCTTCTTGGTTGGCTCTGAGCCTGTGTGTGAGGTAGTGAGCCAGTGCCTGGTGGACTAGGAATAATGTGGATTAGTCACTACTGTGTTGCCTTAAAGAAACCAGAGGTGAGAATTTGGAGTGAACCCAGAAAGTTAAATCCTATCTAAGGAGATCCAAGGTTGTGGGAGGAGGACTTCATGACATTTTTAGATGTGTCCAACAGACATTGGGATGTATGAGTGAAGCTTCCCACAGCTGGTCTCGGTGAGACTGTCCAGGAGGCCAGGGCTGATTCTTGGGGCTCAGGTGATGGCTGTATGCGCTGCATGGTCAGGCTTTGGAAGTGGTTTGTATGGTCAGGCGAGGAAACCTGAGAGGCTGAGCTCAGTAGAGAATGGGTGGTATGGAGAGTGGAAAAGGTTGTGTTCCATCCATGTCACTTGTGAGGGTCCAGGCCCCCTCAGATGTGAACAGATGATGTCTGCTTTTTGGGGCTGTTGGGAGTACCATATGTGAAACCTGGAGTCGCACATAGATGGTCAGGGCTGGTTTTGTTTTCACTCAGGGAAGTCAGGGCAAGAACTGTGGCTCTGCTGTTAACATGCCTCCTTGTCAGAAAGTCAGTGCCTTGGACACATGAGCCTCTGGTTCCCCTTCATGGCACAGGCACTTCCATCTTCATCCAAGGCATAGTTAGCTTGTCAGCAAGCAGCTCTTGACATTTGGAAAGTTGTCTTTCTAAAAGAGTAAATCCTTGAGATTGTTTTAGTGCTTCTGAGCTATGTGCAGAGATTGTTTTAAAAAAGTAAACTGTAATTTAGAAGGCTTATTTTCTTTGAGGAAAGTGGGGACAGAGGTGATTAGGATGTTTAGTGCATTCTAATTCCATCTTTTCTTATAAAGAGCTATTTTCCTTTCCACAGTAAAAATTGTGATATGAAATTCCTTAAAAGACTGGGTTATTAAAATCCCTTAAATTACACGCAGGGACATTTTCCACTTCTATTTGGAAGTATAGGTTCTTATTTTGATACTTTTTTCCAGAAGCTGAACAAATTGAAAGGAACATTCATCCCACTGCAATGATGCTTACCAGTACTGTTAATTTATTGCAAACTCTTTGTCTCTCTGCTGGAGTCCACGCTGAAATCATGCAGAGTGAAGCCACCAAGACCCTGTGTGGACTGCTGCGAATGTTAGTGGAAAGTGGAACGACGGACAAGACATGTATGCAATGAATAGTTGTGGGCCTACAGAGTACTGGGGCTATGAATTTGGTGTGTGTGTGTCTGGGTGTGTGTATGTGTATGAGTCTGCATGTGTATTAGTGTCCTAGGGCAGCCAGAACAACTTACTGCAAATTTGGTTGGTTTGCCTGGGCTGCCACACGAAACTACCATACACCTGGGTGGCCTAAGTTTTTTTCCTCCCTGTTCTGGAGGCTAGCAGTTCAAGATCAGGGTGTCAGCAGGGCTGGTTCCTTCTGAGAGCTGTGAGGGAAGGATCTGTTCCAGGCCTCTCCCCTAACTTGGGGTAGTTTGCTGGCAGTCTTTGCCATTCCTTTGTTGTAGATTATTGCCCTCATCTTCACTTGTGTGTCTCCAAATCTCACCTTTTTATAAGGACACTAGTCATAATTGGATTAGGGACCCACCCTTGTCTAGTTTAACCTCTTCTAAACAGATTACATCTTCCATGGCCTCATTTCCAAATAAGTCACATTCTGAGATGCAAGGGGTTAGGACTTCAACATACTGCTTTTGGGAGGGGGAGGACATAGTTCAGCCCATAACAGTTATGGAACCTCACATTTTTGGAGACCAGAAGTCCAAAATCAAGGTTTTGGCAGGGCTGTGTTCCCTGCAGAGACTTCAGGAGAGGATCCTTTCTTGTCTATTCCAGCTTCTGGTAGCTCCAGGCTGTCTTGGCTTGAGGCCACAGCACTCCAGGCTCTGCCTCATTTTCACACAAAGGACTGCCATGTGTCTCTTTGTGTCCTTTTCTGCCTCTTATAAAGACGTTCATTGGATTTAAGGTCCACCCTGACTCAGTACAGTGTCATCTCAATCCTTACCTTAAGTCCATCTGCAAAGAATTTATTTCCAAATAAGGTCACATTCTGAGGTTTTTGGGTGAACACGAATTCTGAGGGATACAGTTCAACCCATTGAAACGTTTGTATGTGAATGTGGATGTGTTTAAGTGTGGAGAGAATGAGTTGATGAAGTGGGAGGAGTGAGTGTGTGTGTAAGTGTGAGAGTGTTTGTATGTGAATGAGTCGGTGTGAGTGTGCGAAGAGTTGTCGCTGAGACTACGGGTGTGAGCATAAAGTGGAAGTAAGTGTGAATGTGTATGAGTAGCTGGGTGTGTTTATGAGTAATTATGAGTGATTATGTGTGAATATATCAGTGACTATGAGAATGAGCATGTGTGACTGTGGTAAGGTGTGACTGTGCGAAAGTCAATGTGTTTGTGAGTGTGAGTGTGATTGAGTGCAGGCATTAACATGTGTCTGAAGGCTGTGCCCCTGGGAGCCTGGAGAGCAGGAGAGCTGGGCCCTGGCAGGCGGTCCTCTGCCAGGAAAGAGTGGAAGCCCCGGGGTGCCCATGAGCGGAGACCTGGAAGCCAGGAGGAGCAGACAGGGTCAGTTGCGTCAGTCAAATTGGATAAACCTCACGAAAGCCTCCTAGTCTTGTTCTATTAATGCAGACTTCTTAAACTTGGATTGGAAATTTGTGGTACAGATTAAATGTAAACAAGATCATGGGAGATATTTAAAACACATGAGGTTATAAAAAATATACAAGATGCACTCTTACTAGTAACTGCTATTTGAAAAGTGAGTCATTTTCTTACTGTCTAGAAATAGTAAGTACATGAAACTTCTTAACTGGTTTGAGTTACTCATATACTTGAGAGGTTTTAAGAGTGTTATAAAGTGTTCCTTGAGCTAACTGCAGGGTCTTCTCCCACTGCTCTCACTTTGAATGAGTGAAATTGTAATATATTTGTAAAGTGGGTTATTTTTGAAAATAATATGGTAGGTAAATTAAAAGTGTAGATTGTACTGAGTATTTATTTCTAGAAATTTGGTGCCAAGCTAGTTTGTTTCACTCTGGCAGCATCCCCAAACAGGCTGGTGTGCCGGGAGCAGCACCGGAGCTGGTGCACGCTGGGCTTCGTGCGGAGCATCGCGCTCACGCCACACATGTGTGCTGCCCTCAGCTCCCCACAGTGGATTGCCCTGCTCATGAAGGTCGTGGAGGGACATGCACCTTTCACCGCCGCCTCCCTGCAGCGGCAGGTAATTGTGCTGCTGGGCTGATCCTGCTCAGTGTGAGTTTTGGGACTGTATGACCCCCTTAAGAGGTGGCATCAAGATACCAGTGCTCCTAGTCATTATAATTAGGTGCCTGTACTCAATAATGAGTGCAGAAAAGAACTGGAACCAACCCAAAGTAGATTTTCTAGTGCAAGGGGCCGAAGTTTTTGATTATTTTAAATTGATTAAATTGCTAAACTGTAGTTGAGTTGCTTGTCTTTGAAGTGATAAGTCCTACCATCTGCTCTTATGGGCTTCATAGGAGTTGTAGTGTAATTCTCTTTAGAAGAACTAAGCTGAAAAGAATTACTTTTTAATGAAATAAATACCCGCATCTGTAATGTACCTTTTTATAACCCCTGATAATCTATATCTTTAATTAACTTGGGTGTAATTATCTGGTTGTAAAACAATGAATATCTGAATTTTCACATAATTAATTGCATTATAGGAACAAAAAAAAAGTAAAAATCTGTTATTTCTTAAGCTAAAATCACAGTGGTTTTCTTTAACGTTTGCCATTTTAAATTGTCTTTTATCAGATATTAGCTGTGCATTTACTGCAAGCAGTGCTTCCATCCTGGGACAAAACCGAAAGGGCAAGGGATATGAAATGCCTTGTGGAAAAGCTGTTTGGTTTCCTGGGCAGCTTGCTCACCACCTGTTCTTCAGATATCCTATTCCTCAGAGGTGGGCAGCTCTCCTTATTTGTGTCCTGGTTAAGTGAGCAGGGCACCATGTAGCTCCTCTCTCATACGTCTATTTCAGAATCTACTCTGAGGCGGCGGAGGGCACGCCCGCAGGCCTCCCTGACCGCCACCCATAGCAGCACCCTGGCAGAAGAGGTGGTGGCGCTGCTCCGCACACTTCACTCCTTGGGTCAGTGGAATGGACTCATAAACAAGTACATCAACTCTCAGCTCCATTCCGTCACCCGCAGCTGCACAGGAAAGCCGTCAGAGGGGGTGGGTGCTGTGTTTTCAGATCTGATCATTTTTTTCTGTAAAATGTCGGTTTAAATTTTAAGTTTTCTTTTTAAGTGACATGTATTTTGTTTAAAGATATTTTAAAATATATTTTACTAGAAATAACTATTGAAGAAACTAGTATAAAAATGAACTTGGCTTAGCTGTAAATGTGTAAGAAACAGGCAGCACCCTGGGCTCTCTTCTTCAAGCTGGCTATTTGTCTGCATTAGGCCCTGTTAGAGGACTACTTTCCTGATTCTGAAAACCCTGAGGTGGGGGGCCTCATGGCAGTCCTGGCTGTGATCGGAGGCATCGATGGTCGCCTGCGCCTCGGGGGACAAGTCATGCACGATGAGTTTGGAGAAGGCACGGTGACTCGCATCACCCCGAAGGGCAGAATCACTGTACAGTTCTCAGACATGAGGATGTGTCGTGTTTGCCCATTGAATCAGCTGAAACCAGTAGGTGAACTTGTGTTCAGTTACTTGGTAATAAGGCAGAGGAGTTTTATACTAGAACTGGGTTCTAACATCAGTGCTGGAATGAACTTGATTTTCATAGTTCATGTCTGCTATCTAGGAAGCTATGCAACTTGTGGAAAGCCATCTATCTATCTTCTCTTGTTCGCTTTGTGCCCCTTTGATAAATAAGGCCTATCTCATGCTGTTACATGGATTAGTAGTTCATGTCTTATTTTAGCCGCGAAAGACATAAAAGGGCATTAGCAACACAGAAGGTACTTGTAACTATGTTTGTTAGTTTTAATTATCTTAAAATGCAAATTTTGAAGTTTATTTTTTATTGAACAACTCAACTTTTAAAGAAACCTAAAGATGATTACTTAAAAAATGACCTTTCTTCATGTAGAAAATGCTTCTTAATTGTGTTGAGTGACTTAACTTATGTACTAGCAGCTACTTTCATCTTAAATCTGTGAATTAGGGATGTACAGGGAAAGTGAGTGATGTATATTACTTCAGTGTGACCTAAGTGTAATCAGACTATCTTCCTGTAAAATACTGTTTTTGATTATTACAGAAATGAAGGTATGCATGTTGTAGAAAATTTGAAACGGATAGAAAATGCCTAAGAATATAATAATGCCACCCTGATGTAATTATTGTTGGCAAGTTGTAAAAGAAAAAATCAATTTAGGTTATGTTTACTTACATCTCTATTTTGCCTTTAATGTCATCTCTTAAAGTGATTATTTTTAGATATAAGAAGACTTACGGATATATGTGATAATTTCAGAATTAAGATTCATGGTTATGATCATTTTCAGAACATTTCATTTGCTCATTTCATTGGACAGACTTTGAAGGTTTCTGTGTTCTTGCTTTAGCTCCCTGCCGTGGCATTCAGTGTCACCAACCTGCCCTTCACAGAGCCGATGCTGTCTGTCTGGGCTCAATTGGTAAACCTCGCTGGAAGCAAATTGGAAAAGCATAAAGTAAAGAAATCACCTAAACAGGGTTTTGCAGGTCAGTACATGGTGCTTCTTGATGGAACAGCTACAGTCTTAACTGGCATTGTTAGGACAATGTTTGTCATTTTGTCAGAGCAAGTTCCTGCCACTGCCAAAGTCTTTAGGTTCCAGTGGATTGACCATTTGTTAAGTTACTGTGGCCATGAAACCTTGAATGTGGTAATAAGAGTGTGTAATACAAAGAATGACAGCATGGTGGGAGCAGCCCCTGAAGAGCCCCAGGCTTCCCCTCAAGCCTGTTTTCCAGTGCCAGCATGTATTCTGAACAAGCTTTTTGAAGAGGAATCTGTATTCTCTCTCCCTCCCTGTTAACCCCGCAGCCATAGCCCTGTGGCCCAATTGCCCTTTAGGAGCTTTGCTCTTGGCCTCATCATCACCAGACCCAGTAAGGTCTGCATGTTTTGGACCTGCCTTACTTCATATCTGTGGACGTTGGGCTAAGACCAAGGTCACCTGTGCCTTCCTTCCTTTGGTCTGAAATAGTGCTCCCTTAATTTTCCTTACACTGCCCCTTGCATGTTCTTTGAGAGTTTTTCTTCCTGACTATTCCTTGCACATTGGAAATTCTTACGGTTTTCTCCGTAACTTCTGGCTCGTTGTGCCCACTCTTACTGAGTTTTCTCACCCATTTCTCCCTATTCCTGTGATTGCTGCTGCAGCATTTATGATAGTGAGCACCTTTAACTCTGGATATCCAGCTCACATCTCTGGCTGGAGGGCCACGTGCATGTACACCACAGCATGTTCAGAATTCCACTAACCTTGTCCTTTGGTCCCCATTTCCATCACAGTGAATAAACCTGTTTGCCAGGCAGTCAGGCTTGATGCTGCTCCATCCTGTTCCATCTCACATTGCTATGCTGCCTTCCATGGCCTCCAGCGTGTCCTGCCTTGGAACACTGTTGCCACCACTATAGTCCAGCTGTTCTTGTGGTCTGCCTGAATCTTTGTGGCAGCTATCTTCGTTTCCTCCTTAGTCGGCTGTCAGGCCCCACTGCAGTCATTTGTTTAGATAAGACTCCAGGGAGTGCCATGATCTTGTTGAATTAGAGAACTGTATGTTGTGAGTATCCAACAAAACTGTCTTGGAGGAGTCTTGGCAAGAAAAGGTGAAACTATTTTGTTTGTGACGTAGGTATCTAGTTGAAATTTCAGCAATGTGGGAAACGTTTGATTATACTAATAATAACTAACATGGATCTAACTGTGTTAAACCATTTAATTCTCACCCTAACCCATGAAAGTAGCTACAAGGGGAGCAGGAAATGGGGAAGACCTGGGGGAGATAGAGGATGCTTATCCAGAAGCACTAGCCAAAACACTGGGAAAGACAAGTCCTTCATTACTGACAGTATTTGGCATGGCCAGATAATTCCCACAGGGCAGGGCATTGTTTATGCCACTTTGCAGCCATGGCACTTTGGTTTGGGAAGCAGAACACCTTCCCCAAGGCCATACAGCTGGTGAGAAGAGCCCAAGCAGGGTGTGTCATTCCCGCTGAGTCCTTTTCTCCCACAGGACAAGTAGACCTGGATCTGCTGAGGTGCCAGCAGTTAAAACTGTACATCCTGAAGGCAGGCCGTGCACTGCTTTCCCACCAGGACCAGCTCAGGCAGATCTTGTCTCAGCCAGCTGTTCAGGAAGTCACAGCTGCTCATACAGGTACCTTTTAAAGGAAGCTCTTATAGATCTGTAAGGAATGCAGGTGCTCCCATAGAAAACAGGCAAAAGACATGAATAAATAGTCCGTAAAAGGGGAAACAGATGGCTTCTAAATATATGAGAGAGATGTGCAACCTGGCCAATAATTGATGAAGTGCAAATGACAGTGTCGTCTTATAAGACAAAAGATTGAGGGGATCTGGTGGGAAGGGAGGAAAAACAGTGCTCTCCTGTTTTGTTATTTAAAGTGTGGCCCATGGACCAGCAGCATTGATGGCACATAGGACCATGTTAGACACACAGACTCTCAGGCTGCACCCCAGACCTAAGAAATCATGGTTTGCATTTTAATAAGGCCCTCAGGGGGTTTATAAATAAAACATATAAAATATTACTGCTTTAACACATTGTTAGTGGGAATTTAAGTTGGTACAACCACCTAATGGGCATTTGAGGAAATGTTATCCTTTAAAATGTATATACACACACACACATACACAGCTATTATCTGTATCTCTCTGTTCTCTATATCTCTCCATTGACTTCTGAGTCATCTTTTGGGAATTTATCACATGAAAAGGCATGAAGATAAGTGTTTACAGAGGCTCGTTATGGCTTCTTTGATGGTACTGTTTTTAGGTTGAAAACTGGAGACACCTAAATGCCCATTATTGGGTGGTGTATCTACACAGTGGAATACCATGGCATCATTCACAATGATGATACATATATATGTTCATAGCCATGGGAACATGAAAATGATAAAATAAATAAAACACATTGCTATGTATATCTCTTTGTAGATATGCCATAGATTCATCTGCTTACTATACTTTGACAGTGGAATTTCAGCTGCCTTTATTTTCTTTATACTTTCCTATATTCAGTTTTCTCGAATAGCCTTATATCACTTAGAATAGGAAAAACCCCCAACGTTATAAAATATTTTTTTGATCATCTACTATTAAAAGACATGTGCTAAAGTATTATTGGGAGCAAGATAGTCCTTATTTATGATTCCAAACTCTCTGGGGTCAGAGTGAGAAGAGAAAATGAACGTAGATGGCTCTGTGCAGTGTATGATGCCAGTGCCCTGTGAAATGTGTAATTGCAGTTCCACAGGTGTCTTGGGGACATTGGTGGCTGAGGGCTGGGGAGGGCAGCTTTTGAAGGGTGTGGCAAACCCTAGGTACAGCATGATGAGGAAGCTTTGTCCTGATGGAAGAGACGGTAGGGGCACAAACATAGCAGTGAGTATATGGGTCAGTATTGAAGTGCTTCGCTTTGCAAGGAGCTCAGGGTTTATTGATGAACGTGGGCCAAAAGCTGGAGAGGTCAGCTGAATTCATGTGATAGAATGCCTTGAATACCAGGGTGAAACTTAAGGCTGACTTAGAGCTGCAGTGAGGACCCACATGGTAAGGACTGATATTCAGGATGATAAATCTTCTAGTGAGGTATAGGAGTATTTGAAAAATGAAGGCCATGGAAATGAGAGAATTGCTTTTGTGTCAAGTGATAAGGTGTCTTCTGGGGGAAGGCATGAAAAATGGAAAGAAGGTTCCAGTAGACACTGTACCAGTGTAGTCTTTTCGATAATAACTGCATGGGAAACCAGTGAAAAGTCAAAGATGGCTGATGTTTCAAGCTTGAGTTACAGGGAGGGCAGAGGGGCGTGCCTTTGACAAAAATTAGGAAATACAGTGGAGTTTGGGGTGTTTTGTTTCTTAATCTTAAGAGGGTATTGTGAATTTAATTTTAATGTGCTGAGTATAAGATAAATCTAATCAAAGTGCAGATTTATTCTGTATTAGACAGTAGGGACCTTAAAGATAATCCACAATTGTAGAAGATCAGGAAACCAGAGCCCAGGGAATTAGATTGGCTGTTCTCTGGTCACCCTGATGAGTAACTCTGGAGACACTGAATCAGGGTTACTATCCCATGTATGGGACAGAGTAGGGGCTCCAGACAGAGCTGTGTAGAGCAGGGCTTGACAAATTACCATGGCCACCAGTTTTTATAAAGTTTATGGGAACACAGCCATGCCTACTTGTTTACATGTCATCTTAGGTGGCTTTCACTCTGCAGTGGCAGAGTTGAGTAGCTGTGATAGACATGTGGCTGGTAAGTTTGAACTGTTTACTCTCCCTTCAAGAGAAAGATTTTCCAACCCCTGATCTAGAGGATTAGTTGAAGTTGTCACCAACCAGCCAGCAAACTCAAATGGTGAGTGGGCTCGAGGCAGTGGGACTCAGTGGGCCTGGGGCAAACAGGAAGTGCTAAATGCTTCACCCAAAGCTACTCAGATTAAAACAGACAAAAAGATGTTACCCTGACCACACAACATATTTGGAATTGGTGTCAATTTATGGCCTGAACAGGGTTAGCGGGAAAAGCCAGCGCTAAAAATACAAACTTGGGAGCGTCCATAGAAGGGGGGGGTTTCTGAAGCAATGAGTGTGCACCAAGAAAGAGAAGGTATAAGAATTGGACCAAAGGCAGTAATCTGAGAGGTAGCCCTTTTTTTTTTTTTTTTGGCTCTGAAGAAACACATGAACTAACAAAGGATAGATGCCAAAAAGCAGGGAGTGGAAAATTCTTTAGAGACTAGTTTTTGATATCTGAGCCTTGAAGATTTTGATAGTCCAGTGCTTGAAGATGTAGAGATCATATTCGGTTTAACATGTTTAATGCATTATCTTTAATAGTGAAGAGATGTTAGGAGTTGAAATATAATTTACTCATATTTTGTTTGTTTTTTAAATTCAGATGATGGAGCAGCTGCATCCCCTGACCTTGGGGACATGTCTCCTGAAGGGCCGCAGCCTCCAATGATCCTCTTGCAGCAGTTACTGGCCTCGGCCACCCAGCCATCTCCAGTGAAGGCCATATTTGACAAGCAGGAGCTAGAGGTACAGTAACAGCCTTGGCAATTTTAATCTGTTACATTAAATCGGGAACAATATTTTTCCTAGATGTGTGTTTTCTTAAGGATATATTCTGAATTTTAAACGATACGCCAAAGTAATTGTTATGACTAGTTAGGCTTTAACCATGTTTGTCATAGAGCATTATAATACTAGTTAGAGGATGGGTGAGTTGAAGTTTAATCTTACTGTTTTTTAAAGATTTTATTTATTTATTTATTTATTTATTTATTTATTTGAGAGAGAGTCTAGAGCAAGCCAGGGGAGGTAGAGGGACAACAGACTCTGCACTGAGTACGGAGCCTGATGCAGGGCTCGATCTCACGACCCTCAGATCATGACTGAGCTGCAATCAAGAGACACTTAACCAATCGAGTCACCCAGGCATGCTGAAGTTTAACTTTATTTTGAATATGTGTGAATTATTTGAAAAAGTTAATGAGATTCAACATGGGTCAGATGCTCAAATAGTTATGGTGTAATCTTTTTCTAGGAAATATTGTTATTGAAGGAGCCCCATTAGGCCTAGGAATATTACACTGGCAGGTTTTTTCCACTCACTCCAAAGGCTTTCTTGGGCATGCCCTGTTGCTGCCAGGCTTGCAGTCCTTGCCCTGTTGCAGAGCACATGTGCTGCACAGTGTAACTTGGGGCTGGGGCTGTGGGCAAGTTCCCATAGAAGTATGACATGTGACCAGCTCTAAGAGTGATGTGGATTTTCATGGCCTGCAGCATGAAGGATTAGATGTTTCTAAAAATCCTTCTTTTGGGGCACCTGGGTAGCTTAAGTCAGTTAAGCGTCTGTCTTTGGCTCAGGTCATGATCTCGGGGGTCCTGGATCGAGCCTGCATCAGGCTCCCTGCTGAGCAGGGCATCTGCTTCTCCCTCTGCCTTTGTTTCTCCCCCTGCTCACGCTCTCTCTCAAATAAATAAATAAAATCTTTAAAAAAAAAATAAAAATCCTTCTTTCTATGTAATATGTAAAAAACTCTGGATAAAATCTCAAACACAAAAACAAAACCTTGAGTGCTCAATTTGGCAGGCGGAACATACCCTAATAGAAATCCTCAGAGACCAAGACTGTAGGGAGTTAAGGGAGTGAGGAAGCAGCTGCATCAGATTGTTGGGAGGGCTGACAGCAATCAGGTGGGAGGAAGGTGGAGTGCAAAGGGAGAAGGCAAGAAATGTTGGGCATGAGGATAGGGAGCAGTGCGGTCTGAATGCCAACTGTTTGTTAGGTCTGAAAACCACTGAGATGAGAGTTCAGGTTAAAGTGGCTATAGTGTGGCAGCGCTTCTAGTCACCTGTAGAGATAAAAAGAGGACACTGAGAGCAATTGAAGAGTGAATTGGACAGAATGCAACCTGGAATCACACTGGGAGGTGCCCAGTGTTAAGAGGAAAGTTGTAGAAGGAAATGGAGAGTTAGCCTTTAAGAATTGAGAAGGACTGTTGTAGCAAAGAGAGATCTTTTTTTTTTTTAAGATTTTATTCATTTATTTGAGAGAGAGAGTGTGAGCGAGAGAGCAGCAGAGGGAGAGGGAGAAGCAGACTGCCCACGGAGTAGGGAGCCCAATATGGGGCTCCATCCCAGGACCCTGAGATCATGATCTGAGCTGAAGGCAGCCGTTTAACCAACTGAGCCACCCAGACGCCCCATAGAGATCTTCCATTGTTTTGACTGTCTCTATTGATTCTGATGGAAATTCAACCATCATTCTTTTTTTTTTTAATTTTTATTATTTTTTAAAGATTTTATTGATTTATTTGAGACAGAGAGAGAGAGAGGGAGCAAGCACAAGTAGAGGGAAAGGGCAGAGGGAGAGGGAGAAGCAGACTCCCTGGTGAGCAGGGAGCCCGATGTGGGGCTCATCCCAGGACCCTGAGATCATGACCTGAGTGGAAGGCAAACACTTAACTGACTGAGCCACACACGAGCCCCTCAACCATCATTCTTATTGTTCTGTATGAAATGCCTTTTTCTCCCCCTTTGGCTGCATTTAATATTTCATGATTTTTTTGTTTTATTTTTCTGCAATTTGACTAAGATGTGTATGTATTTTTTAGCTCCATCTTCTTGGGGTACATTTAAGTTATGTGCATCTCTGGCTTGATATTTTTCCCCCCACCAAATTTGGAAATTTGTTAACCATTTTTTCCTGTTCTGTTCTCATTTTGTTCTTTGCTAAGAAAGATTATTAATGCATTTCTGTTTGTTTTGTAGGCCTTTCTTTTGGTTAATCAGCTTGACTAACTGTATTGATCTGTTTTCAGGGTCAGGCTGTTCTGCTTTGTTGGGTCTAAATGTGCTGTAGGCCATCTAAGAAATTCTTTGTTTTGTATTTTCAGACCTCATATTTCCATTTGGATCCTTATTTTATAGTTCTATAAAGCTCTCCTGACAGTTCTTATCTCTTCACTCTGTATTTTTTACTGTATGTATATTTAAAAAACATGTTCCTGAAAGTTATGTTAAATTTCTTGTTTGGTTATTTTACCACCTGGGCCAGCTGTCAGTCTGCTACTATTGGCAGTTTTTTTCTCTTGATTATAATCAGCTATTGGTTCTGCTTCTTCACATATCTATAGTTGTTAATGTATTCCAGAAGTTTCAGATGTTACATTGTATTGCCTCTGTGTTCTGTCAACGTTTTCTGGAGAATGTGGAATTTTATTCTCATAGATGGTTCATTACCTGACAGTTCTCCCCAGTCCTTTGGAGACTTGGTTCTAGACTTTTTTTGTTGTGGTTTATTTTTGTTTTGCAGCTAGACCTGGTTTCTGTATTCTCATTCTACAGGATTTAGAATCTTTTCTGAGGTTTCAGTGGGAGCCTCTGCACCTTGACCAACTCCATCTAACTTGGTTGGACTGGGACCTTAGACTGTCTCCCTAGCACTGGGTAGCCATAGAATCCCTCTAGCCTTCCTGCATTTCCTTTATGCTGGGTTCTTCAGGGTCTCACAAATGCTCAGTTTTGGAATCAGTCAGTAATTTGGGATAGTCTGTATGCATATTTTATGATTTCTCCCTCACTTCTCATTGCTCTGGCAGGACTGAATTCTAGCCTCTGATTGTAGTCTAATAAACACTGCCCTGTCAGCTTGCATGCTGGTTTCCCTTGTGGTCAAGGGTTGTACCTATTCCAGTTTTGATTGCTTTGGCTGTTCTCCAGGACCTTTAAACAGTTTTTGAAAATATTTCGTTCAGGGTTCATAGTTATTATTAATAGAGACTTAGTCCAGTGCACCCTAAGTCCCCATTACCAGAACTTCTAACTCAGTCTAGTTCAGAATTGTAAGCTTTTAGGATGAAGCCTGTCACTTCTGAGTTATTCACACCTCACAGCAAACCTTTGGTTTTTGACACTTCCTAAGCAAAGAAAGGCTTACGGGAGTCCTTGGTTTCTTCTTAATTTCTTCCTCACATGCTCAGTTTAAAAAAAAAAATAGCAAGTCTTAGGCCCTATGAGAATAACTGGAGATGAGGAGCAGAGAGTTTCAAGTAGTTCAGGGAAAGGGTTGTGTGTACTGGAGGTAGGGAGTCCCAACTATAGACCCCAGCAATGCATACGTTCATTGATTGATTGTAATTTGTTTCCCAGTATTTTTTATTTCCCTTATTTTTTATACCATGTTTAACTCAGAGTGGTTCTTTTACCTGTGAATCATTGAGAGCTGACTTGATGGTACATGAAAGAATCCCATGTCATCTCTGGCTTATCTTACAGAGGAAAAGAGCAAGAGACTGTGGACACTGCCTGGTCATGGGGAGGGGGTCAGGGACTCCTACCTTCCCATCCAGCTCCACTCACTCTGCATTTAACTTGCTCAGCTTGTTTCCTACTCAGAGAGGCTGTGAAGTTTTCTTTAATTACATTGATAATTGGCTAATTTACTGGGTACTGTGCATGATGAAGCAGGAGTTACTTGACCATCACATCTTTCCACTGCATTAAACTATGAAAGTTGTCTTTGTTGTTTGTTAACATATTTTATCCATTCATTTAATAATAGCACATGTAAGTCTGAGTTTCCTGTACTTTTGTACTGCATTTCATAGTGGAAGCTCGTAATTTCCATTTGCTTAGACTGCTTAAGACTCTTGACTTTTCTTAAAAAATATTTTTTATTTATTTTCTTAAAGTAGGCTCTGCACCCAAGGTGGGGCTTGAACTCACGACCCCATGATCCAGAGCTGCATGCTCTACCAATTGAGCCAGCCAGGCACCCCAGTCTCTTGACTTTTATAAACCTCCCAGCTCCACTCTCATTTGTCCAGGCTGCAGCTCTGGCTGTATGTCAGTGTTTGGCTGTGGAGTCCACTCACCCGTCAAGCCCAGTGTTTGAAGACTGCAGCTCCAGTGAGGCCACAACGCCTGTCCCTGTGCAGCATGTTCGTCCTGTCAGAGTAAAGAAGCGCAAACAGTCACCTGCCCCTGCTCTGCCTATTGTGGTTCAGCTAATGGAAATGGGATTTCCTAGAAGGAACATAGAGTTTGCGCTGAAGTCACTCACTGGTGCCTCTGGGAATGCTGCTGGCTTGCCAGGTATATTGTTTTCCTTGTGGGTGCTTCACTTACTGTGCCCACACATTTGTTTGTAGGTTTACCTTAAAATGCTAACATCAGCAGCCTGCAGGCAGGCTGGTGCTGTGGATCCTCACTGTGGGTGCACTGTGTGCTTGCTTGTAGGCGTGGAGGCCTTGGTTGGGTGGCTGCTGGACCATGCTGATGTGCAGGTCACAGATCTCTCGGATGCAGACACAGGGTCTGAGGAGTGTTCAGATGAGGAGGTGGTGGAGGATGTGGACGACTCGGCCTACGCTGTGGTCAGTGCCTCCTGTGTGGTTGCCCCACCTCTTGTGTCAACCTGATCTGTGCTCTGGATTTCCTGCATGCTCTTCCATGGGGCCTCTCTGCGGTTCTTCCGCACACATAATGAAGCTGCTAAGTGCTGACTGGGTTTTCTGTGCCTTAATTACTTTAGCTTTAAAGCAGACCCTTGTTCCAACATCTAGTGATGTTGGGTAGCCATTAGACTGTGCTTTATTTAAAAAGCATGTTTTATATGACACAGTGACTTCTGATTTAAGTAAATCATTTCATGGGATTAATTTGGAAATAACTCAAATTTTCCATACTTTTAGCTTTTCATATTCATTCTGTTTACTATATTATTTAATATTTTTTAAATGAAGAATTTTATAGTGAAAATACAGCATAATATTTCATACTTTATTTTTTAATATTAAAGATTTCACATACTTCTTTTTAAGTAGGTTTATCTGGCTCACAATTTTTAAAAAAATATATTTATCTCTTGTAGTCTACTGGTGCTGTTGTAACAGAGAGCCAGACATACAAAAAACGAGCTGATTTCTTGAGTAATGATGATTATGCTGTGTATGTGAGAGAGAATATTCAGGTGAGTAAATGTCTTAGCCTGGAGCTTTACTCAGGTTTCCAGTCAGTGTTCGAGCATCTTAGAATGTCAGAAGCCTGGTGGGGGAGGGCATAGCCCCTAGCAAGGAGGCCACTGTTACTGGAGCAGAGGACAGAGGAACAGAAGATGAACAAGGGGTACCAGAGCTAGAGAGCTTTTAAAAGGTGGTTTGTCCGTAACGACATGGCACAGACATATGTGCTTCTCAATTATCCCCATTTGGACACCTAAAAAATCTATTTTTGCTTGTTTTTCTTACATCATTCTTACTGCCAACTCATTTTTAAAATCTAGTTAGGCTCTTTATGTAGTCCTTTATGCATCTTAAATCCTTTCTTTTCTTGTTTTAATTCTTTTCTGGTTAGTATACTTCAGAGAAAACCTCAGAAATCATCTCATTTCATCTGTAAATATGTCAGTATGTAGTCCTAATAGATAAAGGATTTGTCTTTTTTTTTTTTTTTTAAAGATTTTTATTTATATGACAGAGAGAGACACAGCGAGAGAGGGAACACAAGCAGGGGGAGTGGAGGAGGGAGAAGCAGGCTTCCTGCGGAGCAGGGAGCCCGATGCGGGGCTCTATCCCAGGACCCTGGGATCATGACCTAAGCCGAAGGCAGACGCTTAACCATCTGAGCCACCTAGGCGCCCCTGTCTTTTTTTTTTTTAAAGTAAGCTGTATCACCAGTGTGGGGCTTGAACTCACGACCCCAAGATCAAGAGTCCCATGCTCTACTGGGTGTGCCAGCCGGGCACCCTAATAAAGGATTTAACATAACAACATTACTGTTACCTAATATTAGGTAACAAAATAAACAGTAATTCCATAATATCATCTTATACCCAGTGCTTGCTCAGATTTCCCCAGTTTTCTCAGAAACTGCTTTTTAAAACAGTAATTTTTGAATTTGGATCAAACAAGGTCATACAGCTTACATTTGGGTGATGTCTTTCTGAAATGCCTTTTAACCTAGAACAGTTGTCCCCTTTTTTTTCTCCTTTTCATGTCATTTATTTGTGGCTAAACTTTGTTGGATCACGTCTTCCTCCCTCCTCTGCATTTCCTGTAAAGTCAAAATGAGGTCTGGTGGGGTTGAGGGGAGCTCTTAGACTCAGGCAGTGCCTTAGGCATGAATGCATCATATGGACCAGCAGGCAGTGTTGTTGGTTAGGTCTTTTTCGTCTACTTCCATCTGTTAAGGAGTTCTCTATTGTACATTTTTGTGCTTTGATAGCCGTTCATGTCATCACCTAGATTCGTCATGAGGGCTTGCACAATAGTGGTTTTCTAACTTTGTCATGCCTTCTAGATTTATTAGCTGGAGTTTATTCTTTGAAGAACTCTTTTTAAATCAACTCTAGTTACTCTTTATAATACATTTTATATAAGAAAGGCAGAATAAATGCTTGTTTTGTTTTAGTTTTGCTTTATCAATTTTCAGAATGGTGAATTGGTGCCATGGAACTTACAAAGGTGACCAAGAAATTTTGCTTATTATCATTGTGATGAATTTATTGGCTGATAAGTATTTGATGTGTTTCAACCATTAGTCCTGTTGATCAAGTTGTTCTTTTGAATGAACACTCTGATCTTTGAGAGCTCCCTTGCTTTATGGCACAAGTTGATCCATGTTCATTTATGTATTTCCTGCCCCAGACCTTGAGCCAGCCAGTTTTCTAAAGATCCCTGGTTCCTTTTAGTGTAAAATGATTTTGAGAATACACTCTGGGTGCTAGAGGAAATCCTTTCTTAGAAATAGAATAATGCTACTTATAATTGTTCATTTCATCTATACACTGGATTGGATTTTTATTTTAATTTTAATCTTAGGTGGGAATGATGGTTAGATGCTGTCGAACATATGAAGAAGTGTGTGAAGGAGACGTGGGCAAAGTTATCAAATTGGATAGAGATGGACTACATGACCTCAATGTTCAGTGTGATTGGCAGCAGAAAGGAGGCACTTACTGGGTTAGGTATATTCATGTGGAACTTATTGGTAAGCCCATTCTAAAGTTCTTTTGCTTTTTCTTAAGTAGAGACAGAGTTCTCAGGAATAAATACTAATTATAGTTTACTTATTATTGTAATCTCTAGGCTATCCTCCACCAAGTTCTCCGTCTCACATAAAGATTGGTGATAAAGTTCACGTCAAAGCCTCAGTCACCACACCAAAATACAAGTGGGGATCTGTGACTCATCAAAGTGTGGGGGTTGTGAAAGGTAATATTATCCAGGCAACAAAATTCCAGATGTTAGCTTTTCATCAGCTAATGTAATAAACTCACTTTTTTTCATTCAAGGGCAAGAAAAACAAGTATGAAGAAAGTCTATGATATATAAATAGCATTTTTTTTTTTTTTTTTTTTTTTTTGCTTGTCAGTGCTCTCTAGTCCAGGAACACACCTATAGTTGAACAGAGTCAGGTTTATTAACTCATTACCACTCGGGAGGATGCATACCCTGGAAAATAGGGTGTCTCCGTAAGTGGGTATAACAAAGGACTAATGGGGTTTGTGTTGGATATTTTGGGAAGGCTTCAAAGGAGTGGGGTAATTCTAAGAATGGGTATCTTAATAAATATTAATCTATAAGGCAGGGAAAAAATGGAGCTAGGGTGGAGTTAATGATTGGCAAGGAAGCAGTTGTTCATACTAACCAGGATGGGGGAAGTGGGGGGTTAGGGAGGGTATCTGATTGTGTTTGTGGTTTGGATTAGATTTGAACTTGATCAGACTGACTAAAGAGTGGTTTTGCTTTTGTCTTGATCTGTCACAGTCACAGGATAACCTTGTTTGATGTTGGTGTTCTGTAAACTTGTTCTGTCATTCTGCCAAATGGCCTATGTGTGAGTGTCTGGCCACCTCCCTCAGTTGGGGAGTATTTCTGTCTCTCTCTCCTCTCTGCTATAATAAAATTTAGGACTAAATTTAAGAAATGGAAATGTGCAAATGATGTGAGTTAAGAACTGGAAACACAAAATTCTTTTCAGTTTATATTTAATGTGATATTATTGAGATTTCAAATCAAGCACATGGTATACTTTAAAAGGTCTCCTATGTCCATTTTAACAATCACATGAGAAGTAATTAAAAATGCATCCGGTTTTATTTTATCTTTAAACTCTTTTAAGGCCATAGAGAGATCCTGTTTTGTTTTGTTTGAACCTTGTACAAAACTCTTACGGTTGAATAGCTTAGATTAGAAATGGCCATAATGGTGGTGCTTCCCCAGTGTGTGGGAGTGTTAGAATGTCTCAAGTTACATAAGAACAAATGGCTTATTTAACATTTTACTTTAACATTTTTCTTTACTTAAGAGGTTCTTAAAAGCTTTATAAGTCAAAACACAGATAAGTTTTAAAAATAAGAACTTGGTTCAGAAGTTAATGTTTGAGTAGCAGAGTGTTCTTACCAAAGGACAAGAGATCTCTTGACATTATTATTGTGATTTTTATTTCCTAAGATACTAAATGGAGTTTTTGACTTGTTGTAATTAAAAACAAAGAAACAAACTTATTGTGGAAAATTTCAGACATATACAAAAGTAGAGAATATAGCATAAAGAACCTCCTTGTGCCCATCACTTGGCTTTAATAGTTGTCAACCCCTGGCCAAAGTTGTTTCATCCATGTTTCCCTCCCTTGATTATTTTGAAGCTAATCCCTGATTGAGGTCATGTGTTAGTTCATCCATAAGTATCTTAGTATGTCTCTCTAAAAGAGAACTACTCTTTGTAAAACGTAAATGACTACAGTATAATTATCATATGATTAGGTATAGTTTAAATTTTAACATTAGGCTTTTATTGGTGACTAAGATGTTTCAGCAGTTTCTATTGTGTCCTAGCTTTCAGTGCAAATGGAAAAGATGTCATTGTCGACTTTCCTCAGCAGTCTCACTGGACTGGGCTGTTGTCAGAAATGGAGTTGGTGCCTAGTGTTCATCCTGGGGTTACGTGAGTTAATTTTTATATTGCTAGATTTGTTTGGGAGGAATCGTTTTCTTTGGAATTAAATTTAATAAATTGCCTTAATTTAATAAATGACGTTATCTTTTTCTTATCAATGCAATGGTTGTTTTAAAAATAGGTGTGATGGCTGTCAGATGTTTCCTATCAATGGATCTAGATTCAAATGCAGGAACTGTGATGACTTTGATTTTTGTGAAACCTGTTTCAAGACCAGAAAACACAATACTAGGCATACGTTTGGCAGAATAAATGAACCAGGTATGGTAGAATGGTTATGCTCTTTTTCATTAGAATATTATTAATGAAATTATTATTGTGCACATGTATGTTATTTAGTTTGCTCTTTAAAGTTCATGTTTATATAGTGAGCACTGCACAGTGTGCACAGTAAAAAAGAAAAATGCACACACTTGAAAACTTGCTGTCTTTTTTTTTCAAGCAATGAGGGACTACGGGCATTAGAATAACAGGGTTTGTTTGCTTGTATTTCCATGAATAACGTTAAAAGGGTCTCAAGAAACTAAAAAATGTTTTGTTGCATGGGGTGTGGAATTGGATAGATATATGTCTTTTATTATATCTTTTTTTTATTGTGGCAGAATATGTACAACACAAAATTCGCCATTTTAATCACTTTGAAGTGTACAATTCAGAGAATGTTGCACAACATCTCCACTATTTCCAAAACTTTTTCACCACTCCAAACAGAAACTTTGTACCATTAAGCGGTAATTCCCCATTTTCCCCTCCCCCAGTCCCTGGGAATTAGCTTGATGACACCAGGTACCACATATAGGTGGAACCAAAATTTGCCTTTTTGTGTCTGGCTTATTTTACTAAGGATTATGTTTTCAGGGTTTTTTCCATGTTGTAACATGTGTCAGAACTTCATTTCTTTTTATGGCTGAATAATCTTTCATACATACCACATATTGTTTATCTATTCATCTATTAACAAACATTTGGATTGTTTCTACCTTTCAGTTATTATGAATAATGTTACTGTGAACATTGGTGTACAGATCTGTTTGAGTTCTTGTTTTTAAAATTGGGAGTGGAATTGCAGGGTCATATGGTAGTTCTTTGAGGAAACTCCAAAATGTTTTCCAGAGTGGCTGTACCATTTTATATTCCCACCAGCAGTAGATAATGGTTCCAATTTCTCCATGTCCTCACCAACATTTGTTATTTTTCATGTTTTTTTAAATTACAGCCATCCTAATGGGTGAGAAGTATTATCTTGTGATTTTCATTTCAGTTTCCCTAATGACAAATGATATTGAGCCTCTTTTCATGTCATTTTGACCATTTGTATATCTTTTTGGGGGATATGTCTATTTGAGTCCTTTGCCCACTTTTAAACTCTTGATGTTGAGTTTTAGGAATTCTTTAAGGGACGCTTGGGTGGCTCAGTTGGTTAAGCGTCTGCCTTCGGCTCAGTTCATGATCTCAGGGTCCTGGGATCGAGCCCTATATCAGGCTCCCTGCTCAGTGGGGAGTCTGCTTCTCCCTCTGCTGCTCCCCAGGCTTGTGCTTTCTCACTTGTGCTCTCAATTGAATAAAATCTTAAAAAAAAAAAAAAAAAGAAAGAAAAAAAGAAAAAGGAATTCTTTAAATATTCTGCACATTGAACCGTATCAGGTGATTTGCAAATATGTCATCCCATTCTTTGGGTTATCTTTTCACTTTTTTTTTTTTATTCTTATGTTAATCCCCATACATTACATCATTAGTTTTAGATGAAGTGTTCCATGATTCATTGTTTGTGCATAACACCCAGTGCTCCATGCAGAACGTGCCCTCCTCAATACACACCACCAGGC
>NC_138377.1:104244589-104279957 GCF_054177405.1 Leptonychotes weddellii
TTCAGAGAGTTGTTGCTATTCCTTTCTTCGATCTCCTGTTGAGTCTGTAGGTGTTCAGAATGGTTTGATCCCTATCCAGCTGAATTCCTGAGAGGAGACGAAATCCAGTTCTCCTACTCCTCCGCCATCTTGCTCCGCTCCCCCCCTTTTCACTTTCTTGATAGGATTCAGTGATGTGTAAGTTTTTAATTTTAATGAAGTCCATTTTATCTATTTTTTCTTTTGTTGCCTGTGCATTTGGTGTCATATTTGCTTTCTGTGTCCATTTAAGAGACCATCGCTACATCCAAAGTCATGAAGATTAGCACCTGTTTTTCTTTCTAAGGGGTTATAGTTTTAGCTCTTAAACTTAGGTTTTGATCCATTTTGAGTTAATTTTTGTACTAAGAGTTCAATTTCATTCTTCTACATGTGTGCATCCAGTTTCCCAACACTACTTACTGAAAAGACTGTCCTTTTACCATTGAATGGTCTTGGTACCCTTTTTGAAAATCAACTGACCATTGATGTGAGAGTTTATTTTTAGGCTCCCAATTCTGTTCTATTGGTCTATTTGCCTATTCTCATGCCAGTAGCAAACCATACATTGTGATTATGTTAGCTTTGTAGTAAGTTTTGATATTGGGAAGTGTGAATCCTCCAAATCTGTTCTTGTTTTTCAAGATTGATTTGACAATTTGGTATCCTTTGAAATTCAGTATAAATTTGGCGATGGATTTTTCTACTTTGGTAAGCAATAGTTTTATAGGAATTGCATTGAATTTGTATATTGATTTGGACAGAATTGTCATTTTAATAATATTAAGTTTTCCAGTCCATGAGCAAAGGATATCTTTTCCATTTACTTAGACCTTCTTTCTGCAGTTTTTCTTTCAGCAATGTTTTGTGATTTTTCAGTGTACAAGTCTTGTGCCTTCTTGATTAAATTTATTTCTAAGTATTTTTTATGCCATATTAAACGGAATTCTTAATTTCCCTTTTGGAAATTGTTAGAAGTTTGTTGCTAGTATAGAGAAATGTACACTACACTTTTAATACATTTTGTGTGTTGAATTAATATCCAGCAGCTTGGCAGAATTTTATTTGTCTCCTGTAGTTTTTTTTGGTGTGGTTTCTTTTGGGTTTTCTACATATTAGATCATGTTATCTATGAACCAAGATGATTTTACTTCTTCCTTTCCGATTTGGATGCCTTATATTCCTTTTTCCTGCTTTAGCTAGTTCTTCCAGTACTAAGTTCAATAGAAGTAGAAAAGGTGGGCATTCTTGTCTTGCTCCTGAATTTAGGGGGAAAGCTTTAGTCTTTCACTATTGAGTATAATGTTAGCTGTGGGTTTTTCATAAATAGCTTTTCTCATGTTGAGGAAGTTCCTATCTAGTTCTAATTTGTATTATTCTCTTATGTGGGGGATTTATAGAATCTAGTGTTAGCTTGTTTTCAAGGCTAACTTAGAATAATTTCTTTTTTTTTCTTGATCGGCCTGCCATGGGTTTATCAGTTTAATTAGTCTTTTCAGAGAGAGAAATTTTGGCTTTTTTGCTATTTCTCATATCTTTATTATTTCTTTCTTTTTCCTATGGAATTGGGTTTAGGTAGATTCGCCCCCCCCTCCCGCCCAATCTTCTTGAGGTTAATGCTTATCTCATTTTCTCACTCTGTCTTTTCTAATATATGAGCTTAAAAAGATTTTTAAATTTGTTTTTAAGCAAGGCTTAAGCTGTATCCTGCACTGCTGCTATATAGTGATAGTCCATTACTTATTTCAAAGTATTTTTAAAATTCCCTGAGAATTATTTTTTTGTTTTCATTGGTTTTTAAATTTCCAAACACATCAGTATTTTTACTGGTTTCTGCATTGCATTCAGAGTATATATCCTGATTGACCTTTGACACTTTTTTTGAAACTTGTGTATGATTATATAACTTCGTATATGATGGGATTTTATAAATGCTTTATGTGTGCCTAAAAAAATGTCTCCTGCAGTTCTGTGGCAAAGTTAGTATTTGCTTAGTGTATTTTTATTTATTTACTATTTTAAAAGATTTATTTATTTTAGAGAGAGAGAAAGAGAAGAGAGTGCATGTGACGGGGGAGGGGCAGAGGGAGAGTTAGAATCTCAAGCAGACTCCCTGCTGAGCACAGAGCCTGACACCGGGCTTGATTCCAGGACCCTGAGATCATTACCTGAGCCAAAATCAAGAGTTGGACACTTAAACGACTGAGCCACCCAGGAGTCCCTTAGTGTATCATTTTTTAGCCTTTTACCCTCAATCATTCTGTATTCCTGTATTTTTGATATATTTCTTACAAGTTGTAAATAGTTTTTTAAAATTCCAATATGATGATGTTTGTCTTTCATATGGATCATTTAGGTATTTAAGGCAATTGCTGATGTATTTTTATTTAAATTGACCACTTCTCAGTGTTTTTTATTTTTTCGGCCTGTTCTCTGTTCTTCTACATTCCATCTTTATTTGGGCTGATACGTTTTTTATTATTTAACACCCCAGCCCCTCCCCACTTTTTGGCTTAGAAGTTACACACATTTTTAGTATATATTTAATCCATATAAGTAGTGTATATGTTATACACATTTTTAATAGTAGTTAGAATATTAAAACATCCATTTTTGACTTACCAAAATCTAATATTATTTAGTATTTTTATTCTCTCGTAAGCAATGCAAGGACCTTAGATCCCTTTAACTTTATTTAGCCTCTTCTGATTTAAAATTATCATGTTTTTATTGTGTTTTACAATTTTACACATACACATTTTTAACATACAAGACATAGTATTGTTATTATATATAGCCAGTATTTAGATTTTTTCACATACTTAATATTTCATTTTTTTCTATGTCTTTCATTTTTTATCTATCATCATTTTTCTCCTACCTGAAGAATAGCCCTTAATATTTTCCTTAATGCATCTCTGTGGTTATGAATTACATTTTTGTGTGTCTGAAAATGTCTTATTTCTTCTCCATTTTAGAAAAATACTTTCGGGAGGAATTTTCTTTAAAAATATTATTCCATTGTAATTCAGCTTATATTATTTCTGTTGAAGTCAGCTGGAAGTATAGTTATTGTTCCATTAAAGCTAATCAATTTTTGTATTTCCTTTTAGTTTGTTTTTGAGATACTTTTTTGTTTTTATCTTACACAAATTTTACAAGTGCATAGAAATGTGTTTGTTTTTATTTATCTTCCTTGGGGTTAGCAGGACTCTATTTTTATTTATTTTTTCTAGCTTTATTTAGCTATAATTGACATATAACATTGTGTAAGCTTAAGATGTACAGTATGATGATTTGGTACATGTATATATTGCAAAATAATTACCACAATGAGGTTAGTTGGTTAGTTAACAAATCCATCATCTCATATAATTACCTGTGTGTGTGTGTGTGTGTGTGTATGTTGGGTAGGTAAGAACATTTAAGATCTACTCTCAGCAACTTTCAAAGCAGGACTTTTTAAAAAATCTGTGGCTTGATACCTTTTGTCAGTTCTGGAAATTTTTCAGTCAGTCAGTATTTCTTCAAATATTGTCTGTGTCCTATTATCTCTTCTATTTTTGGGACTCCTTCCACCTGTGTCAGACCTTCTCTCTATCCTGTAAGTCTTTTCACCTTCTCATTTATGTTTTCTAAGCTTTTGCTCCTCAGTTTTTCATTCTAGATATTGTTTAGTAATTCTTTTTTCATCTGAGTCTAGTCTGCTAGTAAACCTATTCATTGAATTCTTATAATTTTAATTACTATATTTAACAGTTCTAATCTTTGTTTTTAAAAATAGTTTTCAATACTCTGCTGAAATACTCAGTGTCTTATCTTTTCAAACATAAGTAAGTATGGTTATTTTATTTTATTTATTTTATTTTTTTTGAGGGCAGGAAGATGAAATTTTATTTTATTTATTTTTTTAAATTTTATTTTATTATGTTATGTTAGTCACCATACAATACATCATTAGTTTTTGATGTAGTGATCTACAATTCATTGTTTTCGTATAACAAGTATGGTTATTTTAAAACCTGTGTCTTATAACTCTAATATCTGGAGACTCTGTGGATCTCTTTCTGTTGTGGGTTATTTCTGGTAGTTTTTTTAGTCATGTTATCTAGTCTCATATGCCATTATGTACTGGACATTATATTTAAAAAATTATTTCTTGAATCCATTTGAGGCCTAAGATATTATTCTCCAGAGATTAGAGGAGGGAGGGTTGGTCTTCTAGGTAATTGGGGTAAGTAACTATCTGGGCTCATCTCAGTCCAGTTTTATTGACTGAGATATTTCATGCTAAGCTATAATCTGTAAAAATAAACAGCACTGCATAGTTAATCTTCCTCTTGGGATTTTTCCTGTTGGGATCCTAACCCAAAGTGTGGGGGTTTTATGGCTATCCCCTTCTCTTCTGGTGGGCTCTGGACTCCAGGTCTGGGTCCCCCCTCTCCCCTACCCAAGGCTTTGAAAAGTAGCATTTTTTCTTTTTTTGTTTTTTTGGAGGCTTTCCTTACTGACAGTTACCATCAGGGAAGAATAGCTTCAGATACATAGCATTGCTCATCTGGACATCTCTATTCACTTAGCCTTCCTCAGATTCTGGCCGCATAATTCTTTAGCATCATGTTATTTCTGATACTTTTAAGATTTATTCATCTTTAAGTGTTTTATCTGCTTCTTTTAGTTGTCCTCAATGGGAGGGCTAGATGAATTTCCAGATTTGCCATTCATGGAAGTAGAAACTCTTTACAGATTTGTTTTTGCTTTGCATTGGTAACGGCATTTAAAAAAAAAAAGATTCTATTTATTTATTTTAGAGAGAGAGAGAGAAAGGGCGCATGCGTGTGTGCAAGTAAGGGGGGAGGGAGAGGGAGAAAGAGAGAGAATCCCAAGCAGACTCCATGCTGAGCATGGGGCTCAATCCCACAACTCTGAGATCATGACCTGAGCAGAAACCAAGAGTCGGATGCTTCACGGACTAAGCCACCCAGGCGCCGCTGTAACAGCATTTTTAATAAGAATGTTTTTTGTTAGGACTGTTATTGAACTCTACATCTCCCCCACTTCGGTTTCTGTGTACCCTTCCATCTGGAAATACGTCACTCTGTTGTTACTTGAGAGTCAAGTAGAATAAATCATAACATTATATGAACTTCATTTCATAAATTGGTATAAAATACATTGGGATTTTTGAAGATGTTTTAGGTATTTATTAGTTCCATTTATTTATTTATTTATTTATTTGAGAGTGAGCAAGCCAGCCCTGGGTAAGGGGGGTTGGAGGAGGGATAGAAGGAGAGGGAGAGAGGGAATCTTAAGCAGGCCCCACACCCAGCATGGAGCCTGACGTGGGGCTTGATCTCACGATCCTGAGACCACAACCTGAGCTGAAATCAAGACTCAGATACTTTACCGACTGAGCCACCCAGGCTATTAGTTTCTTTTAATTTGAAAACTTACTATTTTCTTGAAGCAGGAAGCTCATCACTAGATAGTATTCTTTATTTCTTGGTTGGGAAGGTTTTGCCCTACACGTATTAACACTGTTCCACCACCATTAAATAGGACAGTCTGCAATATTTTGTGGCCGTTCTGGAAAACAGCTGAAGCGTTGTCACAGCACTCAGCCAGGCATGCTTCTGGATAGCTGGTCCCGGATGGTAAAGAGCCTAAATGTGTCATCTTCTGTGAACCAGGCTTCTCGTCTTATTGATGGCAGTGAGCCCTGCTGGCAGTCATCTGGTTCACAAGGAAAGGTAGTGTGCCATGGGGACACTTCCAGAAATGCTTTTATTTAGATGGCTTTACCTTTTAAGCTTCAAAATGAACTTTGAAAAACCTACTAAGTTATACTGGGATAGCACCTGTCAGTACTGATTTTACATTTTAGTTCATAATTATTTTTAAAGCTACTGAGTAATAAACCATCCAGTTTTTATTGTTAGAGATTTTAAATGATGTATGTAATAGATTTTATCTAACTGACCAATTGATAGAGAGTGTAATAGGGTGCTGTTATTTTTGTTACTCTCCCACATAAAATGTGTGAGTTCAGATTCTGCTTCTGGTGAGCAGTTTTTCTAATATATCTGAACAAATAGGTATTGCCCTTTGGAATGTTATCATAATTGCACTCAAGTGTGGGTGCCCATCATCTGAACTTGTGGTCAGACTTGGAGAGAGGGGCTATTTTTCCATCTTGACTCCAGTATTTTCTATTACCCACTCCTTGATGGGTATAAAGGGGCCACCCTAGGTCAGGAGCCTGTAAACAAATCATTTCTGGGGTTTAGAGTGAGACTTTCTTTTAATAAACAAGTAAGTAGTGGAATAGAATACTCCTCTCTCTCAGGCCGTATCATATATTTGGATAATCTCATGTAGATCCAAGCTTTAGTGACACTGTTTTAATAGCTAAAATATGGCTGAATTTTATTAACTGAGAATACATTTTTTTTTTTTTTTTAAGCATTGGATTCGTTTGGAGATTTTCCCAGATGTTCTTGTTCATAGATTAAAAATGATAGTTGATCCCGCTGACAGTAGCTACATGCCTTCCCTGGTAGTGGTGTCAGGTAATTGAATTAGTTTACTCTGTATCTTCTCTCATATGATAAAAACTCCTTTGTCTGATTCCTTTATCTCCCTTCTTCCCCCTAGGTGGAAATTCCCTAAATAATCTAATTGAACTAAAGACAATCAATATTAACCCCACTGACACCACAGTGTCCCTTCTGAATGACTGCACAGAGGTAAGTGGAAATGACTCTTTTGGCTGTCTCTGTATTAACATTGAGCCTATTTTTCCCCCTGAATTAAGTAATTGTATTTTAAAATTTGACAGGTATACAACTTGAATTTGCTATTTATCAGATCAGCTTGGAAAGGAAACAAAATAAGTTTCATTCTCACTCTCTTAGGTGAGAAGTAAGGGTAAAGCTCCTAGCAAAAGTTGTTACTAGGCACTTCAGATTGCTCTTTATATCCAGCACAGGATTGTTTTCATTATGTATCTATTAATGTGTGATGGTTTTTTTCTAACTGCACATATGACACTGAAATTGCTTTTTTGTTTTCATACCTGTTGGCATCAAGTGCTGAGCTGTTTTGATGGGTTATAAGGTAATTTTCAAAATGAATACAGGTTTTTTTATAAATCTTTTTTTTTTAAAGATTTTATTTATTTATTTGAGAGAGAGAGAGAGCACACGAGAGGGGGGAGGGTCAGAGGGAGAAGCAGACTCCCTGCCGAGCAGGGAGCCCGATGCGGGACTCGATCCTGGGACTCGAGGATCATGACCTGAGCCGAAGGCAGTCGCTTAACCAACTGAGCCACCCAGGCACCCCTTTTTATAAATCTTGAGAATGCTATCTGAGAAATGCTATCAGTGAAAGTTCTTTTATGTAGTACCTCTATATTACGGAGCAGTGAGACTGTTTCTCAGATCTTCCCATAATCTTTCTACACAGCTGTCAACACTATTTTAATAAATTCAGCATACTTGAAATAATACCACCTATACTATTGTCTCATGAGGACTTACTTAATTGGTGCAATGATAGTGGATAAAGATATTAAATGATTGACTTTTATTCATCTAAAGTTTTTTATAAGTGAGTTTATTTTTAAATTATTAAATGTAGTTCACCATTCATTATTATTATCATCATCATCATTAGTCTGCCCACATAAGGGCAGACAAGTTCAAGGTGGTGCCATATGTTACTTAAAAGAAGCTGATACATAGCCATTAGGTTAATTTGTTCATGGATGAAAGGTTTGTAACTTGTGTCCAGTCTATGGAAATTTACCAGCCTCTTTTCCCAGGTCCAAGAATTGATGATCTGGCCTTTATTTCCAATCTTCAATAAATAGAATTGTGGGACACCATTCATTCTTAAATGTCATTGAACTATTTTGTGATATACCAATTAATACCAGTGGTGTTAATAAATGAATAAACTGGTAAATTATTAAAATGAAAGATAATATTGAGTTTTTCTGAAAAAAGATAATATTGAATTTTAGTGCATTTTATTGGTAACTCATTGCTAGGCAACTGAAAGCAGCTTGTCTAATGTCTTAATTATACTCCTGAATATTTTTATACTTTAAATCAATAACTAGAGTTAATTAAATCAGTAACTGGCTGAGATTATCATTCATAAAAGGTGTATTAATTGTAGTCCAATAAATTTTCAATTCAGAACAGTTTATTACATAATATTTGATAAGTATAGAGTAGTATACATGATGCATGTGAGAAATATGAAGCATTGTGAGTAATTGGAAAACTCATGACCCACTCTCCATCGCTCCAACCAATTTAAGAACTAGAATATTAATCATTCTTGGGAAGCCAGTGGACATTCTAGCATTGTCTTTCCTATAAAAATGGCTCATTGTGGTAATTTTCTAACATAACCAAAAATAGAAAGTATACTGACTCCCCCACAAACCTTTGACCCATCTTCAACAATTATCAGCATTTTTGTCAATTGTGTTTCATTGTCTCCTTCCATATGTTCTCCATTTTTTTAATTCCTAGAATGTTTAAAAGCAAGTCTGAGATTCGACCTTATCCATATTGTGTACTTCAGTATTAATCTGTAACAAGGACTTAAAAAATGTAACCACAATGCCATTATCACACCTAACAGTTATGCTTTAATATCATATAATATCCAGCCAGTGTTTACATTTTCCCAGTTATAACATAAATATCTTTTTGTAGTTGTTTTATGTGCCTGCACTTTGTACTTCATGTAAGTCTTAATTCTCTTGGTTTTTCCTTGCTAAAGAAGGAAACTGGGTCTTCTTTTCCTGTAGAATTACTCATTTTTTAGTTTGTCTTTTTTATCCCAATGGTTTTCTTCCACCTGTGCTTCCTGTGAGATCATAGGTAGTAGGTCTTGAGGTTTGATCAGGTCCAGTTGAGGCAATAAGAGGTCGCTGGAAGTATGTGTGCTTCGTGCTGCATTACTCTTTGTTCACAGGAAATGCAGGAATAGAGGAATACTGTAAATGCCAAATACAGGATGTGGGGCATTCTGCAGGACAAAGAGCCAACTTTAACAAATGAGTGTCAAAGGCCTAACAGGGAGAGGTTGCATTCTGATTTGAACAAGCCAACAATAGAAAAATGTTTATGAGATGATCATAAAAGTTAATCACTGGTAGCATAGTAGATGATATAAGGAATTACTGTTTTAGCTATGATAATAGTAATGTGGATTTTTTTTTTAAATGCCTGTACTTCAGTGATACATACTGAAGTTTTGAAACAACATGCTGCCTGTGATTTTCTTAATATAATCCATATATGAACAAAATTGCTCATATGTTGATAACTTAGAATTAGGTGATAGTGTTGCAGGGCTATTTGTATGATTTTCTCTAATTTACATATATTCAAATGTTTTTATTAGTTTTAAAAATTATGAAGGTTCTGAACCACCTGACATTTAATCTCTTTCCTAATACATTTTGATTCAAGAAAGCTTTTTTTTTTTTTTTCCCGAGAGAGAGAGAGAGAGCCCATGTGTGTGCACATGCAAGTGGGGAGCCAGGCAAGGGCAGAGGGAAAGGGAGAGAGAGAATCCCAAGCAGGCTCCATGCCCAGTGCGGAGCCCGATGCGGGGCTCAGTCTCAGGATCCTGAGATCATGACCTGAGCTGAAATCAAGAGTGCAATGCTTAATGGACTGAGCCACCCAGGTGCCCCTCAAGAAAGCTTTAAGACAGAAAAGTTTGCATCATTCAGTAAAGCTATCATACTGTTTCATTTTAGTGAGAAAATCAATGTGAGTCCCATGCCTTGGATAGATATACTTGGTGATCAATGACTTCTTTTAATCTGTACTCAATAGTGACTGTTAATTTTGCCTAACTTGCTTGATATTTCCAGAATTTAAGTAAAAGAGCTCTAACTTTCCACACATTCCATGTCTCAAATATGCTGCTCTCCAGTTTAAGTATCTCATATATTTGATTCTAAAAAGTCTGTAGTTTACTGTTTTTGTGTCTAGTATCACAGGTATATTGAAATTGCTATAAAGCAGTGCAGGAGCTCAGGAATTGATTGTAAAATCCATGGTCTTATCCTGCTGGGACGCATCCGTGCAGAGGAGGAAGATTTGGCTGCAGTTCCTTTCTTAGCCTCAGATAATGAAGAGGAAGAAGACGAAAAAGGCAACAGTGGGAGGTGAGAGCCATTTGTTATTGGTGGTGCTCATTCCAAAATTCTCACTTTTAAAAGTAAATATTTTTCAGAGTCCATCGTCTCTCATGGTTCATCTCCCCCTCCGATTTCCCCCCCTTCATTCCCCTCCTGCTATCTTCTTCTGAGGGTTCTAGAGGGGAGGGGGGTGGGAGGATGGGTTAGCCTGGTGATGGGTATTGGAGAGGGCACATTCTGCATGGAGCACTGGGTGTTGTGTGCAGGCAGTGAATCGTGGAGCACTGCATCGAAGACTAATGGTGTAATATATGGTGATTAACATAACATAATAATAAAAAAAATAAAAATAAAAGTAAATAATTAGAGTATATTTCATAATGAGAGTAGTTTTATGCACCCAGGAATGTAGTAAATTTTAATTTTTTTCAAAAATTTAATTTAAGAGAATGTTTAACGTAGAAACATTATATTTAGATAAATACCATTAAAAAGAAAAATGTTTAATTTTTCTACCTGAAATATCACAGCTAATATTTTGGTATATATCCCTGTAGTTTTCTTTTTATCTGTCCCTAATTGTGTTTTTCTATGAAATGGCATGATATGGTATATATTTTATAGTCTTCTTTGCTGTGCTAAATATTTTATTGTCAACTTTTAAATTAAAATTTATTATGATAAAATATACATAACATAAAATGTATCCTCTTAACTATTTTTAAATGTCTAGTTCTGTGGCATTAAGTACATTCACATTATTGTGCAATTGTGAGCAATATTCATCCCCAAAATACCCGTATCATTAGTCTTTTGTTATGTAATTTTCTTGAGGGCAGTATTTCATCTTATGACTATGTTCTAGTTTACTTACTCAATTTGATATTTTGCAAGAGTACTATAGTGATGACTATTACCATATTTATTCCTTCACCATCCATCTATTGAACACCTGTTGTGGGCTAAACCCTGTTCTATGTCCTTTGAATGCTGTGGTGAATATGCACAATAAAATAAGACAAACTCATACACTTCAGAGTGGCTTTATGACTGTGGGAAGTGCATGAAGGAGAAGTGCGCCGTCTTTTGATAATCTGCAAAAGAGCATTTATTTGTCAGGAGGACAAGGAAAACTCCCTCTAAAGGCATACTTTCAGGAAAAGTCAGAGTTTTCAAAGCCAGGTGGGCAGAAAAGGTGTTTTTGGCAGGGCAACAGCGTATACCAAGGATGAAGAAAGATACCTGCCAGGTTTCTGCACATTTGCTTCTTTTATTCTAAGATGTTTATGGAGGACTGTTACGTGCAGGGGATTGTTCTGAGCCTTGTTCATGGCCCAGGAGAAAACAATGTAGATAATCACTTTCCTCAGAGAAGTTAAGTATTTTCCTAGATAAATTGCTAAAAGTAAATGGCTAAGTCAAAGGATATGCAAAATCAGTTTATGTGTGTTACTATTGTCCTACTGGTGTAGTCTGGTCCTTGCAGATACACGAAGGAGGCAGGTACCATGCTAGCTGAGTTCTTCTGACCACTGCCCCTTTGTGCTTTCTAGAGTGTGATGTAAGTAGTCTTTTAGAAAGACTGCCTCTCGCTGCTATTAAAGCACATTCTCTTAATCATGAATGGGTGGCAACTGTGATAATAAATCAGGTTATTCTAGGGTTCTGTGATCTTGGGTTTGGATTCTGTCCTGTTTTATTTTGGAAACTTTGAATTGAAACAAAAGAAAATAATATATATAACATTACCTCATCTAGAATATATGTTGTACTATATGTTACGATTCAAACTGATAGTAAGGAAGGAAAATACCAGTTCACTTAAATGAATCATTGAGATTTTCAAGAGAAAGGATTATAGGTTTGTATATACTTATTCAGTAACTACGAAAATGAATTGGACAAATACATAAATACATGTATATATGAGATAATGAAGAAAGTTTGAGCTTTTACTCATAGATTAAATTTTTACATAATTGAATACATTAACAAAAGATTTCTAGGTATTTGAATGTAATGTTTTTCTTTTCCTGTCAGATCTTAATTAGCTAATAAATTTAGGGTGAATAAGTGATCCCAACAGTCTCCCACAGAGCACACACACAACTGGGGTATGCCCACACTGATGACCTGCTGGCCTCCATTCTGACTGGTTGATAATTACGTGGTACCAGTCATTACATATCTTGAATATCACTCTTGGTGTCCAATACATATTTTTGACTAAAAATGTGTTACAGGGTATATCAAGTATAGATAGTCTGCGATTTATTTGACTTGCAAGTTTTTGACTTTACGATAGTGCAAAAGTGACACACATTCCATAGAAACCGAACTTAGAATTTTGATCTTTTCCTGAGTTAGTAATATGTGGTACAATCCTCTCTTTAACACTGGGCAGCAGCAGCGAGCTATATAGCTCTCAGCCATGTAATCACAGGGGTAAATAACCAATATACTTATTATAGCCATTCTGTACCCGTACCATACTTTCACTTTCAGTATAGTATTCAAGAAATTACATGAGATGTTCAACACTTCATTATAAAATAGGCTTTGTGTTAGATGATTTTGTCCAACTGTAGACTAATGTAACTGTTCTCAGCATGTTCAAGGTAGGCAAGGCTAAGCTATGATGTTGAGTAGGTTAGGTGCATTTTTAAAATACTTTTCAACTTACAATATTTTCAATTTATGATGAGTTTATTGAGGTAAAATACTGTTGTAGGTAGAGGAAGATCTGTAATTACAGTGTACATATACTTGCTCTTTTGTGCCTGGTATCAGATGAAAGGATTTTCCTACATTTTAATCCCCAGACCATAAAATTTTGATCTCTTAATATAAATATTCATTAGTATATATATGTTCAAAAATCTTACCTATCTAGAACCTAGTCTCTGGAGCCGTTGGTTGTCCATCCTTGTTAATAAAAATAGAACAAAAGCAAATAAAAAGCCAAAAACCTCAAACACAGGTTCCTTAGTACCTGGTATCAACTAACAACCAAGAAAATCTAGCACTGTCCTGTGTACTTGGTGGTCTCAAGTTCAAGAATTAGAGCGCTCTGTTGATTAAACTTCCAGCCCATTGAGGGCAGGTCAGGAGATAGAATGAACAAGGTGGTGGGAGCCAGCTGCCAGAGTTATGCTTCAGAAGCCTTGGGGTACAGGGCATGCCTCTCAGGAGAGAAAGGAGGTAGGGGACCTGTAGTCCAGCTGGCCTATATGGTGGGCAGAAGGTGTGAAGGAAGAAAATTGCGTTTTGCTTTGGTACTTGTAACTGTGTTAGAGTACCTCAAAAGTTGTATGGTTTTATCTATTTTATTAGTTCTTTGAGGCAAAAAAATTACCAGATGTTTAGGTTTAAGGACTTTGCCAAAATGCCAGGCCCAGTGGTGACTCCTAGGACCATTTAATCAGTGTTTTCTGCATTTAACATCTGTAGTAGCTATGTGTTGACACATTGGGTGGGAATATCTGTGAATCAGTAAAGCAGCTGTTGTGTTCAAGTTGGTGTATAAGAAGAAAAGAGCTGCACAGTGTGTCATAGAAAGGTCTCCATCAAAAACAAGGCTAGAATTAAATAATAGTATTAAAAGGTAGCATGCTGGTATCTAGAAATTTTGACCCTCTGGTACACTAACTTGTGTATTTACTTGAGGTTTCATTGTATTAAAACTTTAAGAGTTTCTGATAGTAATCAGCAAACTTTACTTGCTTGAGGTTGCTTTCCTTTTTGTTAAAAAAAATATTTTTATGTTGAATGACCTCTATTTCTGTCTTTTTTGTTTGGTTAGCCTTATTAGAAAGAAGACTGCAGGGCTGGAATCGGCAGCTACAATAAGAACCAAGGTGTTTGTGTGGGGACTGAATGACAAGGACCAGCTGGGCGGCCTGAAGGGCTCTAAGGTATTCCCCCTCTTCCTGAAGTTCCTTTGTTACCTGTCATCACATGATTGAGGAGGAGCTTTGCTGGTGCCTTTGTCCTAGAGAGGCTCAGTAATAATTAGACCTCTTCTAAGGTTTTTATGATTATTTACCTTCTATAAGTTGTTTTTTAAATTGACTTTTCTGAAGAAATTCTTGATATGAACTTGTCATTATTATCAAATTTAGTTTCTGTTAAAGCCTCTGTCCTTGGAAAATAGTGCATTTTAGTTGTAGTTGTATTATTGCTGTTCTATAAACTAGAAAATACACTTTTGAAAAGATTCAACAAGCATATAGATGAAAATTATAGACCGTAATTATATTTATTTTGCCATCAATACAATAAGCATTTTTGCTTACCATGAACAAAATAATGTGTAAAAAATGCTGTAGTGGTGTGAAGATGAGCAAGATATCATTTAAAGAGTAGATACAACAAATGATGCATTTGAACTAGAGTTGAATTCAGTATCTATTTATGTTACTTAGTGTCTAACTGAGGAGCCACAAAACAAATACCTCCAAGTTTTAGTGCCTGGAAACAGTTTCTCTTCAGTGAGTGTCTCTGCTTCCTTTTAGTATTCTATGAAACTTCACCCATCATGAAATCCCTTATTACCTGCATTGTTGAGAAGCTGAGAAGGAAAGTTAGAACTCATTTTAAGTCTCTCCTTTCAAGTACAACAAATTTTCATCTTTATTTGAACAGCCTTGAATGCATTTGGGTTTTAAGGCCTGTAGACTCCATTTGGAGGTGGGTAGGGGGCAGTAAGATCTGGGAGTCTCAGTTGTGATAGTGCAGGGCTGTCTAGGTGATCCTGAGGCACATGGCCCTTTGTTGGAGTTTGTACATGAAGGGTAGATTTCTTGCACTGTAGTAGTGACTATCTGATAATTTCTAGGAATCATAAAGGGTTTCTTAGACAAGGGCTTTAAGAATTTTAAATTAGGTCACACCCATCTACAATGGGAAATTGAAGTGTATAATTTCTTAGAGATGTCAGAATCAATAAGAATGAGTAGGACAAGACCTGAAATAAGATGTAGTTTACCAGATACTTGGTTATATCTTTACATTATGTATATTTTATTTTTCACCTTTTATTATGGAGCTGTTCAAACAGCAGGTAGAAAGAATAGGGACCTGAGCCCTCATGTTCCTGTACCAGCTTCAGCAGTTAACAGTAGAAGGTCACATTTTTTGTCTCTATTTTATTTATTTATCTTACACCCCCCACCCCCCATTTAAGGTATATCTCAATATATTCTTTCATCCTTAGAATACTTTAGTGTATCTCTCTAAGAGAAAAGAACTTCTTTGGTAAACAGTTATTTCTTATATCATCTAATAAGGATACTTGTAATTTTGAAAGCATAAATAAAATGATCTTTTTCCTTCTTTTGCTTAACAAAAAAATCCTGTTCTAGATAAAGGTTCCTTCATTCTCTGAGACACTGTCTGCTTTGAATGTGGTACAGGTGGCTGGTGGTTCTAAAAGTTTGTTTGCAGGTATGATTATTCTTATACCAAAAATTTTTTATAAATTATGCTTACCACCAAAAACACAGTTGTTATGTTGTGAAAAGTGAGTCTTGTCCTTGCTCTTGTTCTTTGCAGTGACTGTGGAAGGGAAGGTATATGCCTGTGGAGAAGCCACGAATGGCCGACTGGGGCTAGGCATCTCTAGCGGGACTGTGCCCATCCCTCGGCAGATTACAGCTCTTAGCAGTTATGTGGTCAAGAAGGTGGCCGTTCATTCAGGTACCAGGCCAGAGTTGGCACTCATACGCAGATAAGCCTGTTGCTTGTGCTCTGCAAATAATTATGGCCTTTAAATAATTTTCCCTAGGGTGTATTCTTTTTCAAGTTTACTTAATTATTAAGAATAAAAGTTGGATAATGTAAATCTCCAGGTGGTCTAGAATTTAATTATTTTGCTACACGAGGCTTTTTAGAGATCAGCAGTTGTTGGCATTCCAGGTGTGTAGGGACTACCCTTCTCCAAGGTGTGGGTTTTCAGTCTCGGAGCTATGGTCTTTGGTTCATGGCATCTTTGAAATCATCATGTTCTGTGCTTAAATATGTGTTATTTTTCTGATGAAAGAGGCTATAGCTTTCATCAGATTTCCAAAGTGTCTGTGAACCCCAGTGATAAGAAAGATCCTTTGAAAACAAATCACATTCTCTCAATTTAGGAAACCTTTACTGAGAATTATTTCAAAGCACTATGCTAGGCCTCTGAGGAATGGAACTAATAAATTAGGAACAAAACTTAGTTCATGCCTGCACTGAATAGGTTTAGGTTTAACCCCATATAAAAGCAAGTCCAAACAGTAGTGGCTTGAGCAAGATAGAATTTTACTTTTCTTCTCTGTAAAAGTCTGGGGATGGGATCCAGGGCTAGTATGGTAGCTCTGTGCCCATGAGGAGCACAAGCGCAGGCTTGCTCTTCTTTCCACCTTCGTTGACAGATGACCATGCAGCTCTGTCTAGGTGAGCACAGACAGATGTGTCCTCCAGCCCACTTAGCCCCTCTAAATAAAGCGCTTTTCAGGAAGCCTCTCTCACTTCTGTTGGATCTGTGTCACCATCCTCTCTGGGTAAGGGACTCTGGGAAGTATAGTTTTTAGCTGAGCACATTGTTACTCTCATTAGTGTGGGTTCTCTTGGTAAAGAATAGGGCAGAATGAATGGTTTGGGGGACTGGGAGCCCAGGAGTTGGCAGGGACACAGGTGACAGAGAGAAAAAGCCAGTAAAGATAGTGCTCTTCAGTCTTGGGGCAGAGTAGATGGGATGGGAGAATGGTCCCCACTGGGGAAGAGCAAAACCATGAAAGAATAGGTATAATGCATTAATTGTGAATGCTGGTGCTTTTGCTTAAATAACTCCACAGTTGGTGTACATTTCTCTAAAGCTTAATTGCCAGTGCATTTGATAATTTCCCTAATCATAAATGTACTTATTTTTACTTTTTTTTCACCTGAATTTTGATCTTTTATATATTTAACATAACAGGAACCTCATTATTAAACATGGCATTATTTTGCTTCTTCTTTGCAAGTAAAATTCATTCTAGGATTTAAACTTTGTAATTTAATAAAAGTTCACTGACTTTATATATTTTCACCCTGAAATGCTGATCCTATCTACTCATTTATTGAATGCGTATTCATTGAACAAATGCTGCATGCCAGGCAGAGTAAAGTAATAATGCTGTGAACTTTTTGTAAACCAAATTTGGCAGCCCATGTCTGTGTGAATGTTACAGGTGGCCGACATGCTACGGCTTTAACTGTTGATGGGAAAGTGTTTTCCTGGGGTGAAGGTGATGATGGCAAACTTGGACACTTCAGCAGAATGTAAGAATATTTTCTTCATTACTTGCTAATAAGAAACGTTACTGATGATAATAGTGAATATCCTTTGGTAGTTATTTTGTAGAAAATTAAATAAGATAGGTCATTCTTGAAAATGGAACCTAAAAATATATTTGTTAAAAATATCTATGAATGTGATTCGGCCTCATGATCTGTTTTAATGTTTGATAGTTAAGTTGATCTACAGATGTGGACCAGTGTAGATGTCCTTTTTTTCTTCTTTAAAAAAGACTGGATTGGTTATAGGGAATATTATTTAATCTTGTTTTAGGAACTGTGACAAGCCACGGCTTATAGAGGCCCTGAAAACCAAGCGTATCCGGGATATTGCCTGTGGGAGCTCACACAGTGCAGCCCTCACGTCCAGTGGGGAGCTATACACCTGGGGCCTTGGAGAGTACGGCCGGTTGGGACATGGGGATAATACAACACAACTGAAGCCCAAAATGGTGATTATACACATTTTTGTTGCTTACAGAAAGCTTACCATCTGCTGATTTCAAGAGAAGATAAGCTTCGAGTCTAGGAAAGTTCATAAAGACGTGTGCTTTATTGGCTTTCAGTCTATGGAAAAAATTTCCCTTGTTTTCTCAGTGCCTGTGCTTGATTCTGTTTTTAAATTTGTAATTGAGTAGGTGAAAGTCCTTCTTGGTCACAGAGTAATCCAGGTTGCATGTGGAAGTAGAGATGCACAGACCCTGGCTCTGACTGATGAAGGTGAGCTCCTGCCTGACTCTGTGTTTCTGGGTGGGTAGGAACATCATGAAGCACTGGCCTGAAGAATGCATTTTTTAAACCTAGGTTTGGTATTTTCCTGGGGTGATGGTGACTTTGGAAAACTGGGCCGGGGAGGAAGTGAAGGCTGTAACATTCCCCAGAACATTGAGAGACTGAATGGACAGGGAGTGTGCCAGATTGAATGCGGAGCTCAGTTCTCCTTGGCTCTCACCAAGTCAGGAGTGGTGTGGACATGGTATGTAAACTCTGTCACCCATCAGTGTGTCTGTCCATGTGAGACCATGGTGGGCCTCTGCCCTATAATCCATGCCCACCCTGGAGGAATGGTTAACCTTCATTTTCTTATATCCAGACATCTTTTTTCTTTTATTTATTTCGAGTTGGGATTAGTGACAATATTATAATAAGAAATTTTTCTTGTAAGTGGATCATTTGGAAAAGAAGACTAGAGAAATTTTAGCCCAGCTTGTCTTCCCTGTTTAGGTGAGGTTTACGTAGAAGGTTTCTTCTTCTTTTTTTTTTTTTTTTTTAAGATTTTATTTATTTATTTGACAGAGAGAGACACAGTTAGAGAGGGAACACAGGCAGGGGGAGTGGGAGAGGGAGAAGCAGGCTTCCCACGGAGCAGGGAGCCCTATGCGGGGCTCGATCCCAGGACCCTGGGATCATGACCTGAGCCAAAGGCAGATGCTTAACGACTGAGCCACCCAGGTGCCCCGGTTTCTTCTTTCTTATCATGCCAGAAGCCTAGTGATCAACTGGCAGAAAGCAGACTTCTGATTTTTTTGATCCTGAAAAAGTTCATGTCTCTCTTGTGAAAGCTTATTTTATTAAATTTAAAAGGAGTGGGGCATCCAGCTGACCTTGTGACAGTGTGATGGGCCTTAGCTTGAGTATTGTGATTCAGAGACAGCTTGAGGAAGAATTAACCTATATCAGTAACTTAAGTGTATACAACACACATTAAGGATCTTGCTATAGAATTAATGAATTAATTTGAATTAATGATATACTGTTTTATAACATAATTTCAGAGACCCTGGGCACTGTGTGTGATGTTAGTGAGCTGGCTCTAGTGCTGTAAACAATGAGTGTTTTCCTGATGGAACATTGCCAGACGATAACCATATATGAAAATGCACACTGTTGATCTCCTTGCAGGGGGAAGGGGGATTACTTCAGGTTGGGCCACGGCTCTGATGTGCATGTGCGGAAGCCACAAGTGGTGGAAGGGCTGAGAGGTAAGAAGATTGTGCATGTGGCCGTCGGGGCCCTGCATTGCCTGGCAGTCACAGATGCAGGGCAGGTAAGCTGAGGTGACAAGTCCTTGCCTCAAAAGTATAATTCATGATGAAATGAAATGAGTTTTAGTACTTAAAGAACCAGGAGGATGGGCTGTGCCCATTTTGTTCTTGTGTGTATCTGCCCAGTTGTCAGCGTAGGCAGGCACACCCGGTAAATTAAAGAGTTGCTGACTGACAGATGTTGTAAGGTGGTAGGCTTTCCTGCTCTAAAGTCCACCTGGAATGGTGAAAAGATTATTGTCATTGAAGGTGCTCCTACTAGAAATTGATAACCGATGGGGAGATATATGTACGTCATTATAGAAATGAAGTCATTCCTCTGTTTTGAGAATCCATATCATGACAGGCTCATGTTCTATTTTAAAAATTCATTTATGACAACAAATTAGCACACTTTTTTTTTCAAATTCTTATTTAAGTTCTAGTTAGTTAACATATAGTGTAATATTGGTTTCAGGAGTAGAATTTAGTGATTCATCATTTACATATGACACCCAGTGCTCATCATAACAAGAGCACACTGTTTTTTAATCAAAATGAATTAAAAATGAATTATTCCTTCTAATTCTGTAAAGCCAAGAAGTGAATTACATGAAAAGTGAGCATATTGTTTTTGATCATTTTTCTTTGCAAAATAAAGGAAAAAATAAGTATTGAACTTAGTTGAAGAGGAGAATCTCCCTGCTTCCTAAAACAAAACAGAACAGATGAATTCATTGGATTGATATTAAGTAAATACTTATTTATGGTTATTGGAAAGAAGTTTGAAGTAAATTTAAAGAAAATGTTCTCAAATGTTGAAAAATTCTGTTTTTGTTCCCTATAACAGGTTTATGCTTGGGGGGATAATGACCATGGCCAACAGGGCAATGGCACAACCACAGTTAATAGAAAGCCTACACTTGTACAAGGCTTAGAAGGCCAGAAGATCACGCGAGTGGCTTGTGGGTCTTCACACAGTGTGGCATGGACTACTGTTGATGTGGCAACACCCTCTGTCCACGAGCCCGTCCTCTTTCAGACTGCAAGAGACCCTTTAGGTGCTTCCTATTTAGGTAACACAGATTTGTATTTAGTATGAGATACTTCTGTATGGTAGAGCAACATCATAGATAGAATATTTAATAAGACCACCAGATTAAAGGTTTTAGCACTGTGTTAACTGCATTCTGAACCAAGGCCACAAAATAATCATGGTACTTTGATTTTTGCATGCTGGAATGAAAATTTTAAAAGGAAGTATGATGCTGATTCTATTATGATCAAATCAGTTCTGGCAATGCTGTATAATAACTACTTGACATATATAAGCACTGTGCTGGGCTGGGCTGCTTGGTATTTTTAACAGCTTAACTCAGATATAATTGACATACAACAAACCATACATATTTAAAGTGTAATTTCCATGAGCTTTGACATGTGTGCACCTGTGAAAGCATCACTGCAGTCAAGATAAGTGAAAATATACATATTCTTTGTGCCCCTTCTCAGGCTTCCTTCCTCCTACAACCACTTGACTTGCTTTCTGACACTGTATATCAGTTTGCATTTTGAGTTTTATATAAATGGAATCATACAGTAGGTACTTTTTAAATCTCACTTTTTCCATTCAGCATCATTATTTTGAGATTCATCTATGTTGCATGTACCAATAATTCATTCTTTTTCTTTCTTGAGTAGTATTTCACTTACACATATACTGCAATTTGTTATTAGTCACCTGTGGGTGGACTTTTAGGTTGTTTCCAGTTTTTGGCTCTACAAATACAATTGCTATGAACATTCATGTTCAAGTCTTTAGATGGACCTACACTTGCATTTCTCTAGGGTAAATACCTAGGAGAGGAATGGTTGAATCATTTGGTAGGTGTATGTTTATCTTCTTAAGAATCCTACTGACTGTTTTTGCAAAGTTGTTGTTCCAGAGCTTCAGCTCACTCCATACTTTTGTCTACACTTGGTTTGGTCAGTCTTTATAATTTGAACCTAGATTTGTGTAGATCTGTAATGGTATCTCATTGTGGTTTTACTTTGCATTTCCCTGATGACTAATGATGTTGAGCATCATGTGTATTTACCATCCAAATGTGTTTTTTGTTATAGTGTCAATTCCTATCTTTTGCCTATATTTAAAACTAGGTTGTTTTCTTATTGAGTTTTGAGTGTCATTTTTTATTTTTTAATTTTTTTAAGATTTATTTGATAGAGAGAGAGACAGCGAGAGCAGGAACACAAGCAGGGGGAGGGGCAGAGGGAGAAGCAGGCTTCCCGCAGAGCATGGAGCCCAATGTGGGGCTCGATCCCAGGACCCTGGGATCATGACCTGAGCCGAAGGCAGACGCTTAATGACTGAGCCACCTAGGCGCCCCTTGAGTGTTCTTTATATATTCTGGGTACAAGTCTTTTGTCAGATATGTGACTTGTACATATTTCCTCCCAGTGTTGCTTGTCTTCTCATTCTCTTCACAAGTGAATTTTAAAGAGCAGAGATTTTTAATTTTGATAAAGTCCATTTTTTTAATGGATCGTACTTTGGGGGTTATATCTAAAAAGGCTTTGTGTACTCAAGATCACGAAGATTCGTTTCCGGTGTTTTCTTATATAAGTTCTGTAGCTTTAGATTTTCTTTTTAAAGATTTTATTACTTATTTGATAGAGAGAGAGAGATCACAAGTAGGCAGGCAGGCCAGAGGGAGAGGGAGAAGCAGGCTCGATCCCAGGACATTGGGATCATGACCTGAGCCAAAGGCAAACACTTAACTGACTGAGACACTCAGGCACCCCTGTAGTTTTAGATATTTAAGTCTATGCTTGATCTTGATTTAAATTTTATATATTGTGTACTGAAATTCTTTTGGGGGGCGTGTGTGTGGATATCCAGTTGTTTCAGTTGTATTTATTGAAGAAAACTATCCTTTCTCTGTTGAATTGCTTTTTGCACCTTTGTCAAAAATCACTTGTCAGTGTATGTTGTGGATCTATTTCCGGATGCTCAGTTTTGTTTTGTTGCCTTATTTTTGTATTTTGATGCTAATACCACATTGTTTTGATTACTATAACTTTATAAAAGACCCAAATTCAGGCTGTGGTAATTCTTTAACTTTGTTCTTTTTCAAATGCTGTTTTGAGTATTAGAATCAGCTTGTCAATTTTTATAAAATAGCCTGCTGGAGATTTTTTTTTTTTTAAGGATTTTATTTATTTGACAGAGAGAGACACAGTGAGAGAGGGAACACAAGCAGGGGGAGTGGGAGAGGGAGAAGCAGGCTTCCCGCGGAGCAGGGAGCCCGATGCGGGGCTCGATTCCAGGACCCTGGGATCATGACCTGGGCCGAAGGCAGATGCTTAATGACTGAGCCACCCAGGCGCCCCTGCTGGAGATTTTTGTATGTCTGTAAATCTTTAGCTTAGATACAGTTAAGTTACTCTGAAACGTTTTGTTCCTTTTGGGTCTTGGTTTTGGATTTGTTTAGTGGCTTCAGACCTGATGTTAGTCTGGGGCTAATTACTCCCCACCACTCAGACAAGGTCTTCTGAGTACTTAGCGCCCAGTGAACAATGAGGTCTTCATGTCTGGCTGATGGGAGCAAGTGCTATGCTGGTTCCTCTGCATTCTTCCAGCCTATGTGCTGGGCTTGTAGTACTTTCATGTAGTTCTTTCTTTGGCTTTGGGAAGTTCCTTCTCATGTAGGCACCCATCACCTTTTGCTGCATTGTCAACTGGGGTGAGTGAGGGTACTTGCACAATGCCCTGGCACTTATCTGGGCAACTGTCTCTTCTCTGCTTCTGTTTTGTGAACTCTGACCACATTGACCTCCCTCCTGCCCCAGAGCTGTGCCTCTGTTACTCATGTAGACCACTTCCCTTGGCTGAAGCCTTCAAACTCTTAGGGCAGTGATGAGCTGGGTCATGTGTCCAGTAAGACTGTGTATTGGTGAACCATTGTTTTGTCTTGTCTCCATTGTTTTGTATTATTTTTTGTCTTGCATTTCAATGGTAAGTAAATACAGGTAGTTACCATATTTTCATAACTTTTTTTTTCTATAGTCAAACAGCAAAGCTTTGATGAAAATAACTTCTTTATAGAAGTATAAATAAATAGGTTGCTTATTGTTGTTTTTGTTTTTACTCTGGAAGACCATTAACCTAATAGTTAATCTGTGAAATAGTAAAATGCGATTGCAGTGTGTTTTAGAAATAAACTGAAGAGGTCAAATAGGAATAGAGCAAACTCTGATCTTTAAAATTGATCCTAAATTTTATTTTCCTTTTTCAGGTGTGCCTTCAGATGCTGATTCTTCTGCTGCCAGCAATAAAATCAGTGGTGCAAATAATTCTAAGCCAAATCGCCCTTCTCTTGCCAAGATTCTCCTGTCATTGGATGGAAATCTGGCCAAACAGCAGGCCTTATCTCATATACTTACAGCACTGCAAATCATGTATGCCAGGTAGGCTTGTTGGCTAGCTTTTGAAATCCTGCAGGTATTTAAATTTTGGGTTTTGTATTTTTGGTTAATCAAATGTCTCGAGAATGTTGTGTTATTGTCTTTAAATACTGTGAGTTTTAGGTCATATACCCTTAGATAGTGAATGATGATTTTTTTTTAAAGATCTATTTATTTTAGAGAGCGAGAGAGTACGTGCGCACACTAGGCGGGAGAGGGCCAGAGGGAGGGGAAGAGAGAGAGAATCTCCAGCAGACTCCCTGCTGATCATGGAGCCTGAGAACATGGGGCTTGATTGAGCAGAGCTCAATCTCATGACCCTGAGATCACGGCCTGAGCCGAAATCAAGTCAGGTACTTAACCGACTAAGCCACCCAGGCACGCCTGTGCTTTTTTTAATGGGGGTTGAAATAAGAATCAAAAGTCCAAATTGGGGTGCCTGGGTGGCTCAGTAGATTAGGTGTCCGACTCTTGATTTAGGCTCAGGTCATAATCTCAGGGTCATGAGATTGAGCTCTGCATCGGGCTCCGTGCTGGGCATGGAGCTTGCTTAAGATTCTCTCTCCCTCTCCCACTACCCCTCCTCCACCCCTGCTCTCTCTCTTTCTCTCTTTCTCTCAAAAAAGAAATCCAAATTAAAAAAAAAATTTTTTTTATGGCCAGTAAGCTCTAAGCATTACTATTTGAGGAATGAGATGAAGAATTAACTGATACAAATATGCAGTGATGTTTAAGACTACTTGTCATCTCCTTCACTCAAACACTTGATAAACAGAGTTTTTTTTTTTTTTTTTTTTAAAGATTTTATTTATTTATTTGAGAGAGAGAATGAGATAGAGAGAGCATGAGAGGGGGGAGGGTCAGAGGGAGAAGCAGGCTCCCCGCCGAGCAGGGAGCCCGATGTGGGACTCGATCCCGGGACTCCAGGATCATGACCTGAGCCGAAGGCAATCGCTCAACCAACTGAGCCACCCAGGCGCCCCAGAGTTTTTTTTTTTAAAGATTTTATTTATTTATTCATGAGAGACAGAGACAGAGAGATAGAGAGAGAGAGAGGCAGAGGGAGAAGCAGGTTCCCAAGGAGCAGGGAGCCCGATGCAGGACTTGATCCCAGGACTCTGGGATCACGACCTGAGCCAAAGGCAGATGCTTAACCATCTGAGCCACCCAGGTGCCTGATAAACAGAGTTTTGATAACGCTATCTTTTCCAACATTTTGCTGCTCTTTTCTCAGTCTGAGTTAGTTGCCCATCTATCATGGTTATGGACCTGATGAAAATTACACAGGAACATTAGTTTCATACCAAAGGCCAACTCTGTCACTGAGAGGACATTTAGTCTTTGCTGCCTTGTGTGAGGCACCCTTGGTCCACAGCTTTCAGTAAACAAAAAATTATCCTCAGGCTCTAACAATGATCCTAGAAGATTCTTCAGGGGAGTCTGGGGGTTTATTCTGGTCTGATTCTTATATTTGGTATTTTTTCACCTGTCATCATTGAGGTCATAAGATCATAAGTACACATTGTAGCTTTTAGCTGAGGAATATCAGTTCAGTATTTTCCCAGAACTGCTTTATGTGTATCCTATAAAAATGAGGGAGTCATTCAGTAAGTGTTTGTCCCTCCTCCTGACTCTTGTATCCTGTGATGGTGAAGGGCATTTCACCACAGGCCTGGCTTTCTCTCCTGACAGAGATGCGGTGGTTGGGGCGCTCATGCCAGCTGGCATGATTGCCCCGGTGGAGTGTCCTTCATTCTCCTCCTCGGCACCTCCTTCCGATGTGTCTGCTCTGGCCAGTCCTGTGAACGGAGAAGAATGTGTGCTAGCTGTTGATATTGAAGACAGACTGAGTCCAAATCCATGGCAAGAAAAGAGAGGAGAGGTAAAAATAAATAGTACGGCAATAAAGCAACATTAGATCAAAAAGGAAAAAGTAGCTACTTTGTGTTTAGGAAAGTATAGGGCCTTCTTTCACTTAATTCAGATTGCTTTTGTTCCTACTGCTGTGATTCTTGGCTTGAATTAAAAATATTCAATTTAAAAAGGATCTTTTTAGTGCTTAAATAGAAATAGATTTACTCTTTTAAAAAGTTGTGAAATGCAAGTCCACAGTCCTTTATCTGCAATTCTAAAACATTAAAGCTCTGAAAGCCAAGAGTTTTTGTAACTTATTTTGGGGAAAAACCCAACTTGAAGAGATGTGAACTCATTTTAATCTTCTTCATGTGATCCTTTGTGAATATTAATAGGTTTTCATGTGTGATTTGCAGGGTTGCCCTGTACCCCACTGGAGCTGGTAGTGTAAGCACCTTGTTAACCTCTATAAAGTCTGGGACATTCCAGATGGCCTAAGGGGTTTGAGATAAGGCTTTTTGGAGTTGTGTGGGAAGTGTGCCACATTGCTGAGTTTTTCCTCTTCCTGTATACTTTTAAACTAGATGATCTCTTCTGACGATGCTGTGACCCCCTCTGCAGTGACCCCATCTGCTTCCTCAGCTTCTTCTCGACCATTTATCCCAGTGACGGATGACCCAGGAGCTGCCAGCATCATTGCAGAAACTATGACAAAAACCAAAGAGGTCAAGGAGCTTTCTTCTTTAACATTTTATTTTGAAATAATCTTAAATGCATACAAAAGTTGGAGAAGTAGTACATAGAAATATAGCACATTGTGTACTTTCATATACTATTCACCTAGGTTCTCCAGTTGTTAGCCTTTCTGAACCATTGGTGGGGAGCTGCAGGGCACAATCCCCATTCATCCTCAGGGCTTCAGTGTGTCAGGGCATTAACAGTGATCCAGGATTACTTTCTAATCCACAGATCTAATCAGATTTTGCTCGTTGTCCTAATAGCATCCTTTATAGGTCTAGAACCCAACTCAGGGTTGTGTGTTGTCTCTTTAGTATTTAATATGGAACATTCTTTAATTCTTCCTTTTGATGGATACCACAGGAAGGATGTAGAGTTCTTTTCAGTGTATCCCATTGGGGTATCTGCATTGTTGATTTGCTGCATTACTGGTGATATTAATTCTTATTGCTTGGTTAAGAGTATCTGTCAGGTTTCTCCACCAGAAGTTAATAAAAGTGAGATAGTAAGTATTCATGGGGAGATACTTCGAGACTGTAAATACCTGTAAGAACCTTGTTCCTCCTCATATTTTTACCCAGCAGTTTTTACTATCTATTGATGATTCTAGCTGAATTCATTATTACTGTGGTGGTTGTCACATGATGATTTTTCAAATTTCATCATTCGTTTTTGAATATAATTGTTGCTGTTCTTCTGTGAGAACTTTCCCTTCTCATCTTCGTCTATCCGTCTATGTTGGTATAGATTCATGGGATCCTGCTTTACTCAAATAATGACATCCATTACTGTTAGCATTTGGCACCTAAAATGTCCCAGACATGGGCACTGGAATCCCTTTTTGGCTGGTTCATTTGTCCTTCTGACATGTCCCCATAATTCTTTGAGCACTTCTTTACTTTTTGGCACAACAACGTGTTCCAGACTTATCTTTCACTTATCTTGTCCCTGCTCTGGAATCATCCATTTCTCCAAGGAGCCCTGGTTCCTTTTAGTGGATCATAGAATTTAGAAACAAGATCTGGAAACTTGGTAAGTTAATTGCTCCCAGATGTCCTTGGTTTACACCTTCTCAGCAAACATGCACACGTATGTGTATTTTTTTCTTCTTCAGCATCTTATCTTTATAATAAAAACCATGAATAGTTCAAACCACTATTTTCAGTTTCAGTCCAACACCACAGAATTTATGCTTGCTCTGTCCCTTTCTGTGTTTGGAGTGTATAATCCTTTTATACGTTGCTGGGTTGATTTGTTGTTTTGTTGAAGGTTTTTATACCGGTGTTCATAAGGGATACTGATCTGTAGTTTTCTTGTGATGTCTTTGCCTGGTTTGGGTATCAGAGTAATACTGTCCTCATAGAATAAAATGGGCAGTGTTCCTTCATCTTCTGTTTTTTTAGAAGAGTTTGAAGGATTAGTGTTAATTCTTTAAATATTTTATAGAATTTTATCTGTCCCTTTAACATGTTCTCATCATTCTTTGAGTGTTTCCTTGCTTTCTGACACGACACACAGTTCTAGCTAAGCTCAACAAAATATTTTATCCTCCAGCCTAGAAATCAGATGTTTCTCTAGGAGGTCTTGGTTCTTTTCAGTGGAGAATTGTATTTAGAAGGCAAGATCTTCAAGTGCTCATTGCTATTGGGATGTTGCTGTTCCCAAACATTCTTAGCGGACAGAACTAGGGAATAAATGTGTATGTGTATATACACATAATAGAGAAGTACACTTGTATTTATTTCATTATAAATGTGCATATTTTGAAAACCACTGGTTCACAACAATACAATCAATTCTAATTGCACAGGATTCATTTTTCTTTTCTCCCCCTCTGTATTTATAACTCTTCTCTGAAAGTGAGAAACCTGACCCTCGTTATTGGCAGTTTATTTAGTTCCCCTTAGGTAGCCAGCTTCCCATCTGGTTGCCACTCCTTTCCCACATGGGTACCCTCCTTTCTCTGCACAGCTTCTGATGCTCAAAACCAGTCTAACTTCTGCACGGATGACCTTTTACCTGCTTGATTTGTGACCTCCCCCTCACCTCCCATGCTGTCCAGCCAAAGCAGGGACACCTTCTACTTTGCATGGCTCTGTCACACTGGCCACCCCCACATGTGGACACCCTCCCCAGCCCACTTAGGTACTCCCTATGCCAGACCATTGTACCCTTCTAACACTCTCTCCCTTGCCAGCATATTCCCCTTGGGGACAAATATGCATTCTTTTTTTTTTTTTTAAGTTTTTATTTAAATTCCAGTTAACATACAGTGTAATATTAGTTTCAGGTGTACAATATAGTGATTTAGCACTTCCATACAACACCTGGTGCTTATCATAACAAGTACACTCCTTAGTCCCCATCATCTATTTAATATGCATTATTTTCAATTATACTTGGAACTCTTGGTTTATTATGCTATTACTGCTGACAAAAATATGTTCTATAGAAATTACTCATAACCGTCTTTGGTAAAAAAAAATTACTATTTATAAATTAGGTGTCTAGACTCAACTTCTAATACTTGGCAATCTCCTAGGGTGAGGATTTAATGCAGAAATTATCCTGAATTATGCAAAATTTTTGCTTTTAGGTAGAAGAGGCATTTCCTACCAGTTTATTTATGAGACATAGGCATTATCCAGATTATTATACCCCTAAATTCCTATCATTTCAGTTTTGGTTTGATTCATAAATAAAAATGGTTAATTGGTCTTGAAAGCATAGTGTACATGGTGATGGAAATTTTATGGGTCTGTCGTTTCTTAATCTGGCATTTCATGGTGTTAAAGGCCTTCTAAAGCCCCTTATTCATCAGTAGTAGTTGTGTATCCTTTGAGTTTATAAGGTAAACTGGTGACTATTTCTTAATGTATCATTCCTCATTTTAATTGTTGGACTTTTTAGGATGTTGAAAGCCAAAATAAAGCATCAGGCCCAGAACCTCAGTCCTTGGATGAATTCACCAGTCTGCTGGTTGCGGATGACACCCGAGTCATGGTGGACTTGCTCAAGCTGTCCGTGTGTAGCCGGGCAGGGGACAAGGGCAGGGACGTGCTTTCAGCTGTGCTCTCTGGCATGGGTACCGCCTACCCACAGGTGAGCCACACAATGGGTGCTGTGGGCCTCCCCTCCAGGGAATATGCTACTGTTGACATCATACCTTATCTTGTGCTTGATTTTATTCTAGTAGATAGCAGTTTAGAAGGACTCTTTGTAAGTAAGTCCTTTCTCTGTCATATGTGCTGCAGTTGTCCTCTCAGTGTGCCTTTTGACATCATTTTGGTACTTTTTGCCATTTAGAAATTTCTAATTTTTATGAAGTCAGATCTGCCAGTTTTTTTCATTGATGGCTTCTGGATTTTGTATTATGCTGAAAAAATGCTTACCTACATGACAGTCATATTTGAAGAAATTTTCTCAAGTTTCTTCTAATTATTTTTATGATTTCAGTTATTATATTTACATCTTTTAGCCATCTGGGATTTATCTTTTTTTTTTTTTTTTAAGATTTATTTATTTCTTTGGAGAGAGAGAGAGGGAGAGTGTGAGCGAGTGGGGGAGAGGGCCAGAGGGAGAGAGTCTTCAAGCAGACTCCTCACTAAGCACAACATGAGGCTCCATCTCACAACCCATGAGATCATGACCTGAGCCGAAGCCAAGAGTCGGAAACTTAACCGACTGAGCCATCCAGGCACCCCATCTGGGATTTATCTTAATGTAAGGGATAAGGTAGGGATCCAACTTTATTTTTTCTTAGATGGCAAGCATGTTGCCCAACACCGTTTATTGAATAATCTATCCTTTTCTCAATGATTTGAAAACTATTTTAATCATATTTTGAATTCCTGTATATATTTGGGTCCATTTATGGACTCTTATTCCATTAACCTAACTGTTTATGGTCTCATACTACAGTGTTTTAACTATTATAGCTTTAAATAGGTTTTAATATTTGGTAACACTGGATCCAATAGGATTTTTTGCTATGGTGGCAGTGTTTTGTAGCTGAAGCCATTCAGTGTGATAGCCTCTAGTCACGTGTAGCTGTTGACCACTTCAAAAATGACTAGTGCACCTGAGGAACTGAAGTTTTCATTTTATTTAACTTTAATTAATTTAAATTTGCATAGCCACATGTGGCTTGTTTAAGATATAAAGCCAGCATCGTGTATCAGTATATCTTAGAAATTGGATTGATGAGTCCTAAAGTTTTTTGGCTTCCTTAAAGACTCTTATTTATCAGTGGCCTTGCTCTGCCTTTTTTACAGCTGGCCACATCAGGAAGTCTGATGCCATGTGCTCTGTACAGATATGTAATCTGTGTTTCTCTGGGCCCCATATCACTACCACCCAAACGAGAAGGTACTTAAGTATGGTTGAGTGGTCTTGAAAACATAGTAAATGGTTTGGTAGATAGTAAATGGTTTGGGGCTTGTTATTTCTTAATTGTATTCAGGAAGAACAGGAAGTAGGTTTCCTACTTTCTAGTTTTTTGAGGCAAGTTACTTGGCATAATTCTGAGAGATTGAATCAAGATGAATTGCCACAAGCAAAAGCTTAATTTTTTTTTGTAAGTTTATTGCATTTGTGAGAGGAAAGGATATGAACGAGGACATGGATTTAAAGTAATAATGCCCAGCATTTGTTGCACATACCCCTGCCGGGTCCAGTTCTGGTGTGTTCTTGGTACGAGGGTAAGTGTTGGTATTCTCTGTTTACAGATGAGGAAACTGAGACTCTGAGGGGTTGTTTCTGGCTCATGGACACTCAGGTTGCTGGTGGGTGGGAGAAATGGTGTTGGACCCTGGGTGCTCTGAGGGCAGAGCCACATCTATGACCCTTATGTCATCGTGTCCTGAGAAGCTTATTGGACCCTCCTGAGGGAATGATGGGTTTTTCAGAGGAAGATTGTGCAGCCCAGAAGACCCCTGGTGGGCTGTGCAGTAGGTGTTTGATGACACCAACATCTGTGTCTCAGTGACACAAACCCACAGCAGGTTCAAGGAGATGCAGAAGCAGAGATAGGATTGTCTTCAAACTGTCCTGACCAGTGGCAAGATGCTAGTCCTTTGTCCTACCCTGACCTACTATCTGGAACTCTTGAAAGAGAGATGTGTGAATTTATGGTTCTAATACCTAGATGGCAGTGATAGTAGTTTGTCATTAGTAAAAAACTGTTTACTAAGTTAATCGGTTTGTTATCTAAATATGAGGAAAAATAGAGAAAAAAATCATTCCTGAAAAGTATGGAATAGAGAATAGTTTTTTTTTCTGAATGTAGAAAATTTACAGGTCATTATTGCTATAATATATATATTTTTAAAGATTTTATTTATTTCTTTGAGAGAGAGAGATGGCAAGAGAGAGCGAGAGAGAGAGCACAAGCAGGGAGCCTGAAGCGTGGCTTGATCCCAGGACTCTGAGATCATGACCTGAGCTGAAGGCAGACGCTTAACCGACTGAGCCACCCAGGCGCCCTTTCTTATTTGTTTCTAAAAATAGAAGTCAAGAAGTTTATAATCACCAGAGTTGACCACTTCAGTGGTGTGAGTCATTAAAATTTTAAAATGAAATAATGACATTATGGATTGTTGAAGGAATATGGTCTGGGGGCTGCCTCTTAATGTCCTGGGTCAAGAGAAATTCCCACTTACGTTTGTGTTTATAGCCTCTCATTCCAGATACTCTGCTGCTGTTTGGCCTGGATGGCTTGATCATTCTTCTTTATTCCTGCCCACTCCTGCTTGATCCCTGGTGTCTTCTTGGATTTTGGTCATTTTTATCACCTTTCTGCTCCTTCCCTTGATATTTTGTTCCTGAGGAAGATTTTTCCTACCTAGGAAGTAATCTTGTCTTGATGTAAAAAGAAACTGTTGTGATCACAGTTTGATCATTTGGGATGTATTGAGTGTCTTATATATGTCAGGCACCTCCCAGCTTCATACATACATATATAGGCACCTCTGTGAGCTCTGTGCTATTTTGATGTTATAGGTGAGGGAACCAAGCCCTGATTTAAACTAGATTTCTCAAATTCCCAAGTGCTCCGCTCTGCCACCCTGTCCCTGCGGAAAGACCTGGAGCAGGGCTGGCAGGGGTAGTATCTTGATGACTTGATCTGTGCCCCTGCTTCCTCCACCAGGTGGCAGATATGTTGCTGGAGCTCTGTGTCACCGAACTGGAGGATGTAGCCACGGACTCGCAGAGCGGCCGCTTGTCCTCTCAGCCGGTGGTGGTAGAGAGTAGCCATCCCTACACGGACGACACTTCCTCCAGTGGCACAGTCAAGATACCAGGTATTCAGTGCTGGCCCAGGGGGAGGAGGTGGGGGGAATCTCTGCCCATAGAATGGCTTCGTTTCTGTAATTGCATCAGTAGAAGTAACCATAACCATTTTATAGAAAAGAAGCTACAGAATTGCTTTAGAATTATTTCTCCCACTTTTCTAATAAAAACCTTTTTTTTTTCAAAATATGATAGAGAAAACCACACAAAGTGAATGTTTAGCTTAATGATTATTAGGTGGATGCCTTAGTTACCAAAACTCAGACCTAGAAGAGGTCCTGTGCCAGTTTCTAGAAGCCCTTCGTGTGTCCCCACTAAACTGATTGCTGTCCTCCTTTGGAGATAAGGGTGACTTGTATTTCTGGACAGTTTTTATTACCCAAGTGTGCTTCCACTTCTTAAGTCTCTTTTTAATTAATAGTTTTTATCTTTTAGTTTCTTATTGTAACTTTAGTTTCTTCCTTTATTTTCTTTTTCCATTTGTTTCAACAATGTACCTACTGAGGAACCTGGGCCTTTGAACCTTTAGGCTTCCCTGCAACTTGGATTTGCATACCCCTGCTGTATCAGCCTAATCTTCAACCTTGTCTTTCTGCAAATTTGCCTTGATTCAGAGTTCCAAGTAGTTCAGCCCCTTTGGCAAGACCATTGGTGGTTGTGTCCTAGCATCTGAAAGTACCTGGTGCCTGCTTGTCTTTCCTTATGTGATGTTAGCAGCTACCAATGCTCAGAGCCTGAGGCCATTAATCCACTGGGATTGCAAAATGATGCTATTCTAATTGTCTCATTTCTTTCTTATTAGCTGGAATACTTTATAAAGAAATATTTTCCCTCATCCTTTAATTGGTTACCCAGGGGTGCTGTTTGCATAAGCAAGGGATTAAAAGCTTGAGGGTTTTTTTTTTCTCCCATTTATATATATATATATATATTTCATTATGGTATGTTAATCAACATACATTACATCATAAGTTCTTGACATAGTGTTCCATGATTCATTGTGTGTGTATAGAACACAGTGCTCCATGTAGTACGTGCCTTCTTTAATAACCATCACCAGGCTAACCCATCCCCCCACCCTCCTCCCCTCAAGAACCCTCAGTTTGTTTCTCAGAGTCCATCGTCTCTCATGGTTCGTCTTCCCATCCGATTTCCCCCCGTTCATTCTTCCCTTTATGCTATCTTCTTTTTTTTTTTTTTTTTAAACATATAATGTATTATTTGTTTCACAGGTACAGGTCTGTGATTCAACAGTATTACACAATCACAGCGCTCACCATAGCACATATGCTCCCCAATGTCTATCACCCAGCCACCCCATCCTCCCACCCCCCACCACTCCAGCAACCCTCAGTTTGTTTCCTGAGATTAAGAATTCCTCATATCAGTGAGGTCATATGATACATGTCTTTCTCTGATTGACTTATTTCGCTCAGCATAATACCCTCCAGTTCCATCCACGTTGTTGCAAATGGCAAGATTTCATTCCTTTTGATGGCTGCATAATATTCCATTGTGTCTGTGTGTGTATATATATATATACCAATCTTCTTTATCCATTCATCTGTCGATGGAAATCTAGGCTCTTTCCACAGTTTGGCTATTGTGGACATTGCTGCTATAAACATTGGGGTGCACGTACCCCTTCGGATCCCTACATTTGTATCTTTGGGGTAAATACTCAGTAGTGCAATTACTGGGTCATATGGTAGCTCTATTTTCAACTTTTTGAGGAACCTCCATACTGTTTTCCAGAGTGGCTGCACCAGCTTGCATTCCCCCCAACAGTGTAGGAGGGTTCCTCTTTCTCCGCATCCTGCCAACATCTGTCGTTTCCTGACTTGTTAATTTTAACCATTCTGACTGGTGTGAGGTGGTATCTCATTAAGGTTTTGATTTGGATTTCTCTGATGCCGAGCGAAGTTGAGTACTTTTTCATGTGTCTGTTGGCCATTTGGATGTCTTCTTTGGAAAAATGTCTGTTCATGTCTTCTGCCCATTTCTTGATTGGATCATTTGTTCTTTGGGTGTTGAGTTTAAGAAGTTCTTTATAGATTTTGGATACTAGCCCTTTATCTTGATATGTCATTTGCAAATATCTTCTCCCATTCTGTCGGTTGTCTTTTGGTTTTGTTGATGAAGTCCCAATAGTTCATTTTTGACCCTGCTTCCCTTGCCTTCGACGATGTTTCTAGGAAGAAGTTGCTACATCTGAGGTCGAAGAGGTTGCTGCCTTTGTTCTCCTTTAGGATTTTGATGGATTCCTGTCTCACATTTAGGTCTTTCAACCATTTGGAGTCTGTTTTTGTGTGTGGTGTAAGGAAATGGTCCAGTTTCATTCTTCTGCATGTGGCTGTCCAATTTTCCCAACACCATTTGTTGAAGAAACTGTCTTTTATCCACTGGACATTGTTTCCTGCTTTGTCGAAGATTAGTTGACCATAGAGTTGAAGGTCCATTTCTGGGCTCTCTATTCTGTTCCATTGATCTATGT
>NC_138377.1:104280457-104296775 GCF_054177405.1 Leptonychotes weddellii
GAATATATCCTGCCAATCCTTTCTGCCCTGCCAGGTGTCTGTGGATAAGTCTGTTGCCAGTCTAATGTTTCTACCATTGTAGGTTACATATCTCTTGTCCCGAGCTGCTTTCAGGATTTTTTCTTTGTCTCTGAGACTCGTAAGTTTTACTATTAGATGTCGGGGTGTTGACCTATTTTTATTGATTTTGAGAGGGGTTCTCTGTGCCTCCTGGATTTTGATGCCTGTTTCCTTCCCCAAATTAGGGAAGTTCTCTGCTATAATTTGCTCCAATATACCTTCTGCCACTCTCTCTCTTTCCTCTTCTTCTGGGATCCCAATTATTCTAATATTGTTTCGTCTTATGGTATCAGTTCTCTCTTGAATTCTGCCCTTGTGATCCAGTAGTTGTTTATCTCTCTTTTTCTCAGCTTCTTTATTTTCCATCATTTGATCTTCTATATCACTGATTCTCTCTTCCGCCTCGTTTATCCTAACAGTTAGAGCCTCCATTTCTTATTGCACCTCATTAATAGCCTTTTCGGTTTCGACTGGGTTAGATTTTAGTTCTTTTATTTCTCCAGAAAGCATTTCTCTAATGTCTTGCATGCTTTTTTCAAGCCCAGCTAGTATCTTTAAAATCATCATTCTGAACTCTAGCTCGGACATCGTACTAATGTCCGTATTGAGTAGGTCCCTGGCAGTCGGTACTGTCTCTTGTTCTTTTTTTGAGGTGATTTTTTCCGTCTTGTCATTTTGTCCAGAGGAGAATAGATTAATGAGAGAACAAAATGCTAATAGGGTAACAACGTCCCCAGAAAATATACACTAAACAAATCAGAAGAGACCTGAAACCAGGGTAAAAGAAAGGGAAAGAAAGAAAAGAGAAAGAAAAAAAGAAAAAGAAAGAGATAAAAACAAGGAAAGAACAACAGCATAAAAGAAAAATAGAATATGATCAAATATGATCAGGCTTGTGAATAGATCAGTGCCACACACTAGATTTTGGGCGTATTTTGGTCTGTTAGAAGGAAGTGCCTCCCAAAATTTTAAAGAAAGAAAAACTTATATATGTACAAAAATAAGGGTTAATACGATGAAGGGATGGAATATCACTGTAAAGATGGAAATTATAAAAGGAATTGATAAGATAAGAAGTTGGTTGAGAAAAGAAAGAAGAGGATTTAAGAAAAAAAAAGGGAGAGAATGTGATCAGGCAGGAGATTAGAACAAAGCCATAGACTAGAGATTTAGGGTATATTTTGGTCTGTTAGAAGAAGCTGTATCCCAGAATTTTAAGGAGAGAACAACTTATATACATATACCAAAAATAAGGTTAACTACTATGAAGGGATAGAATATGACTCTAAAAATGAAAAATAAAAAAGATGTTTTAAAAAAGTAATTGATAAGATGTTGGTTGAAAAAGGGAAAAAGAAAAATTCAAAAAAAAAAAAAGAGAGAAAGTTAAAAAAAAAATTAACGTTGAAAGACTAAAGAATCATGGTAAAAAATCCATGAATTCTATGTGCAGTATTCCTCTAGCGCTGGAGTTCTGCCATTCTCATTGATCGGTAAACTTGGTCTTGGCTGGCTGTTCTTGCTTATCTCCTGGGGGAGGAGCCTGTTGCTGTGGTTCCCAAATGTCTTCGCCAGAGGTGGAATTGCCCCGCCCTTGTCAGGTCCGGGCTAAGTAATCTGCTCGGGTTTGCTCTCGGGAGCTTTTGTTCCCTGCAAGCTTTCCGTATAGCTTTTAAGGATGAGAGTGAAAATGGCGGCCTCCGATCTCCACTTCGGTGGAGCCGAGAACCCGGGGCCCCACTCCTCAGTGAGCCCCCAGAGAAAAGCAGTCAGTCACTCCCGTCTCCCCGGTCTCCGGCCACACTTCATGCTTACCGGGCCTGTGACGGAGCATTTCTGTCTCTGGCACCTGACCCCGTGTGGAGTCTCCAAACCAAGCAGAAACCTGCGGTATGCTCCCGCGTCGCTCCTCCCGGGGGAGGAGTCTCCCCGGATCTGCCGCTTGTTGGGTCCCTGCTGGAGGAGCAGTGGCCCAGCTGTGCTGCGGATTACGGTTTATGGCAACCCAGAGCTGAGAGCCCGCACCTTGGCTCTGTCTCTGCAGCCGGCTTCCCCGCTCTGATACCTGGAAACTCTGCCGCACTCAGGCACCCCCGGTCTTTCTGTGACCCTCAGTGTCCTGAGTCCACACTGTCCCAGCGAGGGTTCCACACCCCTCCCCAACACTTTGCCTCCAGAGTGACGTCCCTCAGCAGAGCCAACTTCTAAAAGTTCCAATATTGTGCTCCGCTGCTCTATCACTTGCCGGGAGTGGCTGACAGAGGCCCCCTCCCCCACCATCTATCTTCTCAAATATTGCCTCGGATTCACTTCTCCACACGTTCTTCCTTCCAGAAAGTGGTCGCTTTTCTGTTCAGAGAGTTGGCTGCTATTCTTTTCTTCACTCTCCTATTGAGTTCGTAGGTGTTCAGAATGGTTTGATCCCTATCTAGCTTCATTCCTGGGACCAGACGAAATTTAGGTCTCCTACTCCTCCGCCATATTGCCCATCCCCACCTCCTATTTATATTTTTAAGAGAATGAATGGGTTCCCTATCATTCTTCGAAGGTGATCAGTTAGAGTTTTTTTTTCTTTTATATCATTGTGAACTCATCACTTTAAACATATATGATGGGCTTTAATAATTGTGATTATGATCCTATTGAAGCTCAAATTATATCATCTCTAGATATCTGGATTCTCTTCAGTTTGTCTCTGGAAATCACTTTGGTGGTCTATTGATAACCTCCATGCAGTATGATATGACAAGATGCTTTAGGCTTGTCATGTAGTTTCTGCCCTCCACCTGGAATCTTCCTTGGTGTCTTTTAGTGGAGATGGCATTTCAGATTAATGGGCTGTCATTGTTTCTAGACCTTTTCAGTAGACAGAGATAGGATGAATGTTTGGGCAGTCCACTGACTGACTTTCTTTTGAGTCCATACTGATACATTAGAGTCAAATTCAGAACTGCAAGGTTTCTACTTAACCTCTTCTGTTGCATCTGTTTTCTTCTATACTGAAAATCCTGGTTAGACAGGGATGACAGAATTAGAATATCTCATAATTATTCATTTGCTTTATCTCACGTTGCATAAGCAATGGACTCAGGATTCAGTTCTAATACAAACATGAATATAGTTCCTGAAAATAGCTAAAAAAATTATTTTTGGCTTATGCTATGTTCTTTCTCACAACTTTATTAAAATGATTATACTATGTCTACCAAAGCATAATAGCTATTACATACCATACTTCTTCCAGTCTTCATTTTGTCTTAGTTTTACTCTGTTTAATGCTCACTTCTAGTCCTTTGTCTCTTTTTTCATTATGGTTGTCTGAAGCTCACTCTCTAGTCAGTTATTCTGTAGGGCTCAGAGGATGGCAGCCCGGGGATCAGCTTATCCATGACAGTTTGTGCTCAAACCTGAAAGTTAGCTTTTCTTGGTAGTAAATCTTTGGATCGCATATTCTTCCTCTGTGAAAGTGTGATGGTGATAACCTATTTTTCCCCTTCTATGCTGTGCTTTGTTTCAGTAATTTTACTAGAATATGTTTTCATGTTGGTTACTATAGGTGATATTCACCAATAAGGGATGTGCTTCTTTAAAATGTAGTTTCAGGTCTTTTCTCTGTATAACAGTTTGTGCTGTTTGCATCCTTTAGCTCTCTTTCATGGACACGTGGTCATCGTTGTGTGTTGGATACCTTTTAGAGTCAGTGTTGACTACTTCATCTCTCAAATACTTTCTACCTCTTTCTTTTTCTTCCTTTCCTCCTACTGTTTGTCTTAAAGCACCATCTATTATGTTCATTTACTCCTATATTCTTTATAGTTTAGTCTGAATTTTGTAATTTTTTTGGTAATTTTTTACTGAATTTTATTATTTAATACTTTGGTTGTCCTAATTCTAACTTATGTTGTTTCTTTCATATTTTGATAATTTTGTTAATTTTTAAAAACTTCTTTAGAAGTAGTAGGTTATAGTTTTGATCTTTTTTGTAGGCATATCTTTCTAGTCTGTGTTTATTGAAGGGATATTATTCAGTTTCTTATTTTTTCTTTTTTTTTAATTTATTTTTTCTTTTTTTTTTAAGATTTTATTTATGTATTAGAGAGAAAAACAGCAAGAGAGGGAATACAAGCAGGGGCAGAGGGAGAGGGAGAAGCAGGCTCCCCACTGAGCAGGGAGCCCGATGCGGGGCTTGATCCCAGGACCCTGGGATCATGACCTGAGCTGAAGGCAGATGCTTAATGAGTGAGCCACCCAGGCACCCCTTTATTTTCTCTTTTCTAAGAACAACTTTGTATTGGATTTGACCTTGATACTTTTATCTTGCTCATTTTTATGTGAAAATTTTTTTATAACTTTTAGAAAAGCTTTCTTAACTTTAAGCTATTACTCTTTCATGATAGAAATTAAAAAACAAAAGGTATTTCTACTGAGCATTTGCCTACCACAGAAATCTGGTGGCCCTCTTTATCTTTTTTGTTTCTTACTTCATACCCACTCCACCAGCAAATCCTATCATTTCTGATTTTTAAAAAAATTTTAATTCCACTTTAGTTAACATACAGTGTTATATTAGTTTTAGGTGTACAATATAGTGATTCAGCAATTCCATACATCACCTGGTGCTCATCAGAAGTGCTCTCATTAGGGCGCCTGGGTGGCTCAGTCGTTAAGCGTCTGCCTTCGGCTCAGGTCATGATCCCAGGGTCCTGGGATCGAGTCCCACATCGGGCTCCCTGCTCCGCGGGAAGCCTGCTTCTCCCTCTCCCACTCCCCCTGCTTGTGTTCCTGCTCTCGCTCTCTCTCTCTGTCAAATAAATAAATAAAATCTTAAAAAAAAAAAAAAAAAGAAGTGCTCTCATTAATCCCCATCACCTATTTCACCTACTCTCACACCCACCTCCCCTCTGGTAACCATCAGTTTGTTTTCCATAGTTAAGAGTCTGTTTCTTGGTTTCTCTCTCTCTCTGTTTTCCCTTTGCTCATTTGTTTTATTTCTTAAATGCCACATACGAGTACAGTCATGGTATTTGTCTTTCTCCGACTGACTCGTTTCACTTAGCATTATACTCTATAGCTCTATCCACATCATTATTGCAATGGCAAGATTTCATTCTTTTTTATGGCTGAGTAATATTCCATTGTGTATATATACTACATTTTCGTCCATTCATCTATCAGTGGATACTTGGGCTGCTTCCATATCCTGGCTATTATAAATAATGCTGTTATAAACATCAGGCTGCATGTATCCCTTTGAATTAGTGTTTTTATATTTTGGGGGTAAATACCCAATAGTGCAATTACTGGATCATAGGGTAACTCTGTTTTTGTTTTTTTGTTTTTTTTTAAAGATTTTATTTATTTATTTGAGAGAGAGAATGAGATAGAGAGAGAGAGCATGAGATGGGGGAGGGTCAGAGAGAGAGGCAGACTCCCTGATGAGCAGGGAGCCTGACGTGGGACTCGATCCCAGGACTCCAGGATCATGACCTGAGCTGAAGGCAGTCGCTTAACCAACTGAGCCACCCAGGCGCCCAGGGTAACTCTGTTTTTAACTTTTGTTTTTAAAGATTTTATTTATTTATTTGAGAGAGAGAGAAATAGCGAGAGAGGGAACACAAGCAGGGGTTGCCGGAGAAGCAGCCAGTGCCCCACCCCCACCAAGCAGGGAGCCTGACGTGGGGCTCGATTCCAGGACCTTGGAATCATGACCTGAGCTGAAGGCAGATGCTTAACCGACTGAGCCACCCAGGTGCCCCAATTTTTAACTTTTGAGGAACCTCCATTCTGTTTTCCAGAGTGGCTGCACCAGTTTACATTTCCACCAGTAGTCTAAGAAGGTTCCTTTTTGTCCACATCCTCACCAATACTTGCTGTTTCTTGTGTTTTTGATGTTAGCCGTTTTGACAGGTGTGAGGTGATATATCGCTATAGTTTTGATTTGTCTTTCCCTGATGATGAGTATCCTTTCATTTGTCTGTTGGCCATCTGTATGTCTTCTTTGGAGAAATGTCTTTATGTCTTTTATCCATTTTTTAATTGGATTATTTGTTTTTTGGATGTTGAGTTTTATAAGTTCTTTATATTTTGGGTACTAACCCTTTATCAGATATGTCATTTGCAAATATCTTACTCCATTCTGTAGGTTGCCTTTTAGTTTTGTTTCCTTCGCTGTGCAGAGCTTTTTATCTTGGTGAAGTCCCAATAGTTTATTTTTGCTTTTGTTTTTTTTAAGATTTTATTTATTTATTTCAGAGAGAGAGAATGAGAGAGAGCACATGAGAGGGGGGAGGGGCAGAGGGAGAAGTAGACTCCCTGCCGAGCAGGGAGCCCGATGCGGGACTCGATCCTGGGACTCCAGGATCATGACCTGAGCCGAAGGCAGTCGCTTAACCAACTGAGCCACCCAGGCGCCCTTATTTTTGCTTTTATTTCCCTTGCCTCAGGAGACATCTAGAAAAATTTTGCTTTTTTGATGTCAGAGACATTACAGCCTGTGCTCCCTTCTAGGATTTTTATGGTTTAAGGTCTCACGTTTAGGTCTTTTTTTTAAAGATTATTTATTTATTTGAGAGAGAGCGCAGGAGCAGGGGGAGGAGCAGAGGAAGAGGGAGAAGCAGACTCCCCAGTGAGCAGGGAGCCCGACCTGGGGCTCGATCCCAGGTCCCTGGGATCATGCCCTGAGCCGAAGGTGGCTGCTTAACCGACAGAGCCATCCAGGCACCCCAAGCATGGAATGTCTTTACATTTCTTCGTGTCTTCAGTTTCCTTCATCAGTGTTTTATAATTTTCATAATATAGGTCTTTCACCTTTTTGGTTAGGTTTAGTCATAGGTATCTTATTATTTTTGGTGCAGTTGAATTGGGATCAATTCTTTGATTTCTCTTTCTGCTGCTTCATTATTAGTGCATAAAAATGCAACGGATTTCTGTATATTAATTTTGTATCCTGTAATTTTACTGAATTCATGTATTAGTTCTAGTAGTTTTTTGGTGGAGTCTTTAGGATTTTCTTTATAGAATATCATCATCTGCAAATCAGAAAGTTTTACTTCTTCCTTACCAATTTGAATACTTTTTATTTCTTTTTGTTGTCTGATTGCTATGGCTAGGACTTCCAGTGCAAGTTGAATACAAGTGATGAGAGTGGGGGCATCTGGGTGGCTCAGTAGGTTAAGCATCTGACTCTTGGTTTCAGCTCAGGTCATGATCTCAAGGTCATGGGATCGAGCCCCATGTTGGGCTCTGCTTGAGATTTTTTTTAAAAGATTTTTATTTATTTATTTGAGAGTGAGAGAGTGAGAGAGAGAGCACAAGAGGGGGTAGGGTCAGAGGGAGAAGCAAACTCCCTGCTGAGCAGGGAGCCCGATGCAGGACTCGATTCCAGGGCTCCGGGATCATGACCTGAGCTGAAGGCAGTCGCTTAACCAACTGAGCCACCCAGGTGCCCTCTGCTTGAGATTCTTACACCCTCCTTCTTCTTACCCCTCTGCTCCTCCCCTCACCCACTCCCCCAAATAAATAAATAAATAAATAAATAAATAAATAAATAAATAAATACAATCTTTAAAAACCCCACTTTTTTGAGAGTGGACATCCTTGTCTTATTGCTAACCTTAGGGGAAAAGCTCTTGTTTTTTTCCCCCATTGGGTATGATGTTCACTGTGAATTTTTCATACATGGCCGTTCTTATGTCGAGGTATGTTCACTCTAAACCCACTTTGTTGAGGGCTTTTAGCATGGATGGATGTTGTACTTTGTCAAATGCTTTTTCTGCGTCTGTTGAAATGATTGTATGGTTTTTATCCTTTCTCTTATTCATGTGATGTATCATGTTGATTGATTTGTGAATGTTGAATCACCCTTGCATCCCAGGAATAAATCGCACTTGATTGTGGTAAATGACTTTTTAAATGTATTATTGGATTCAATTTGCTAGGTTTTTTTTTTTTTTTTGAGGATTTTGTGTCTATGTTTATCAGAGATATTGGCCTGTAGTTCTCTTGTGTGGTGTCTTTATCAGGTTTTGGTATCAGGGTGATAATGGCCTCATAACTTGGAAGTTTTCTTTCCTCTTTTATTATTTGGAATACTTTGAGAAGAATAGGTATTAACTCTTCCTTAAATGTTTGGTAGAATTTGCCTGTGAAGCTTTCTGGTCCTGGACTTTCATTTGTTGGGAGTTTTTCGATTATTGATGCAATCTCCTTGCTGCTTATCAGTCTATCCAAATTTTCTGTTACTTCCTGCTTCGGGTTTGGTAGTTATATGTTGGTAGAAATTTATCTATTTTTTCTAGTTGTCTAAATTTTTGGCATATTGTCTTTCATAATATTCTCTTACAGTTGTATTTCTGTGGTGTTGGTTGTTATTTCTCCTCTTTCACTTGTGATTTTATTTATTGGGGTCCTTTCTCTCTCTCTTTCTCTTTTGGTGAGTCTGGCTAGAGATTTATCAATTTTGTTGATCTTTTCATAGAACCAGCTCTTGGTTTCATTGATCTGTTCTATTGTTTTTTTTTTTGGTTTCTGTATCATTTATATTTGCTCTAATCTTTATTACTTCCTTCTTCCTCCTGGTTTTAGGTTTTGTTTGTTGTTCTTTTTCTAGCTCCTTTAAGTGTAAAGTTAGGTTGTTTATTTGAGACTTTTCTTTCTTCTTGAGGTAGGTCTCTGTTGCTAGAAACTTCCCTCTTAGAACCATTTTTACTGCATCCCAAAAGTTTTGGACCATTGTGTTTTCATTTTTGTTTGTTTCCATATATTTTCTGATTTCTTCTTTGATTTCTTGGTTAACGCATTGATTTTTCAGTAGCATGTTATTTAACCTCCATGTATTTGTGTTTTTTTTTTTAAGATTTTATTTATTTATTTGACAGAGAGAGACACAGCGAGAGAGGGAACACAAGCAGGGGGAGTGGGAGAGGGAGAAGCAGGCTTCCCGCGGAGCAGGGAGCCCGATGTGGGGCTCGATCCCAGAACTTCGGGATCATGACCTGAGCTGAAGGCAGACGCTTAACGACTGAGCCACCCAGGCGCCCCTGTATTTGTGTTCTTTCCAGATTTTTCCTGTGGTTGATATCTAGTTTCATAGTTTTATAGCATTGTGATCAGAAAAGATGAATTTGAATTCTTGAATTTGTCAAAGCTTGTTTTGTGGACTAATTTGTGATCTATTCTGGAGGACGTTCTGTGTGCCTCTGAAAATAATGTGTATTCTGCTGTTTTAGAATGGAATATTCTGAATATATCTGTTAAATTCATCTGGTCCAGTGTGTTATTCAAAGCCACTGTTTCCTTGTTGATTTTCTGTTTGGATGATTTGTCCATCAGTATAAGTGGGGTGTTAAAGTCCCCTATAATTATTGTTATTAGTATCGGTTAGTTCCTTTTTATGTTTGTTATTAATTTTTTTATGTATTTGGGTGCTCCCATGTTGGGTGCATAAATATTTACAATTGTTATATCTTCTTGTTGAATTTTATTATTATATAGAGTTCTTCTCTGTCTCTTGTTGCAGACTTTGCTTTAAAGTTTGTCTTGTCCGACATAAGCATTGCTGCTCCAGCTTTCTTTTGACATCCATTTGCGTGATAAATGTTTCTCCATCCTGTCAATCTGCAGGTGTCTTTAAGTCTGAAATGAGTCTCTTGTGGGCAGCATATAGAGAGGTCTTGTTTTTTTATCCACTCTGTCATCCTATATCTTTTGATTGGGCCATTTAGTCCACTTAGATTCAAAGTAATTATTGATAGATACATATTTATTGCCATTTTGTTACTTGTTTTGTGGTTGTGTTGTATGGTTTCTCTGATCCTTTTCTTTCTCTCTTCCATGGTTTGCTGGTTTTCTTTTGTGATATACTTTTTTATTCTTTGCATATCTGTTACTGGTTTTTGATTTGTGGTTACCATGAGGTTTGTGTATAACATCTTGGTTGATGGTTGCTTAAGTTTGAACCCATTCTTTACTCTTCTCTCCCCCAGTGCTTTAGGTATATGGTGTCAAATTTTACATCTTTTTGTTTTGTGAATCCCTTGACTGATTTTAGTTGTGATGTTTGTGTAGCCAGTCTTTGGGTCCTTTTCTGGGTTGTTTGCTCTGATATGAATGTTATCTAGTTGTATCTAGTGTATCCAGTTATCTAGCTGTATCTGTGGGGTGAAGTGAGTTTAGGGTCCTCCTACTCTGCCATTTTCCCTGAAAGTGCCTATCATTTCTACTTTTAAAATATTTTACTAACTCAGTCATTTCTCTCTAACTCCCGGCCATTCTGGGCCCAACCAGCTGGTCTCACCCAGTTTATTATACTATCACCATATACTATACTAGCACCTAACCTCCTGTGTCCCCCAGAATCATCTCCCTACAGGACATCCAGAGATACTCTCTTAAAACCACCTTGTGAACCACCCCAGTCAGAACATACTGGTCCTCTGCTTAAAAACCACCAATATACCCCATAACTGTAACTTTAAAATAAGAACTGAATTTCTGACCATGGTTTGTATGACTTTGTATAAGCCCTGGTCACCTCTTCAATGTATTGCTTCCTCACTCCTTTGTCTCTCTCTCTGGGCCCTCCACATCATCTTCTTTGCCAGTCCTGAAGTATATTCCAGGTTCAGGCTCTTTGTTTCACTTTGTATTTGCCATCTGCCTGAAATATTCTTCCCCGAGGCAATTACTTACTGATTTCTGGCCATATCTCCCTTGTTCAGAGAATCCTTTCCGGTTTAACCACCATATGCAGAAGCAGCCTTTCCCTGATCTCATTTCACACCCTTCCTTCTTCATAACAGTTAACACCCTGTGACATTTAACAGACATCATCTGTCCCTTACACTAGAGCAGAGACTGGCTAGAATCAGTTGCATACTAAGGGTGAGAGTGGAAATCCTTTCCTTGTTCCAGTAAGGTGAACACATTTAGTCTGTCAGCATTACGTCCATTAACTAGATTTTTCACAGATGCCCTTATCAGCTTGAGGAAGTTTCTTTCTGTTCCTAGTTTGGGGGGTAGATTTTAAGAGTAGGTGTTGGGTTTTGTCAAATGCTTTTTGTGTGTTTTGTTGTTTACTCAATATAGCATATTGTAGGAATCAGGTTTTGGATATTAAGCTCACTTTGCATTCCTGAACAAATCACAATTGTTGACAATGTGTAATCTTTATTATATGTTGCAGGATTTGGTTTGCTAATATTTTGTTAAGGATTTTTCCATCTATTTTCATGAATAGTGTTGCTTTGTAGCTTTAAGTTATTTTAAAATTAATTTATTTATTTGGCTTTTCCTTTCTTGTGATAGCTCTGTCTGGTTTTGGTATCAGGACAATACTGGCCTTAATAGATTGGGTTGCAAAGTGTTTCCCCCCTCCTCTATTCTCTGAAAGAGTTTGTGTAGGATTGGTATTATTCTTTAAATAGCTGATAGAATTCACCAGTGGAGCCATCTGGGCCTGGGCTTTTCTTTTTGGGAAGGTAAATCTTGTCAGATGTTCTATTTCTTTTTGAATCAATTTTGGTTAACTGTGTCCTTTTGGACTTTGTTCATTTCATCTAAGTTGTATAATGTGTTGGTATGAAGTTGTTTATAGTATCCCTCAAAACCCTTTATATTTCTGTAGGGTTGGTTGGTTCTAATGAAATAACACATTCCCATGTATCTCTTCTACTCTCAATACTGTACTATAGCACTCCTTCACTTCTGACACCATATGTGTGGGTGTTTCCCACACATCAAGCAATTCTGTGACACCAGCTGGATGTCCTAAAATTTAACTCAATCTTGACACCATCCACCTGGAGATAGTGTCAGATCCCACAGGTTAAGGGCTCAGCCCACAGCTTCAGATGTCAGTCACAAATCTAGATTGTCACCTGTGCTTCTGACTGATTTGGTGTAAATCGGAGGTTTCCGTGACCTCCTCCTTGGGTTTGATTAATTTGCTAGAGCAGCTCACAGAATTCAGAGAAACATTTTCTTATGTTGACCTTAAAAGTAAAACAGCCTGTCATTTTACCAGCAAATGGTTTTATTTGAGAAAAGCAGAGGAATTGCAATTTGGGACAAGCAAGTCATAGCAAAAGCCATAGGTAAGTTCACAGAACAAAGGAGAATTATTCTCTTCTATAGAGGAAAGGGGAGAGTTGGAAGGGGCTCTTATAAACAAAAATTCCATTGGAGTAAACTGCGAGTTCAAAGTGTAGTGGCTTTTCATTGGCTGAGTTGTGATAGTCTCATTGGCTGGGCTCTTGCTGGAGGAGGAATAAACCTTTCTTCCTGCTGGGGTAGTAATGTACAGGCTTCTTCCTTTTGGGAATGCAAGATACCTCTCTCCTTGTGGGATTCTGCAACTGATGAAGAATGGTGGGCATGAGAACTCCGCATTCTGGCTTCCCGACTTCATTTGAAATGAAGTGTCTGTTTTTCAGCTTCACACTTAAGTTTACCAGTTTATTAAATAGATATTATAAATATCTATGCAGATGAATAGCCAGTTGAAGAGGTACAAAGGATGAGGTCAGGATAAGGCCTGAGTACAGGAGCTTCAGTCCCTGTGGAACTGGGGTATACCACTCTCCCAGCATGTGGAGGCTCATCAGATCTTGCCATTCAGGAGTTTTTATGTACCTTAATCTACAACACCCCCTCCACACTTGCTCCCCTTCCCAGAGATCTCTTGGTGGGATTGAAAGTTCCAACCCTCCAATCATTTGGTCTTTCTGGTGACCAGCCTCATCCTGAGGTGATCTAGGGACCCTGCCCTAAGTTAGCTCATTAGCATAAACTCAGGTGGGCTCGAAAAGGCTCCTTATGAATGACAAGAGACACTCCTAACAGAAAATTTCTAGGATTTTAGGAGCTCTGTGCCAGGGATGAGGGACAAAGACCAAATATATATCTTATTATAACATAGTATTGATGTCCCTTCTTTTTTTCCTGGTTTTTCATCATTTGTGTCTTCTGTATTTCTGCCAGCTTCCCCCACCATCAGCCATGTTAAAAGTTGATTAATTTTGTTGATCTTTTCAAAGAACTAACCTCTGGTTTCATTGATTTGGGTTTTCCTTCAGTTGTTTTTGTTTTCTCTTTCATTGATTTCTACTCTGATCTTTATAATTTTCTTCCTTCTGCTTTAGATACAATATGTTTTTGCTTTTTTTTTTTTTTTTTTAAGGTGGAAGCATTGATTATTGAGACCTTCTTTCTTAATAGCGTTTGAAATAACAGATTTCCTTCCAACCACTGCTTTGGCTGTACCACATAAATTATGATAGTGCTGTGTTTTCATTTTTTGTTCAGCCTAAAATACTTTCTGGTTTCATTTTTGAGATCTCTTTGAACCATGGATTATTTAGAAGTGTTAAGTATTTGGGGATTTCCCAAATTTCTTTCTGTTTGTGATTTCTGATTTAATTCCATTTTAGTTATACAGTTATGATTGTAGTTAGTCATATATTGAATGATTTCAGATCTTTTAAATTTGTTGAGACTTGTTTTATAGAATGTGGTCTATCTTAGAGAATGTTTTATGTTTGCTTAATAGGAATGTGCATTCGTCCTTTGTTAGGGGGAGTGTTTTGCAATTGTCTCTAAGGTTAAGATGGTTGGTAGTCCTGTTGAAATCTGTAGTCTTACTGATTTTCTGTTCACTTGTTCTGTCAATTATTGAGATTCGGTATTGAAATCTCCAGCTGTTAATTGTGGATTTGTCTACTTCTTTAATTTCTATCAGCTTTTCATTCATGTGTTTTGGAGTTTTGTTGTTAGATATGCATACCTTTGTAATTGTTATATATTCCTGATGTTTGACTCTTTTATCAATGTGAAATATCCCTCTTTGTCTCTATTAACGTTTCTTGCCTTAAAATCTATTTTGTGTAATATTAGTATAGCCAGTCCATTTCTCCTATGGTTATTCTTTGCATGCTAGACCTTTTTCCATCTTTTTACTTTGAGCCAGGGTTTGCCTCTGGTTATGCACCTTTTAGTTGGATCCTTTTTTTTTTTTTTTAAATCCAGCAGTCTCTGCCTTTTGATTGAGATGCTTAAGCCATCCATATCTAGTGTAATTATGGCTTTGGTTGGATTTACATCTGCCATCTTGCTGTGTTTTCCCTATGCCTTGTCTCTTTTTTGCTGCTTCTTTTAGTGGTTTCTTTTGTATTAAAATTTTTTTAATGTACCATTTTAATTCTGTTGATTTTCAGCCACTTTTTTTAGTGTTTGCTCTAGGGATTAAAATATGTATTTGAATTTATCATAATCTACTTCATGCTAATACCTTAATTCTGGTAAAATATAGCAACTTTGCTCCAACATGGTTCTGTTTCCTCTTCCCTCCTTCTTGCTATTATTGTCATACATACTACATTTACATGTGACAGAGCTGTGCAACAGATTCGTAACTATATGTGTTACATGTGATGTATATGGTATAATAATTATTGCATTATGCCAGGGATTGGCAAACTTCCATATGTCACAAAATATTATTTTGAATTTTTTTCCCAACTATTTGAAAATATACAAACCATTTTTAGCTCACAGGCTATGTAAAAACAGGGGTGGGACAAATGTGGCCCATGGAATATAGTTTCCTAAGCTTTGCTTTATGTAATCTTTTGTCTTTCAAAAATATTCAGGAAAGAAAAAAAAAAGCTTATCCTATCTTTTAAAACACGTATTTCCCATTCCCAGTGCTCCTTATTTCCTCCCATGGATTCATGTTTCTATTTGATGTCATATCAATATGTGTTTATCTGGGAATGTTTTAATTTTGCCTTTACTTTTTGAAGGACAGTTTTGCTAGATATAGAATTCTTAGTTGATAGGATTTTTTCTCTTATATTATTTTAAACATGTCATCTCACTGGTTTCTGTCCTCCATTGTTTCTCAGAAGTCAGCCATTAATGATATTTTGTACTCCTAGATGTCATGTGTCTTTTTTTTTTTCTCTCTTGCTGCTTTCATAATTTTCTCTTTGTCTTTGGTTTTCAACAGTTTCAGTATAATGTGTCTGGGTGTGGATCTCTTTGTTTATCTTACTTGGGATTTATTAATTTTGGGAACTGTAGATTGTTTTTCATCAAATTGGGGGGTTTGGCTGTATGTGTTTAACTACTTTTTCTGTCCCTTTTTTTTCTCTTCCCTCTTTTTTGGGAGGAAATTCCCATTATTCATATGTTTGTATTCCTTGATGTTGTCTCCTAGGTGTTTGAGACTTTGCTTATTTTTCCTCAATCTTTTTTCTCTTATTTTCCAGTTAGAGTAAGATGGAAATTATACAGTCTTCAATTTGACTGATTCTTTTTCTCTGCCATTTTAAATCTGCCATTTTGCCCATCTAGTGAATTTCTCATTTTGGGGTTATTATACTTGCCAACTCAGAAATTTCTTTTTAGTACTTTCCTCATAGTTTCTCTTTATTGAGAGTCTATATTTGTTAAATCATTGTTACCTTGTTTTTCTATGTTATCTTTTCTGTTTTGTTTTGTTTTTTTAATTTTTGAACATACTTATTTCTTAAAAGTTGTCTGCTAAATCTAGCATCTGGCCCATCAGAGTCCACTTTTATTGACTGATTTTATTCCTGAGTATGGCTCACAGTTTTTAGTGTTTTTGCATGTCTCATAATTTTTGTTGAAAAACAGACATTCTAGATAATATATTGTATCATCTGGTTTCTGATTTTTTTTTTAAGATTTATAATAGTTATTTTGATTTTTTGTGTACTTGTTTTATTTCATGCCTGGAATTCTCTCTGAAATCTGTTTACCCCATAGCATGCAGCCTTTGATGTCTTGGCTTCACTCTTCTGTTTTCTAGCCTGACTTCTAGGGTTTATTCTATATCTTCTTGGCTTATGCTCAAGCCTACTGATCTCCCCTTCTGCTGATGGCTCTACATGTGGGTGGAAGCAGGGAGGGCATAGAATTCAGTGTCTTGGCAGTTTTCCTGTGTGTGTGCATCCCAGTTTTTCCAGGCCTCCCTGATGCCCTCAGTAGCCCTTCTGTGGTCTCTGTATATTATGATTCCCTGTTAAATTTCCAGCTAGTTCTCAGATCTGACATCTAGTGAAACTGTTCTCAGGCCAGTGGAGATGGAGGCTTTCTTGTTGGTCCTTTTACTGGCAATGATCTTGGCATGCATTTTCTCCTTCCTACTCTATACCAGTCAGCTTCTGCTGGAGGCAGAGTCTCATCCTGGTAGAACTGTCTTCCAGCTTGGATAAAAACATACCCATATATATCCAAT
>NC_138377.1:104296875-104318857 GCF_054177405.1 Leptonychotes weddellii
AGGAAACAAACTGAGGGTTGCTGGAGTGGTGGGGGGTGGGAGGGATGGGGTGGCTGGGTGATAGACATTGGGGAGGGTATGTGCTATGGTGAGTGCTGTGAATTGTGCAAGACTGTTGAATCATAGCTCTGTACCTCTGAAACAAATAATACATTATATGTTAAAAAAAAAAGAAGAAGATAGCAGGAGGGGAAGAATGAAGGGGGGGAAATCAGAGGGGGAGACGAACCATGAGAGACAATGGACTCTGAAAAACAAACTAAGGGTTCTAGAGGGGAGGGGGTGGGAAGATGGGTTAGCCTGGTGATGGGTATTAAAGAGGGCAAGTTCTGCATGGGGCACTGGGTGTTATACACAAACAATGAATCATGGAACACTATATCAAAAACTAATGATGTAATGTATGGTGATTAACATAACAATAAAAAATTAAAAAAAAAAACCATACCCAGGCAAGAACACCATAGACACTCACTGTCCCTACCCATGTTTGGCAGTTTTTTTCATAAACACTTCTCAATTAGTTGTTTGCCTTTATTTTCAGAGCCCTGGGATCATTGTCTTTTATAATTTTGTGTGGTTTTTTATAGCTGCTTTGAAAGAAGGATTTGCTAACCTCTTCTTTCTACCATAACCTAGGTCCTGCCCTTCATTAATTCTTTTGTAAGCTAATTTGTCCAAAGAAGACTCTAGATTGAAGCTTAAACGTTTGATGAATATTTCAAATGGCATTTTAAATGTGTGTGTGTGTGGGGGGGGATAATAAAGCTTGGTCTGCCAATGAAAATTTGCCCAGAAGTGAGAGCATAAAATGAATTAGCCAAGCAAAAGTTTCTTCTTGGCCTTTCCATCACTGTTGAAGTCTTCTGTGGGAGACAGGGTGAGGGGAAAGGGGCAGTTAGTCTTAGATTCTTGTCTTTGAGGTCAGTTCTTTCTGCCTTTCTGCTTTTCATTAGCTGTTAAACATCATTTTAGTCTCACTGTTTTCTGTGTGGTGTGTTGTGGCTTATGGTCTTGGCTGTGGTACGTCAGTTGGGAGTAAACACTGTGTTTTGTGCTCATTTGACCTCCAGGGGCAGAAGGACTCAGGGTGGAGTTTGACCGGCAGTGCTCTACAGAGAGGCGCCACGACCCTCTCACAGTCATGGACGGTGTCAACAGGATTGTCTCCGTGCGGTCAGGTGTGAAGGAGGGTTGAGCAGGACGCTGTCTGCTTGCCTTTATAAAATAGAACTGTTAACTTACTAAACAGAATGCTACTGCTTCATTCTTATGTGACACTTAAGGATGGGACAATAAGCTATTTTGCTGCAAAATACAGTAGGTTTTATCTGCCTCTTTCTAATACTTTCAGTAAGATAATTACACTAGTTGTTTCTGCACCTCACCAGTGATGGGTGGGATTACAGGTTTCCTGTTGGGTCCTTGGGACACAGGCAGTCTGGGAAGCCCAGTTTCACCCAGATAGTTAGAGATGGTGCTGTAAGACATGTGGCAGTACCAGGCTTGTGCAAGGTAGAGGTTGATGTATGAGAAAGCTGCCTACAGGGACTCAGTTGATAATTGATTCAGTGAGGGCTGGGCTAAGGTTTTTTATAAAATTGTACCCTCTCCGGGGAAAGCTGGGGCTCTTTATCCTGTTTCCTGGGGAACTGCCATCCTATAAGACCTTCCCCTGGAAACTTCCCTATAAGTCCTTGACCTGGTGTGTGTGCTGGCTGACTTTGCTGTCCTCTCACACCATGTTGTAGTTATGTATGTGTGTTTCCATCAGGCAGTGCCTACCTGTCCGCAGTTTCCCTAGTATTTGGTATAGTGTGTATGAAGTACAGTATGTATTAAATGTTACTCACTAGGAGTAGTATGAACTCAAATTTGGGAGAACTTGGGTTGGAGGAGCCAGCTGTTCTTCAGATACAGTGTAGATGATTTTGCTTTGTATCTAAAGAAGTTTGTGTTGATCACATGATGGAGAGAACCCAACCCCAGGGCCTACTTTTCTCTACTAGGCCGAGAATGGTCTGACTGGTCCAGTGAGCTGCGCATCCCAGGGGATGAGTTGAAGTGGAAGTTCATCAGTGATGGGTCTGTGAATGGGTGGGGCTGGCGCTTCACAGTCTATCCCATCATGCCAGCTGCAGGTAAGTGGGGGACCTGGCAGCATTCAAGTCCTGATGACTCAAGCAAGGTGGACACACAAACCATTTTCATTTAGTACTTCATAGTCTGCCTTCTCCTGATGTGTTGGGAGCCAGCCCTGCCCAAGGCCCCACTGCAGTGATGATCAGAACTGCCAAAGAGCCACCTCAGCAGTCTAGTGGTTAGGATGTTAGCAGTCCATCACCTAATGGGAAAGGAGTTATTGCTGGTTGCACTTCTTTTGTTTGTTTGTTTGTTTTAAAGATTTTATTTGTTTATTTGAGAGAGAGAAAGAGAGCAAGAGTAGGGGCTGGGGAAGTGGGAGAGGGACAAATAGACTCCCTGCTAGCAGAGAGCCCAACACAGGGTTCTACCCAGGCCTGGGATCATGACCTGAGCCGAAGGCAGACACTTAACTGACTGAGCCACCCCAGCACCCTGCTGGTTGCACTTCTTAAGCTGTTTGATTTTCAGATAAAATGTCAGTGTACAGAGTGTAGTTGTGACACAGACAGTGGCAGGACCATGGGCAGCTCTGTAACCACAGCGTCCGGGTAGACAAGGTCCACTGGGTCAGATTTGTGTAGGTCTCCTTATGGGATAGCCCTCATCCTGTTCAACACAGGGACATTTACAGCGCTCATTTCTCAGGCCCTAAAGACCTCCTTTCCGATCGCTGCGTGCTCTCCTGTCCATCCATGGACTTGGTGACATGTCTGTTAGACTTCCGCCTCAACCTCACCTCAAACAGAAGCATTGTCCCTCGCCTCGCAGCGTCGCTGGCAGCCTGTGCACAGCTGAGTGCCTTAGGTAAATAGCACCTTGATTATCTTGTCTGTTGTACTTGGTGGGAAAAATGGCCAAGCTTCTGATACGTTCTGTCTGCTCATTTTAGCTGCCAGTCACAGAATGTGGGCCCTTCAAAGACTGAGGAAACTGCTCACAACTGAATTTGGGCAATCAATTAACATAAACAGGCTACTTGGAGATAACGATGGGGAAGCAAGAGCTTTGGTATGGAACGTTAAATTAGTTTCTAGATGTTTGACCTTTGGGAATAAAATGTTGCTTAAATAATTTAAACTTTTAAATCACTGAGAAGAGTTGAGAAATTCTACGTAAGAATAAGGCCACCTTTGTCCCATCCAGACCCCTTTATGTTGCTCCATATACTGAGTGCAGACTGGCTTGTGATTTTTGGAGACAGAGACGTGTCAATGGCTGTGAGCATAGGATTGTGTCTGTTAGACTTTGCAACAAGTCTGGCTCACAACATCCCTTTGTTTTTGCTGTATGAGGTAGTTACTGTTGAAAGGATGCTTGATCTTAACCATCTTAGGAGATGGGACTTTGTGAGCTGGAAAGGGACTGGTTCCCTGCAAGTGGCTATACTGAAATCAAGACCAAGCATTCTGAGGTGAATTTTCAAGCTTTTATTTTTAATTTTAGTGTTCATCAAACCTATTTGAAAAATACCAACACACCTTTTTTTAGGGCAAATAGTACCAACAAAACAAAACATTTGACTCATAGAAACAAAACACCTACTTCCCCTACATTTTGGATTGCTTTGCTATCCAAAGGAAATAATTTTGTTGTTTTTTTAGAGTTTTACAGGTAGTGCTCTTGCTGCTTTGGTAAAAGGCCTTCCAGAAGCTTTGCAAAGGCAGTTTGAATATGAAGATCCTATTGTAAGAGGTGGCAAGCAGCTGCTCCACAGCCCATTCTTTAAGGTAATGCTTGACTTGCTTTCAAGTGATGAGGAGAGCCACCAAGAGTGGTCATGTGTAGTGCATTGCATTTCAGGCCCCCTTGAGGCCAGATACAGGTATTGCTGAAGTTGAATATGAAAAATGTCCAGAAATGACTATGTGACTTAAGCCCTTAATACTTTAACCAAGTATTAGTGTACTTTGAGATGCTTGACTTAGGCAGCAAGTATTGTAGCAGTTGTCAGATCTGAGGTCCTTGTGTCAGGTGCATCACTAAGGGCTGGGTAGGAATAATCCACATTACTGGTGATGGTGAAATACTTGCTTGGCACATGGCAGTCAGCCTGGAATAAGGAGCTCCTGGATGAGGACTCACAGAAACCCTATAATGGTGTTTGTCTTTAGTATGCAGTACTGGAGAAGTGGAATGTTAGCTGCATTTCTGAGCTTCCTTGTGTTACTAATTTTTGGTTGCTGCAGGTACTGGTAGCTCTTGCTTGTGACCTGGAACTAGACACTCTCCCCTGCTGTGCTGAGACGCACAAGTGGGCTTGGTTCCGAAGGTACTGCATGGCCTCCCGTGTTGCTGTGGCCCTGGACAAAAGAACACCATTGCCACGTCTTTTTCTTGATGAGGTATTGCATGTTATTTTTAAATCACTTTTGGAATGTAAAAACATTTTCCTTTTTCAGCTGTTGTATAAAAAGATGCCAATATTATGAGACAGAGCAACATTCTCTTACAAAGGAGTACCATAAAGAAAAAAGCACACAGGTGAAAATGAATAAACAGATACTGTGAATTTCAGTTAAAGTTTATTTTTAGTAAACTAAAGATATAATGGTATTATAAAGATATGTTAGATATTTTCAAATATCTTAGACTTGATATAATCATATTAGTTTTGCTTATTAACTATAAATATCACAATGTTGATGTTGGCATTCTCTCAGATTATTAGATGGGGATTATTCCTGTGTTTTTTTATCTTATTTCTTTTATTTTTGAGAGATGAATGATTGATAATCTCATAATAATGTTGTCTAGGTGGCTAAGAAAATTCGGGAGTTAATGGCAGACAGCGAACACATGGATGTTCTCCATGAAAGCCACGACATTTTTAAAAGAGAGCAAGATGAACAACTTGTGCAGTGGATGAACAGGTTATTATATCAGAACCAAGAATAATGTTGTATACTGGAGAAAGGTGTTTCATGTGCACTTCTTTCCCATGTCAGTTTTTCACTTAATGTTTGTTGTAGGAGACCCGATGACTGGACTCTTTCTGCTGGCGGCAGCGGAACAATTTATGGATGGGGGCATAATCACAGGGGACAGCTTGGGGGCATCGAAGGTGCAAAAGTTAAAGTTCCCACTCCATGCGAAGCCCTTGCAACTCTCAGGCCTGTGCAGCTAATTGGAGGAGAACAGACTCTCTTTGCAGTGACAGCTGATGGAAAGGTAAGGGTACATTTTCTGTGTCATACTGACATTAAAACTAAGAGACTGCTATGGCTAGAGTGCATCGTTGGGTCCACGGTATGTATAAGGATTCTATATTGAAACATTATCTCAAGGTTAATAGTACTCATGGTGTGCTGGAGGCAGTCACCATTCTAAATATTTCTGTATGATCTTCAATGTGTTCTATAACTTCGTAGTTTTTATTTTGAAATACAGCATACATAAAAAAGTGTACTGTTTGCATATCAATAATACCTTAGAGTACTCCTTTTTTGTTAGCTATTGTAATGCTGTTTTAAAAAATTAATTGCTGTTAGTATGATGAAATGGTTGATATTTATATATTGACTTTATGTCTGGTGACCTTCTTCTACTTTTTTCTTTCCTTTGTATATGTCAGGATTTCTTGTATCGTCTTTATAGAGAGTCATCTGTAAATTTTGTTCCTTTTCAGTTCATTTCTTTTATTTTTTTTCCTTTTGTGTGGAGGAAAGGAAGCTCATTGCGCCGGGTAGGAGTTGTGGTATAATATTGAGCAGGGTTGGTAGTCGTGGGCTTGTTCTTGTCTTAATCCAGGCTGCAAAGCAAACGCTGATTGAATATTTCACACACTTACTATGAGATTTTGGTGGATGCTTTGTATGAGATTAAGGAAATTTCTTTCTCCTTCTACATTTAAAAAACCATTTCTATTTATGTATTCTCCTTTAGTGGATTCATGTAGTGAATTGGATTAATTGGTTTTCTTATAGTAAACCCCTTGCATTCTTTGGAGAAACCCAACTTGGTCAAGATTTGTTTTATTTTTTGGTTTGTGTTTGTGAATATCTTGTTTGGGATTTTTGGGAGCTCCAAGATCATGAATGCGATCATTATAATGTTCCTGTCTTATACACTCCTTGTTTGGTTTTGATACTCTATTATTTATCTGTTTAACTTACAACAATTAACTTAAGTACACATTTATTAACTTGCAGTTTCTCTGGGGCAGGACTCTGGAGGTGACTTAGCTTGATCCTCCCTCCCAGGATCTCTCACCAGGCTGCAGTTGCCTCAAGGCTGTACTGAGGATTCAGTTCCTCATGAATGGTTGGTCGAGGCTGCCTTCAGTTCTTTGCCACCTCACGTGTGCAGCTGGCTTCATCAGAACAAGCAAGGGGGATGGGGCAAGAGAGAGTGATAGCAAGACCAAGTCACAGTCTTATGTGACCTAATCCAAAAGTGACAGTCCATTCCTGTTGCCATGTTCTGTCCATTAGAATTGAGTCACTAGGTGTAGCCCATGTTCAAGGAGAAGGGATTACACAGGGTGGGAATCAGGGACCCTGGGAACCACATCAGAAGTTGCCTGCCAAGAGTATCAAGATTGTGCTAGTCTCATTAAGAAGAGTTGAAGTATATCCTTCTCTTTCTCTTCTCTGGAGAATTCTGTGTCTTTTAGTTGTTTCCTGGTTATTTTAACATGCATTAGTAAAATCTGAAGTGAATTAGTATTTCTGTCCTCCTCCCAAATAATACAAATACTGATCTTTTGTTATCCTGTGTTTTGGTGCAAACCCATTAGGGAATGATAGGCGTTATTATTTTTGTTGTTGTTATATATAGACCCAAGTTTTTTTTCCAGATTTACCCAACGTGGTATACATCTTTGTCACATTGTTTCTTATGTCTCAGACCTTGCATCTTTAATCATTTTTCTTCTACTTTAAGCATGTATTTTCGGTTTTCTTTAGTGAGGGTCTTTTGTTGGTTAATCCTCAGATTGTTTTTTTTACTTGAATATGTCTTTATTTTGTCCTTTTTCTAAAGTAAGGGTTGCAGACATTTTCTGTAAAGGTCACAATAGTATTTTTAGCTACATGGGTCATATGGTCTCTGTTGCAGTAAGCAGCCTGTGAACAATATGTAAATGAATGTATGTGTCTGTGTTCCAATAAAACTTTATTTACAAAAGTAGATGGTAGGGCCTGATTTGGCTCATGGGCCATAATTTGCTAACCCCTGTTCTAGAGTATAAAATTTTCAGTTGACTTATTTTCAGTCGTCCTGTTAAAAGCTTAATTTTTCTGGTTTTTTGCCTTCATTGTTGCTAATGAGATGTCAGCGGTCAGACTAATTTTTACCCAAATGAAGGTAATGAATCTTTTCTCTGTGGCTGCTTTTAATATCTTTCTTTAGTGAGCTACAGTTTTGCTATGATATATTTTTATTTTTATTTTTATTTTTTCTGCCTTTTTTATTTTACTTTGTTTTTGCCAGGTGATAAGGGATGGGAGAGGGGGGGCTTTCTGGCTCTTGAGAAGTGAATTTTCAATAACTCTGGTAAATTCTTAGACTTTTTTTTCCCAGTGTTGCTTCTCTCATATTCTCTGTGCGATCTCTACCTGAAACTGTGAGTTCTGATTGATGGTTGAGTCAAAGGGTCTGTCTTTTGTATCTCTAACACCTTTTTCATGTTTCTTCTTTTCTTTGTGTTTCTGTGCTGTATGCTAGAGAATATCTTCAGACCCATCTTCTCGTTCTGTAATCTCTTCTTCACCTGTTTATGATCTGCTGTTAAATATGTGTGGGTTTTTTATTTCAGTTACTATCTTTTTAATTCCTGGAAGTCCTGCTTTGGGTAATTTTGCACTTTCTTATTCCTTGGGGATACCTTCCAGCTTTATTTCTCTAAACTTAATATTGGACTGTTGTTCTGCTGACTCTCACTGATGGTATCTTCTTTCAACTATGAGCTGACCATTTTCCTTGGAAGATTTTATGTAGAAATTCTTTAAGGCTTAGTTTGAAATCACTCGTCAAAAGAGAATTTATAACCCTGGGGTACTACCAGTCTAAGACATTGTAAATTAAATTCTTTAAGGAATTTACGCCAAATGTAGCATAAATTCAGGCTGAAAACCAATCTAATGACAAGCTTTTGTGGTGATGAATTCTCAGGAGAGATTTCCCCCATCTAATTCAGTGCTAAGATTGAGAAAGGGAACCTGCTTTGTTGTTTTCTTCTTAGTTCTCGTTCACAGTTGGCCCACTGGAGCCTCACCTTTCTAGTCTCCTTTTAGGCTTTGGCACTTTACCCCTGACACCGTGTGTGCTAAAGATTCTCAAAACCTTCCCAGGGGACACTGGCTTTAGGGCTCATCTATCAACCCGAGTTCTTGGTTTCATTTCCTGTTTTAGTCCTTGAGGTTTCCTTACTCTTGTGTCAGTGCAGCAATGCATTTGAAACAGTATGAAACAACATTTAAGTTTTTATAGGAGGGATGTTTGATACGCATTTGGAAAAGGCAGTCTGTTTAAAAAAAAAAAAAAAAGATAAAACTTGTGTCCTGAAATAATTTCCCACCGAGAATGAAAGAAAAATAGTGTATTCTACTGTGTGATTTATATGCTGCCTTGCTGAAGTACTAAATATATTTAAGTTTTTCTGTGAGTGTTATTATCAGGGATTTGTTCCAGGGAAAAGATCTTCTTTTCAAAAATTTGGGATTTCTAATAGTCATAACTATTTCTTTCATTTTTAGAGTTTTAATAAAGCACAAAAAATGTTATAAACATTCCTGTGATTTTTAATTTTTAATTTCATTTCTCTGTGGTAAAAATGTCTAGGGCACTGATTGAGCTGGTTGATTACTAAAATATAGGGATAAATTTAGACAAAAACCTGATATTTATATTTTTCTTGTCTTAGCTGTATGCCACTGGATATGGTGCAGGTGGCAGACTAGGAATTGGAGGGACAGAGTCGGTATCTACCCCAACATTACTTGAATCCATTCAGCACGTGTTTATTAAGAAAGTAGCTGTGAACTCAGGAGGAAAACACTGTCTTGCCCTCTCTTCAGAAGGAGAAGTTTACTCTTGGGGTGAGGCAGAAGATGGGAAGTTGGGGCATGGCAACAGAAGGTATTATATGAAAACAACATTTTCGATGTTATCCTTTCCTTTTCTTGTTTGTTTGAATTCTTGTATAATGTATTAGCACTTTGTTTTTCAGAACAATGTTTATAATAATCTACTCAAGTTAAATGTTAATGACTCATTTGGCAGAAATAAGTTCGTGTTCCAATGCATGGGCTTGCCTACATGAACCTCCTATTTGAGGGGAAATTCAATTCTGAACTTTTGATTTTTAAGTACTAAGTATATTGAGCTTCTCTTTGCCCTTCTCCCCAGGTTCCCTTCCTCTGATTCTGAGTAATTCACTGAATCACCATAGGCACTTTGGTAACATATGTGATACTAAAGCTGTAAATACAGAAGAAATGGAAGGGGACACACAAATGACAGTATTTTTTAAACAAAGCATCCAAACCCTCTAGTTTTTAAAAATTGATGGGAACTACCTGCCCAGTTGGAGTATGAGGACCTTCATTACAAATAACTTAAAGCACCAGACTAAATATATAAAATCGCAGCCCTAAAGATATTGGATAAGAAGCAGTAAAGTTAAACACAGTGATCTGCAGAGGTGAATACTGAAACAGTCACATGCATATGAGGAGAATAACTGAGAGGCCAAGGAACAAACCACCCAAAAGGATTAGAAGGAATGGTCCGTAGAGCTCACAGAGGGCAGATGATAGACCTTGCTTCCAAAACCTCATAATTCCCAGGGCATTGGTTAGAGGACTAAGAATGATGTTGCACAAAAGTGGGGAAAAAAATTAAACATAGATTGTGTTGCTCTGATCCTGCCAATAAAGCTTAAAAACAAGACCTGAAGGGATTATAGTATTTACAAGGAACCATAAACTCAAGAATATCTTTAAGAATACAAACATATCAAGCATTCAGCAAGATTAACTTTACAGTGTTCTACATCCAATCAGAAATTATCAGGCATGTGTCTCTTCAATAAATAGTGTTGGGAAAATTGTATATTCAAATGCAAAAGAATGAAATTGGATCCCTGGTGTACACCACTTTCAAAAATGAACTCAAAATGGATTAAACACTTAAATGTAAATGTAAGACCCGAAGCTATAAAACTCCTAGAAGAAAACATAGGTAAAAAGCTCCTTGACATTGGTGTTTGCAATGATTTTTTGGATATGACACTGAAAGTCTAAGCCCCCAAAGCAAAAATAAACAAGTGGGACTGCATCAAACAGCAAAAGAAACAATCAACAAAATGAAAAGGCAATCTGTAGAATAAGAGAAAATATTTGCAAACCTATGACTGGTAAGGAATTAATGGAGAAAATGTGTAAGGAACTCATATAACTCAATAGCAAAAAATAACCTGATTAACAAATGGGCAAAGGACCTGAAAAGACATTTTTTCCAAAGAATACATACATATGACTCATAGGTACATGAAAAGTTTCTCAACATCACTAATCATCAGGGAAATGCAAATCAAACCCACAATGAGATATTACCTCACATCTGTTAGAATGGCTGTTATCAAAAAGAAAAGAAATAGGAAGTGCTGGTGAGGATGTGGAGAAAAGGGAAACTTTGTACACTGTTGGTGGGAATATAAATTGTTGCAGCCACTATAGAAAAACACAGAAAAAGGTAAAAAAAAAAAAAAAAAAGAACTACCATATGATCCAGAAATCCCTCTTCTGGGTATATATCTGAAGGAAATAAAATCATTGTCTTAAAAGGATCTGCACTCCCATGTTCAGTGTGGCATTGTTTACAATAGCCAAGACATGGAAACAACCTAAGCGTTCGTCAGTAGATGAATGAATAAAAAAAAATGTGGGGTGGGGTGTGTGTGTGTGTGTGTGAATATTATTCAGCCATAAAAAAAGAAATCCTGGTATTTGTGATAACTTGGATGAACCTTGAGGACATTATCCTAAGTGAAATGAACCAGAGAAAGACAAAACACTATGATCTCACTTATATGTGAAATCTAAAAAAGCTGTACTCATAGAAATAGAGTAGATTGGTAGTTGCCCTGGGCTCAGGGTTGGAGATTGGGAGATGTTGACAGAGTGTACTAACTTCCACTTATAAGGTGAATAAGTTCTGGGGATTTAATGTACAGCGTAGTGACTATAGTTAACAATACATTTTATTGTATCCTTGAAAGTTGTTAAGAAAGAGTAGATCTTAAATGTTCTCACCACACAAAAAAATTATTAGGTAATGGATTTGTTAACTAAACTTACTGTGGTAATCATTTTGTAATGTATACATGTATCAAATCATCATACACCTTGAATTTATATAATTTTATATGTCAGTTATATCTCAAAGCTATAAAAAAATTATCAGACACACAAAAGAGCAGGAAAATACAGCCCATATAAGGAGAAAAGTCAATTAAAACTGACCCAGAAATGATATCAGTGATAGAATTACTAGATAAGAATATTAAAACAGTATTTTAACCACATGCCTAGATCTTTAAGAAACTTGAGGGAAAACTTGAACATGTTAGAGACTGAAAGATATTTAAATGGTTTTTTTTTTTTTTTTTTTTTAATTTTTTTTTAAGATTTTATTTATTTATTTTAGGCAGAATGAGAGAGAGAGAGAGAGCACATGAGAGGGGGGAGGGTCAGAGGGAGAAGCAGACTCCCTGCCGAGCAGGGAGCCCGATGCGGGACTCGATCCAGGGACTCCAGGATCATGACCTGAGCCGAAGGCAGTCGCTTAACCAACTGAGCCACCCAGGCGCCCAGATATTTAAATGGTTTAATCGAAGTCCTAATGATGAGAAATATGTCTGAAATGGAAAGTACAGTGCATGTTTAATACAGATTAATGTATAATCTGTTTAATACAGATTAATGTATATTAATGTATATGTATATACAGTGGTTTTTTTTTTTTTAAAGATTTTATTTATTTGTCAGATAGAGAGAGAGAGGGAACATACAAGCAGGGGAATGGCAGGCAGAGGGAGAAACAGGCTCCCCGCCAAGCGGAGAGCCCAATGCGGGACTCGATCCCAGGACCCTGGGATCATGACCTGAGTGGAAGGCAGCCGCTTTAACCGACTGAGCCACCCAGGCGTCCCTATATACAGTGTTTAATACAGATTAAACATTGCAGAAGAAAAGATCAATGAACTTGATGACCTAACAATAGAAACTGAAACACAGAAATGAAACACACATACATAAAATTAACATAGCACCAGTGAATTGTGGATACACAGCCTCAGGTGGCCTATTATATGAATAATTTGGAGTCACCAGAGGAGGATGGGGGGATTTTGAGACATAATGGCTGAAAAATGTCCAAATTTGATGAAAACTATAAACTCACAGATTCAAGAAGATCAAAGAACTTCAAGCAAAAGGAACATGAAGGAAACTTAACAAGGCATATCATAATCAAATTGCTCAATACTGTTGATAAAGAGAAAAAAAAATCATAAAAGCAGCTAGAGGGAAAAATATATGTTACATACAGGAAAAAAGATAAAGGATGACAACAAATTCCTTACAGAAAACAATGCAAGCTAGAAGTGGAGGTACTGAAAGTAAAAATAATTGTCAACCTAGAATTTGTTTACTCTATGAAAAGATTTTTTCAAGAATAAAATTGAAGTAGAGTCATTCAGACATACAAAAGCTGAGAGAATTCAACACCTGCAGACCTGCACAACAAAAATGTTAAAGGAATTACTTCAAACAGAAGGAAAGTTATATCAGATGGAATTAGGGTTCTATATGAATGAATGAGGAAATTGCTACATGGGTTAATTAATATCATGACTTTTTCCTTATTGTATCAATATTTTCAAGAGATAATTGAATATTTCAAGGATATAATAAAAACGAATTGAGATACATAGAAGTAAAATATGTAGCAGTAATATAAGGGAAGGCAGCAGCAACACAGAGGCTTGGGGGTAGGAAATAGAAGTATGCCATTGTGATGTTCTTATACTATACATGATGTAGTATATGACTTCAGATTAAACTGTAATGGAGAGGTATTCTACAGACCCTAAACCAAACATTAATATAATGCAACAAAAAGCTTTACTTGATAAACCAGCAAAGAAGTTAAAGTGAAATTGTAAAACATACTCTAAAGAAGAAAAAATAGAGTAAACAGATGGGACAAATAGGAAAAAGATAGCAAGATGTAGATATAAGCCAAAATATATTAACAATAACATCAGAGGGAAATGGTTTAAGCATTCCAGTTAAAGTCAGAGGTTGTCAGAATGGATATAAAAGCAAGATCAAACATATTTTTAAAACTAATTGTCAGTACTAGACAAATAGATTAAAAGTAAAAAGATGGAAAAATGTATACCATGTTAACACTAATCAAAACAAAGTTGGTATGCTTGTATTAATATCATACAAAGTAGATTTCACAGCAAAGAATATTGAGAGGGATAAAAAGGGTCAATTAGTAATGATGAAGTGGTCAGTCATCAAGGGGACATAATAATCCTAAATGTTTACACAACTAATGATAGACCTTCTGAATACATGAAATTAAACAAAATGATAGAGTTGCAGGGAGAAATAGACAAATCCACAGTTACAGTTGGAGATTTTAATACCCTTCCCTCAATAACTGATAAAACATGTAGATAGAAAATCTGTCAGAAGACTTAACTCGGTCAACCAGATTCATCAAGTAGCCATTTATAGTAAGAACACTCGATTCAGCAAAAGCACTGTCTTTTCAACTACATATGGAACAACTACCAATATAGACCATAATTTGGGCCAGAAACAAATCACATACATCAAGAGTACTCAAGCCATATAAAGTATATTCTCTGACCCTAATGGAATTAATTAGAAACCAATAACAATAAAATCTCTGGGAAATCTTCCAAATACCTGGAAAGTAAATAAAACCTTTTAAAATAACTGGTCAAAGAGGGAATCAGAAGTAAATTAGAAATGACTTTGACCTGAGTGAAAATGTAAACAGAATATAAAAATTTATGTGATCCAGCAAAGGCAATACCTAGGAGATTTATAGCGTGAAATGCCTTTTTTTTTAATTATAAAAGAAACATGGTTTTTAATGACTTTGGTTTCTACCTTAAGACACTAGAATAAGAAGGACAAATGCAACACAGAATAAACAGAATAAAGAAAATAAGGAAGATCAGAGTGAGAATCCATGAAAGAGAAAATAGAACAAGAGAGAAAAAGAAAACAAAAGTTTTTTGAGAAAGTCAGTATAAAACCTCCCTCTAGACTGATCAAGAAAAAAAAGATTATACAAATTATAGCAATATCAGGAATGAGGGAGTTTCATCACTGCAGATGTACAGCTATTAAAAAATGAAATATAATGAACATCTTTATGCCAACAAATGCAACTTTTTAGATGAAATGGACAAATTCCTCAAAGGACATACACTCTTGAAAGCTCACTCAAGAAGAAATAGGTGACTAGGATAGCTTTGTGTCTATTTAAGTAATTGAATTTCCCACAAAGAAATCTCCAGAAACAGGTGATATGATTTCTGCCACATGTATAAGTAATAGATAATACCAATTCTTAACAAACTATTTTAGAAAATTGAGGAGGGAATTCTCCCCAACTCTCTTTTGTGTATAGCTTTAGTCTTATACCAAAACCAGACTCAGACATTAATAGGGAAATACAGACCAATATCCTTCATGAAAGTAGATGTAAAAATTCTTAACATTTTAGAAAATCAAATCTGACAATATAAAAGGATAATACACCATGACCAAGTGAGTTTTATGTCAGAAATTGCAGAATTGGTTTTTAACATTGGAAAATGAATCAAGTAAAAAAGAAAAACCATATGATCATCTCGTAGATGAAGGAAGGAAAAGCATTTGACAAACTTCAACATCTGTTTCTGACAAACAACTTTCACCAATCTAGAAATAAAAGAGAACTTCTGTAAGTTGATGAAGAGCATCTCTGTTACACGTAGAGCCAATACAATACTTACTAGTGACAGACTGAACCTCCCCTAATTTCAGGAACAAGACAAGGACATCTGCTGTCAAGATTCAGTATTATACTTCAAGATTAGCAAGTACAGTATAGCAGTGTAAAGAAATAAAAGGCATTCAGATTGGAAAGAGAATAAAGCTATTTACATGTAGTATAATTGTTTATATAGAAAATCTGTGGTATCTACAAAAAAGCTACTAGAATTAATAAATGAGATTAGCAGGGTTGCAGGATAGATCAGTAAATAAAAGGCAATTGTGTGTCTTTATACATATGGAAATGTAATCAGAATTTGAAGTTTAAAAAATACCATTTATATTACCCTCCCCCAGAATTGAAATAGTAAGGGAGAAATTTGACCAAGGGGAAAAAAAAACCCTGGACGACTTATAGGCAGAAAACTATAAAATATTGGTGGGGGAAATTTTAAAAGACCTAAAATCATGGAGGAGAGTATACTCTGTGTTTGTGGATTAGAAGACTCAATCTTGTTTTGTCAGTTTTTGTCCAATTAACGTATAAGTTCTACCCCTTCCCAATTAAAATGTCTGTAGAAATTGACAAGCTGATTGTAAAATTCATATGGAAATACAGAGTACCTAGAATAATCAAAACAACTTTGAAAATAAGGAGCAAAGTTGGAAGACTGACAATACTTCAAGCCTCACTTTAAAGCTACAGTAATCAAGACAGTATAGTATTGTTGTAAAAAGAGAGAAATATATCAGGGGAACAGAATAGAGTCTAAAAATGTATCACAAATACTGAATAATGACTGTGAAAAAAATGAAGCTTGATTTCTCCCTTAGAACTTCCAATGCACAGTTTACAAAAATACAGGCATTTAATTGGAGAACAGAGCCTTTTCAACAAATGGTCTTGAAAATTGGATTGCCATATAGCAAGCAGCGAACTTTGTGCACCATATCCAGAATTAACTCAAAATGATTGGTAGTTATAAATGTAAAACCTAAATCCAAAAACTTCTAGAAGAAAACATGAGAGAGAAAACCTTTGTGACTTAGGTAAGACGAGGATTTTTAGATAGAACTCCAAAAACATGATCCAGTGAAGAAAAATAGGATAAATTGGACTTCATAAAAATGTGAACTTCAGGTTTTCGAAAGTTAGATTGAAAAGACATGCTACAGACCGAGAAAGCATTTGTAATCAGACATCTGGCTAAGGTCTTATATTCAACGTTACTATAAAGAGCTTTCAAAACTCAATAATAAGAAAACAAACAAGTTTGCTATCAGTGCTTGCCACATTGTAGGTTAGTTGACATTCAAATGATAAAACTCCTTAAATGAAATGTTGATTTATAGCAAGAGTGGGCAACTTGTTTTGGTAAAGAGCCAGGTAGTAATAAATATTTTAGGCCAGCCACAGAGAGTCTTTGTTGTATATTGCTTCTTTTCAGTTTTTTTTTTTTTTAACAGCCCTTTAAAAATACAAAATTCATTCTAGGCTAATTGGCCTTTCAAAAACAGGCCATGGGCCAGATTGGCCCGCATTTGGGCACTAGTCTCCTGGCCTCTGATTTAGACTGAAAAGTCCCTGGTCTCTGGCATTAGGGCAGCTGCTATAAAAGGAGACATTTAGGAAATTGTGAAATTTTGAGTTCAGGTCTGAATGATTCTTCTTAATTAACAATTGATTTGAGAGGCGTACATTAAACAAGTGAACAGCAAACCAAAAGCCTAGTATTTAATACTTTTAAAATATTTAAGAATAAAACTATTTCCGTTATCTTTGGTGACCTTTTTTGCAGTCCATGTGACCGCCCTCGAGTCATTGAGTCTCTGAGAGGAATTGAAGTGGTTGACGTTGCTGCTGGTGGAGCCCACAGTGCCTGCGTCACCGCAGCAGGGGATCTCTACACTTGGGGCAAAGGCCGGTATGGCCGCCTGGGACACAGCGACAGTGAGGACCAGTTAAAGCCAAAGCTGGTGAGAAGGCACCTTGAAAAGGGGCTCAGAGGCCTGGGGCGGCTCTTCAGACCCTCACTGTTGAAGGTGGTAGGGGAGGCAGCTTGCCATTGTCATTATGCCATTATGATTTTTAAAAGCCAAAAGTATTTCCTTTTCCAGTTTCTTTTGTTTTAGAGTTGATGGCCTTAGCCTCATTATTTACAAGTAGGTTTGTATTCAGTGGGTCATTTAAACAGGATAGTATTTGAAATACCCTTTTATTTATAATTTATAATATATATATTTATATATTAATATTACTTGGTATCTAGCTAAATGCTTTGGCTTCTAGAAGGCCCACTGTATTTTGGGTGAGGCAGTAAATAAGACTTCCTGGTGTGGTAGGACTGGCTCATTGGGGACACTGATTCCTGCCTCCTGTAGTTTAGATTTATTTGGTTCAAACAAAAATCTTACAGGATTATTAAAATTTCACGTTCTTTGCAAAGGCTTAAAACAGTCCCCTCCCCCCCCGCCACACACACAGGGAGCATCATAGTACTCTAAAGCCTTTCCTGGGGTGCCTGGGTGGCTCATTCGGTGAAGTGTCTGACTCTTGATTTCTGTTCAGTTCATGATCTCAGGGTCGGGAGATTGAGCCCCGCTTCAGGCTCCGCACTTAGTGGGGAGTCTGCTTGAGATTCTCTCTCTCCCTCTGCCCCTCCCCCCACTCTTGAGCGGGCGCCCTCTCTCTCTGTCTCTCTCATTCAAATAAATAAATAAATCTTTTTTTAAAAAAAAATTTATTTATTTGACAGAGAGAGAGAGAGCAAGCACACTCGCACAAGCAGGGGCAACGGGAGAGGGTAAAGTAGGCTCCCTGCTGAGAAGGGAGCCCGATGTGGGGCTGAAGGATCATGACCTGAGCCGAAGGCAGATGCTTAACTGGCTGAGCCACCCAGGTGCCCATAAATAAATCTTTTTAAAAAATTAAAAAAAATAAAGCCTTTCCTTAGGTAGACTTCCTTTCTACTGCAGTCAGATAACCTTGGTTCCTTTTCTCTGAAGGTGGAGGCGCTGCAGGGCCACCGCGTGGTTGATGTCGCCTGTGGCAGTGGAGATGCCCAGACCCTCTGCCTCACTGATGATGATACTGTCTGGTCCTGGGGGGACGGGGACTACGGCAAGCTTGGCCGAGGAGGCAGTGATGGCTGTAAAGTACCCATGAAGGTATTTGTGTCTGCGCAGTGGGAGAAAAACACCTTTCCCAACGATCCTGGGATGGGAACGTTCCAGGTCTTTCTGGAGCTCTTAGAGCCCCCTGGGCCCTCCCAGGAGCACAGAGACTTGCTGCCACCTCCCCTTCTGTGTGCTTTTCAGGAGTATTTTACCTCATCTTACCTTCTTTGCAGAAAATATAATGGGTAATTGAGTAAAAAGTGAGGGAAAGGCCCAACGGTATTGAGATATTTTAAGTGCTATTTGTGCTGTCTTGGGAAATTTATGTAATTTAGCAAAACCTGTGGTTTTATGTAGTATGTAGACCTGTTTGAGGAAAAGGATAACAAATTGTTCACAGTCTTTTCAATTTATAGAGTTTTATAGCTATGAATGTCATAGTACTGAAGAAAGGGTTGCATGTGGCTTAGCCAGAGGCTGTTTTAAATGGACATCCTGTGACAAGCTAAGAGGCTACGGGCCTGGGTTAGGGGTCAGATTGCTTTTCTCCATGTGACCTGCATGATTCTGAGCAGCTTTTTAACTTTGTGAGACTATCTTGCCCTTGTGGATGGGCAGTTGGCAGAGATTAAGCTCATCGATGTGTTCAGACCACGTGCTGAGTGCTCTGCTGCCTGCAGTGTGCACAAACCCAACCCGGCCGTTTAGTTGAGGTGCCTTGCTGTGGATTTGAGAGTGTGTGTGCTGTGAACGAAAACTAGAAACTGTCCTCTGCCTGGTGTCCAGTCTTGTTAGGAATCTGGGACTGTGTGTGCAGAATAGAGACGCCCATGGGGCACAGGCAGCCCTGGGCGGCAGCATTCTTCCAGAGGCCCCCTCAGATGGGACAAGAGCCTAGGCTAGAACTGCATAGCTTTTCTTCCCAGAGCTGTGCTGCCCGGTACAATAGCTGTTGGCCACACATGGCTATTTAAGTTTAAGTTTAACTCAATTAAGAGTAGATAAAGTTAAAATTCACTTCCCCACTCACACTGGCTGCATTTCATGTGCTTAGTGGCTGCATGTGTCTGGTGGCTTCCATTTGGGCATTGTGGACACAGCACATTTCCATCACTGCAGAGAGTGGTTTTGGCTGGTGCTGCCTGCAGCCAAAGCTTGGTGGAGATGTGCCTGGAGGCACCCCTGTGCCCTGGTGGGCACTGCTGGAAAACCAGAAGCTCAGGGCTTCCTCCTCAGTCTTACCATCTCTTGTTCCTTTTCTCTTGCAGGTGTACGGTATTTTAACCATGTTACAGGTTACTTAGGGTTTCCAGATTTATGAAAAAACTGTCTGTTTTGGACTTTATTATGCTTAGGAAAGCTTAGACACAGGCTTTGAACCTTCAGGGATTAGGATGTTGGACATTGAGGGGATGGAGGTCATTACTGATGTGATTATGACAGAAGTGAAGGTGAGGAGAAAACTGAGAGAATTGATTGTTTTAATTAATTTAAATTTAAAATCAAATATGAGAACTTAAGTCTGAGAACAGTCACGGATAATAGGAGCATAGCTTGCTGGGTGAGAAAAGGTGATGATTAGGTTAGTGAGCCCTAGTGAGACCTCTGGAAATTGGCTGTGAAGGGCCTGGACCCCCAAGTGTTCAGGGGTGGAGGTGAGTTCCAATACTGGCCTGACCAAGGTCGTATTTAATTTAATTAACCTGGATAGATGGCTAGGTCATGTCTAAAGGCCAGAGCCCTGGTCCTCTTGGCCAATCCTCCTCCCCATTGCTTGCTGTTTCTCTCCTGTGGGCCTGTGGGATCTGAGAGGGCTGGAGGGCAGAGGAGAAGTACAGGGCTTACTGGCGAGTGGGGCCAGAACACCACAAAGAGAAATGGAATTGGGAGAGTGGATTCTGAGACCTTCAACTGTGACATGTCCATTTTTAGTGACACATGCTGGGTCTCATTGTGCAGTAGCATGGGCCCATGGCTGAGTGTCACCACGTGTGCCTTCAAAGCCAGGCATTCCTGCTCCTCCTGAGAACACTTACCTGGTTAAGTGGAGTTGGATTTTAAGTTGTATGAAATATTTGACCTGAGTAAGGATTTTCAGAGTTCCTTATTAGATTTAGTTCAGTCTCTGTGTGGTTGCAGCAGTTAGCAAAAACCTTGATTCAGTCTAATTGAACCTTTTTCCCTTTTAGATTGATTCTCTTACAGGCCTTGGAGTGGTTAAAGTAGAATGTGGATCCCAGTTTTCTGTCGCCCTTACCAAATCTGGTGCTGTTTATACTTGGTATGTAGAATGTGGATCCCAGTTTTCTGTCGCCCTTCCCAAATCTCATGCTGTTTATACTTGGTATGTAAGATTCTGTTTGTTGACTATCACCAAAACCGGTTTACTAATGTGAAGTTATATTAACTGACATCTCATAGATTGAGATGTAACTTCTATAGCAGGCTGTGATATGTGTCCTGAAGTATGGTGCTTAAGCCAGGAGGGTGGTAAATGACAGGGCCTTGCACTCATGTTTCTCTATCTCCTTTTGTGCAGGGGCAAAGGTGACTATCACAGGCTGGGCCATGGATCCGATGATCATGTTAGAAGACCTCGGCAGGTCCAAGGGCTGCAGGGGAAGAAAGTCATTGCTATTGCCACTGGCTCCCTGCACTGTGTATGCTGCACTGAGGATGGTAGGTGGGAGGCCCAGTGTCACAACACAGAGGCCTTTAAAATCTAAGAGGCCTGGGGGAGGAGCAAGATGGCAGAGGAGTAGGAGATCTAAATTTCGTCTGGTCCCAGGAATTCAGCTAGATAGGGATCAAACCATTCTGAACACCTACAAACTCAACAAGAGAGTGCATCAACTCTCTGAACAGAAAAGTGACCACTTTCTGGAAGGTAGGACGTGCGGAGAAGTGAATCCGAGGCGATATTCTGGAGGATAGATGGCGGGGGAGGGGGCCTCCATCAGCCGCTTATGGCAAGTGATAGAGCAGCAGAGCACAAAATCGGAACTTTTAGAAGTCGGCTCCGCTGAGGGACATTGCTCCAGTGGCTAAATGGGGGGTGGAACCCTCACTGGGACAGTGTGGTCTCAGGACCCTTGGGGTCACAGGTAGACTGGGGGTGCCTGAGTGTGGCAGAGCTCCCAGGTATCGGAGCAGGGAAGCCGGCTGCAGAGATGGAGCCGAGGAGTGGGCTCTCAGCTCGGGGTTGCCATAGACCGTGATCCGGGGCACAGTCGGGCCACTGCTCCTCCAGCAGGGACCCAACAAGCGGCAGATCCAGGGAGACGCCCCTTCGTCCCCCGGGAGGAGCGGCACAGGAGCACACCACTGGGATCTGCTGGGTTTGGAGACTCCACACCGAGTTGGGTGCCAGAGATAGAAACACTTGGTCACAGGCTGGGTGAGCATGGAGTGCGGCCGGAGACCAGGGAGACAGGAGTGATTGACTGCTTTTCTCTGGGGGCGCACTGAGGAGTGGGGCCCCGAGTTCTTGGCTTCTCTGGGGCGGAGATCGGGAGGCTGCCATTTTCACTCTCGTCCTCCAAAGCTGTACGGAAAGCTTGCAGGGAACAAAAGCTCCCGAGAGCAAACCCAAGCAGATTACTTAGCCTGGACTGGCAAGGACAGTGCAATTCTGCCTCAGGCAAAGACATTTCAGAATCGCTAGGACGGCACCTCCCCGAGAAGATCAGCAA
>NC_138377.1:104319357-104349735 GCF_054177405.1 Leptonychotes weddellii
ATTGGGACTTCATCAACAAAACCAAAAGACAACCGACAGAATGGGAGAAGGTATTTGCAAATGACATATCAGATAAAGGGCTAGTATCCAAAATCTATATAGAACTTCTTAAACTCAACACCCAAAGAACAAATGATCCAGTCAAGAAATGGGCAGAAGACATGAGCAGACATTTTTCCAAAGAAGACATCCAAATGGCCAACAGACATATGAAAAATTGCTCAACGTCGCTTGGCATCAGGGAAGTCGAAATCAAAACCTCAATGAGATACCACCTCACACCAGTCAGAGTGGCTAAAATTAACAAGTCATGAAATGACAGATGTTGGCGGGGATGCGGAGAAAGGGGAACCCTCCTACACTGTTGGTGGGAATGCAAGCTGGTGCAACCACTCTGGAAAACAGTATGGAAGTTCCTCAAAAAGTTGAAATTAGGGCTACCCAGATGTCCATCGACAGATGAATGGATAAAGAAGAAGTGGTATATATATACAATGGAATATTATGCAGCCATCAAAAGGAATGAAATCTTGCCATTTGCAAAGACGGGGATGGAACTGGAGGGTATTATGCTGAGTGAAATAAGTCAAACAGAGAAAGACATGTAGCATATGACCTCACTGATATGACGAATTCTTAATCTCAGGAAACAAACTGAGGGTTGCTGGAGTGGTGGGGGGTGGGAGGGATGGGGTGGCTGGGTGATAGACATTGGGGAGGGTATGTGCTATGGTGAACACTGTGAATTGTGTAATACTGTTGAATCACAGACCTGTACCTCTGAATCTGTTACTGTTACTAATTTTGATGCTCAAATTGGCCCTATTAGGCTAGCTTTATTTGCTGGTGTGTGCCCATCATTCACTGACTACTTCCTTGCTTTCTGGCACAATAAGACACCCTATCTTCTTGACTCCCCATGGCCCAAGCCTAGCACTGGCCATTTCCCCAAGGAGTCCTGGTGTCTGTAGAGGAGAATGGTGTTGAGAAGACAGATCAGGTCGATGGATGTGCTCATTGCTTTTGGGATGTCACTGCTCCCAGGTCTTCTGAGTGGATAGAGCCAGGGAATACATACGTAAATAATATACAAATTTGTATCTATGTTATTTTTGTATCTATATATGTATATTGAATACCATACATTCACACCTGGACCCCAGATTCTGGTTCTGTACCACAGGGTTCATTCTGGTTTTCTCTCTTTCCATACTTTTAACTCCTTTCTCTCCAGGATTTGGTGAGAATCCTGGATTTCATTATCCCTAATGCAGTGATTCAGTCACTCTGCATGCATGTGATCAGTGTCCCATCATTGCCTTTGCCCTCTCCCCTGAATGAATCCTCACCCATCTCGGGCTGTGACTGCTCACTCTGGGCCACCCCCACACATGGGGTACTAGTGTGTCTGCTTGGGCCAGTTCCCCACACTGGGACACCCCCTATATGGAAGTATTTATCATTTGTGGACTCTCAGTCTCTGCATCCAGTTGTCCCTCTGCTGAGAAGTCCTCTCTCCTTACTTGTGCTGTGACACCCACACAGTGACTTTAGGACTAAACTGTCCATAATGGGAAGAGGCGGCACACAAGCACATTGCCCTTGATCATGCAGGCGTCACACTCTACAGAGTGCTGCTTGTGGCTCCCTGAGGAGCCTTTGTGGATATGGCAACTAACCTCGTTTCTGTTTTAGTCACCGAGTGATCTTACCCTTAGAACAGTTTTCTGGTGGCATTTCATGGTTGGGATTTAGCATGGTACACTAAAAAATATTCTCATCAATGATGAATCTCATGTTTAGGTTATGAACAACTATAGGAAGAACTGTGTTTCCCTTAAAAACGGGTTGTGTTTTTTAAAAAACTGATTTTTTCCTCTCTATTTAACATAAAAAATTACCTTGGGCAATTAAGGATATTACCATCTATTTTACTGTTACTTATTTGGATTAAGAACTACTGCAGTTATGTGCTTAGTACTAGAAAAGGCATGTTGGCCAGCAGGGTCTGTCAAGAGTTCTGAGAAGCGTGCTACCTCTTTGGGTGCTGTGATTAGAGACATGTAGGTCACACGTGAAGTTGACATTCAGACAGTTGACCACCAGCACCCCATTAAAGGGAGTATTATTGTGTGGGAAGATATTGGTGGTTGTGCATTCATTAGCCCTAGTATACAAGTTCTTGTTCTAAATTCACTTCATTTAGGAGAAGTTTATACGTGGGGTGACAATGATGAGGGACAACTGGGAGATGGAACTACAAATGCCATCCAGAGGCCCCGGTTGGTAGCCGCCCTTCAGGGTAAGAAGGTCAACCGTGTAGCCTGCGGCTCAGCACATACTCTTGCCTGGTCAACCAGCAAGCCTGCCAGCGCTGGGAAGCTTCCTGCACAGGTCAGTACTGATTGGGCCAGGGGGGCTAGGAGGTGTACAAGTAGTGACAGAGTTACTGTCTGTGTATTGAATTATGCATGTAAGCCACACTCACACTTCATTTTCCACTGTATATTTACAGAGGTGTTCCGTTGAAAATATTTCTGGTTCATAATGTGAAAAACAGTACTTTTAAGAACCTTAATATTCACATTAACCAACATTCTATATATATCAGTGTGTCACCTTCATTCTAAATCTTACAAACTATACAAAACCATTCTGATAGTACAAGCTGCACATATTCCTTAGTAAATATATTTCTATAGACTAATTTTTTCAGCATTTTCCTTGGTTTACATTACTTGACTCAAGCAGTCAAGCTGGCCAGAATATGGTTCTAAAAACAATGAGGTTATTCATGCCAGACTCAGAAGTAACGGTGCTTCTCTGTTTTTGAAAAAAATATTTTCAGAATTCATCTACAAACTATGGGTTATCTGTGCATTTGACACCTAAGTTGACTTAATACAGTTTCAACGTTTCAGGTTCCCATGGAATACAATCACTTGCAGGAAATCCCCATAATAGCACTGCGGAATCGGCTGCTTCTGCTACATCACATCTCAGAGCTCTTCTGCCCCTGTATCCCCATGTTCGACCTGGAGGGCTCTCTTGATGAAACTGGACTTGGGCCTTCTGTGGGATTTGACACTCTGCGAGGAATTCTGATATCCCAGGGAAAGGTACTCTTAGCAGTCTTTGTTGTAGGCAAAACTGGTATTTTCACTAAATTTTAATTCAACAAAAATTCCCAAACTGGAAATACACAGAATAAAACTTATTCAGCAGATGTTCATTGAGCACCTACTATATGCCAGGCTCTGTTCTGGGTGCCCAGAATGCATCAATGAAAAACAGACAAAAATGTCTTCTCTTTTAGAGCTTACATTAAAAATTAATAGTGTGGTACGGCATTTTCCTATTGTAATCTCTGCTTCCCACCTCCCCAAATGGGTGGGGTGGTTTGCAAAACTAAGCCTTCTTGGCAATGTTCTCTGTTTGGCTAGCCTTGAGACATTATAGCAAATCCCCACTGGCAGCAGGAAGAAAAAATGAGCTAATTTCTTACTCAGGGATGTCCAGCAGAGAGTGCCAGATAGTCTAGATGATTTAGATGAAAGTTCTGTACCAGGATATGTAGAGATTCCTTGTCAAAGCATAATTTAACAGGCTGTGAATAGAATCATGAATGAGGGCACATAAAAATCACCAGACAGATTTTGACCCATCGACGTTTGTAATAATTTGAACTTTCTAGAAATAGGATGCCTGATTCAGGAGTTAAGTTTCTGGCAAGCAGGTTGACAGGATGTTCTAAAAGAACCAACGTGTGATAGGGGCAGTATTTATGCTGAAAAAAGCATAGAGGTCAGATTTGAGGGCTCCTAATTCTGAAGAGTCTATTGATTCTGAGACCTATTTTGTGGCCTATTTTGTTATCAAAGATTATGGTCTTTTTAAATTTTAATTTAATTTAATTTTCTTGTTTTTTTATTTTAAAAAAGATTTTTATTTATTTATTTGACAGAGAGAGAGAGAGAGTGCACAAGTAGGGGGCATGGCAGGCAGAGGGAGAAGCAGGCTTCTCAGCAGGGAGCCCGATGCGGGACTCAGTCCCAGGACCCTGGGATCATGACCTGAGCCGAAGGCAGACACTTAACTGACTGAGCCACCCAGGCGCCGCTAATTTTTATTTTATTTTTTTTTAAGATTTATTTATTTATTAGAGAGAGAGCGCCCACGCATGCAAGTGGGGGAGGAGTCAGAGGGAGAGACTCTCAAGCAGATTCCCTGCTGAGCATGGAGCCTGATGCAGGGCTTGATCCCATGAGATCATGACCTGAGCCGAAACCAAGAGTTAGACGCTCAACTGACTGAGACCCAGGCGCCCCATATATATATTTTTTTAATGATAATAAAATCTAGATGTTTTGGAGCCCTGTCCAAGCAGATTTTTTTTTCCTTAGGATTGGCTTTGTTTGCACTTAGCTGAAGGGGACTGGTACACACATTTTCTTTTCTTTTTTTTTTTTTTTTAAAGATTTTATTTATTTATTTGACAGAGACACAGCGAGAGAGGGAACACAAGCAGGGGGAGTGGGAGAGGGAGAAGAAGGCCTCCCGCGGAGCAGGGAGCCCGATGTGGGGCTCGATCCCAGGACCCTGGGATCATGACCTGAGCCGAAGGCAGACACCTAATGACTGAGCCACCCAGGCGCCCCCACATTTTCTTTTTTTAAATATTTTATTTATTTGTCAGAGAGAGAGAGAGTGAGAGTGCGCAGGGGGAGTGGCAGGCAGGGGGAGAAGCAGGCTCCCCGCCGAGCAGGGAGTCTGATGCGGGACTTGATCCTAGGACCCTGGGATCATGTCCTGAGCCCAAGGCAGATGCTTAACCCAGCCCCCCAGGCATCTCCACACGTTTTATTTTCATGTGTAGCTTAGTGACAAGTGGACACTGATAAGGATTGTGGTAATGGTAACATCTCTCTGATGGTGGGGAACAAGAAAAAGTGTGTGGGTAACACTGATATGAACGTAGATATGAAACTTCAACCATTTTCTAATAATAAAAAGTAGGAAATTTGATCCCTTTTACCATTTTTTTTTTTATCTGTCAGAGTAGAGGTGATAATTGGCAGCTAGGGGAAAAAAACCTTCCCTCATAGGGAGAAAACCAAGTGAGAGGCATGATGTGCTCCACACGGACTGCATGAGTGTTCTGCAGGCTGTGAGCACAGGGGTGGGACAGCAGGAGTGCTGAGGGAGTCCAGCAGGTACCCTCAGTGGCAGGGAATGTGTAATCGGCCTCTGTTCTGGTCCTGGGTAGGAAAGGATCATATCTGCTGGAAAATTTGGGGAGTGGTTGTTGTTTGTTTGTGACCATGGAGAGTTATTACCAGGATGCAATTCAGAGCACAGAAGTGAGAGAGCACCATAGGAGAGCAAGGCTGGGTGAGGCCAATCAGAGAAGAGAAATGCATGTTCCTGTGGAGGAGGAACTGCCCTTGGTTCTGGGCTGAGCAGTTAGTAAAGCAGAGGTTAGACAGGGTGGAGGGCAAAAGTAGGTGGTAAGTGTTATATAAGGGTGCATGCGTGGTGAGGGGTGTACCTCTGTGAGCTCCTGTGTGCTGTGATGGGTTCGCCTCTGTGGGCTGGTTGTCTCTCTGACACCCTCACTTGATCTTTTTTACGTCTGAGGTCCCTCCTTGGGCTGCTTAGGGCCTCTTGCCCTTCCTGCTGTCAGAGGTTGGAGTTCTGACCTGGGAGAGGGACCTAGACCCTGTTGCAGATACCTTGTGCTCCCCCAGCCACCCCGTCTCTGGACAAGGGCAGGGTCATCCATTTGGCAGAGACCTGGGACTCCCACTGATCCTATCTCCTTTAAGTCTCTTGAGTCTCCTTCCCTACTCCTGTCCCCACTGCTGCTGCCTGTGCCCTAGTCCATATGAGCATGACAGGCCTGCCTTTACCTGGGTGACATTGGGCCCCACTCTCTTTTCTTGCTGTCTTGCCCTGGGTATCCCAGGTTTCTTTCAGTGTATGGTGTCTATATGTTCCCTCCTTCATTGGTCTCCCCATCCTCACCCCAAGCCTTGCTTGACCTACAGGACTCCCTGGCCCTCCTGCTGTTTTGTGGTTTTGTCAGGACCATGACACTGAGGCATAGTGTTTAATGTCAGTCCTGCCACTCGTGGACTTGTGGTTTGTCTGGGAGCCCTTGGTTTTCTAGTCGATCCTCTGGGCCTGGCCTCTGTCCTAAGTGAGAGCAGACACGTGCCAGTCTCCGGCCCTCCCCACTCTGTTCCCAGAGTGTGGTGGGCTCCTCTTGCCTCCAGATGGTGGGCTTCTGCATAGGTTTGCGTGTGGGTTCCAGGCTGTGCCCCCAATACCACCTCACGATTCAAAAAGAGTTTGTAGTTACTGTTAAGAAAATTTAACTTTTTGGAATATTACTCAGCCATCAGAAAGGATGAGTACCTACCATTTGCATCAACATGGATGGAACTGGAGGGAATTATGCTAAGTGAAATAAGTCAAGCAGTGAAAGACAATTATATGGTTTCACTCATATGTGGAACATAAGGAATAGCATGGAGGACCATGGGGGAAGGGAAGGAAAACCAAATGGGAAGAAATCAGAGAGGGAGACAAACCATGAGAGACTCTGGATTCCAGGAAACAAACTGAGGGTTGCAGAAGTGAGGGAGTGGGGGGATGGGGTAACCGGGTGATGGGTATTAAGGAGGGCACGTGATGGGATAAGCACTGGGTGTCATATGCAACTAATGAATCATTGAACACTATATCAAAAACTAACGTTGGCTAATTGAACTTAATAAAAAGAAAAAAAATTTGACTTTTAGGAAAGGATATTTAAAACAAAACTATGACATGATTTATCTATTATTTATCCTTCTTGTCTTTATGTTCTAGCACAGTGCCTTATGTTACAAAAATGTTCAGTACATGTTTGAAAAATAGAATGGATATTTAAAACAAAACTATGACATGATTGGGCGCCTGGGTGGCTCAGATGGTTAAGCGTCTGCTTTCGGCTCAGGTCATGATCTCAGGGTCCTGGGATCGAGTCCCGCATCGGGCTCCCTGCTCCTTGGGAGTCTGCTTCTCCCTCTGCCTTTCTCTCTCGCTCTGTCTCTCATGAATAAAAAAAAACAAAAACAACAACAAAAAAAACTATGACATGATTTATATATGATTTATAATATTTCCTATAGCAGATTCTAAATTTTGTCCATGTGTTATGTTTTAGGAGGCAGCTTTCCGAAAAGTAGTACAAGCAACTATGGTGCGAGATCGCCAGCATGGTCCTGTGGTAGAGCTGAACCGGATTCAGGTAACAAGTGGAAATTGTTCCTAGTCTGACACTTCTCAGATGGGATGGTTTCGTGGTTGGGAGTCATGGCCCCCCACAGCTTGGGGGAAGAGCAAACTTTCTCATGTGCCCTTGCTTTAGAGAGTAAGGTGCCACCTGTCTGTGATGTCCTGTGGTGCCGAGGCTTCGAGTTGGGAATGTAAATTGTTTTCTTTGTAACAGAAGTAAGAAAGATTTATTTCAGATAATCCAGAAGAATGCATACAGATAAGCAAAGAGGGAAAAGTAAAAAGGACCATACTTCCACCACATAGTGATTACTACTGACATTTGGAGGTGTGTTTGTATGTTTGTCATAATTGAAACTGGATGCCTCTCTTTTGTAACTTGCTGTTTTTTTCCCCTTATTACATTGTAAGCACCTCTCCTTGCCCTACAGTGGGACTGTGGGATTATTTTTGCTGACCACCTACCCCATGTTCTCTTCGTTTTCTCTGTCAGATTTCTTTGCAGGGGGCTAGAAAGCTGTGCCCACTTTTCTGGGATATAGCAGGGCTTCTCAGCACAGCCCCAACTACAAATGTGTCTTCAGTTGCCCTCCTTGTGTTAGTTTCTGAGAAGCAGGGCCAGTCAGAGGCTCTCCATACATCAAATTGTATGTGGGGACAATTCCTGTTCTTACCAGCCTCATACCCTTTCTGGCTCTGAAAGCTTTCTTTGCATTCTTAGTAGACCAGAATCACTAATACTGTTCTATAATAATTGGAGAAATGAAAAGTAGGCCATTTCTGAATTAATCCTGCTGCCAAGTGTAGATAAACTTACAGTTTAAAAAATTAACTAAAAACAAGAGAACTCCAGCACTGATTATGATATTGTGTGCACTTGACATTTAACATGCAAATGAAATGGTCCCGCTTCTTGGAACAGAAACAGAGTTACAAAGAACAAATTCTTTGTTCCTTTATATTAACACATGATTTTTACCCTGATGTTGGTTGCATGACTAGATGTTTCTCCAGAGTTGATCTTGGGGGCATTTTGAATTAAGACACAAACTCTTGTCATTTGTTGGAGAATACATGTGACCACACTGATGGAAGTAGTCCCTTCACTGACGTCAGACTTGTTAATGCTAAGCTGGAGGTCAGTCAGCCCACTCTACAAACAAATGGGCTGTTTAATTAGGTTCATAAAAAAAGGTTTTATTTCCCCACCTTGGAGGATCATTTTGGTTTGTTTTACATTATTAGGTCTTAAACACTGAAGTTTGTAAGTGAGGAAAGCTCAACTAACACAGATGGTTGGGCATTCCTAGATCATATGCCTGCCCCAGCCACACACAGAGGTGCCTGGTCAGGGCCAGCGGCCTAATACGGGTATTCAGATCTGGGGCTTTTGGCATCATTGAGCCACGGTGACCTGGAACCCAAGTTAGGCATGTCTTTCCTGTCTTTCTCTTATCTCAGATTTTGGGTTCATCATGTTTGAATACCTCTTTCCTTCTTGTCTTTATGTTCCAGCACAGTGCCTTATGTTATGAAAATGTTCAGTACATGTTTGAAAAATAGAATGGATAAAGGACAAATTCATATTAGCATTTTAAAAATGCACATAAACAACGTTCAGTGCAGCATGCCATGGCTGCTCCAGTATACCTAGTGGCCCTCTGGTACCAGAGTTAGGTCCTCTTTAGCTCAGATTTCGTACTTCATACTATTTCATACTCATATGAGTATTCGTACTCAGTTCATATTTCATACTTCATATTTCATACTCCAGTATACCTAGTGGCCCTCTGGTACCAGAGTTAGGTCCTCTTCAGTTCAGATTTCTTACTTCCCTCCTGAAGCTAGAAAGATCTTCCACAAAGATGGACATAGAATTGTACAAATAGGGGGTGAGAGTGGGAGGTATTCCATTCATCTTGAGTTGAGCTCAACATACCAGTTGATCCAGAAAGGTGGTGTCAGCCGTCCTGTGGCTACAGGTTGCTGTTGGCATCAGCCTTCTCCCATGGGAGTGCCATTGTAGATATTCTCATACTGTCTGCAAAGTGTTCTAGAGACACCAAAACATAGGCATGTTCCTGGAGGGTTTTTCTTTGTTTGTTTGAATATAATTTAGTTTTATAACAGAATCTGAAAGTCAGTGTACATAAACATTTTTAATTTATAATTTATTGCAGAATTAATGAGCATGCTCATTTCTGAAAATTTGGAAAATTCAGATTAAAGGCAATTAAAATGACTTACATTCCTACTGTTCAGAAGTAGCCACAGTACATAGGTGCCTGTCCTTGCAGAGTCATAGCTGTGTTCTCATAGCCATTTCCTTCAGAGGAGCCAAGAGCATCAGTCTCTGTTAATCGGTATTGTAAATGGAGGTGATGTGACATTCATCAGAGTGGGAAGCTCGGTCTGCATCTTGTTTCTCATGGGTGGACACATCCCTCTTCTTTCTGTAGTTCAGTTTCCTCCAGGGATGTTGGGTACCTTGAAGAACTGCTGTGAGATTTAAATGAAATCACATTTGTGAACATACAGTCAAATGTGTGGCACAAAGAACATTTCGTTCCATAGGAAGCTATTATCATTATTGTCATTATTTGTAAGTCTTGTTTATGATTATTTGTGTGTGAGAATTAGCTATTTAAACTCACCCTAGAACTTACTAAGAAGTTAAGGATTGTGAGAGTTTAGTTGGAGGAGGCAACAGAAAAGTGCATTTTCATGAACATTTTTTTCCTTAACTTTTCATTTTGCCATTATTTTAGACTGAGCTTCTCAGGTGATTCTGAAGCACTATGTAGCCTACAAAACTGCAGGGTTACTGAGTCCACACCAGGTGAGGGCCTTGAGGGCTCTTGGTCTGATCTGTTTGAAAATACAGGTAGAAAAAGTGATTGTACTTGGGGGAGATGCAGTGACCCCAAGGGTTGGAGTAAGATACATTCAGATGAGTAAAGGGAGGGGAGGAAGGTTCCATTCTGGTGGTGCCTCCAGGTTTGGTCTCAGCCATTTTATTTGAAGCTCAGAGTCCTGACAGTCTGCCAAGGAGGGCTGCTTTTGGAGTTCCTGGCATCTTATTCATGGAGGCTGAGGCATTGTGGTAAAGTGGTTGGCCATGGTTAAAATTATGAAGTGTGAGGATGAATCATACTGTAGTTCCTGACCACATGGGCTGCCACCACCCTGTGTGAATGGCCAACCGAGGTCTGTGATTTCTTGAGGGACTGTTTACTCAGATACCACCAGTCCTGAGGGGTGATGTGCTGTGGCAACATGCTGCATGCACTCGGGGGAGCAGGGGCCATGTCTCCCATGATTAGAGCAGAGCTTCCATTAGCACAGCCGTCCAGCGGGCATCCTGTGTGTGAGGCCTGAGCAAGTAAACCTGTGGTGTCCAGTGAGGGGAAAGGAGTGTGAGACCAGTCTTTGAGGTGCTCAGAGGGTTTGTGTGCAGGAGGGAGGAAGAGGAGCCGTCAGAGAGAAATGAGGCTTAGTCTAGAAGCTCTTCAGCCTCAAAACACCTGGCCAGGTACTTGGTGAGATTGCACATTGGGTGGGCTTTGCTTGCTGAGTTCTGGTTGTGGGTGGTCCTGGCAAGTGTGCTGTGCTGTCCCTTTGTGTTCATTTCTGCCTTATGCCCTAACTCACCAGTCATGAAGGCCCTGAACACAGCATTTGCTTCCAGAGGGTTCTTACTGTGGGTGCTGTGAAGCCTGGTTCTCTGATTATGCACACGTTTTCTGTGGGTTTTGCTTTGTTTTGTTGGGTGATTGCAGCAGCATCTGAATGCTGCTGTCTGTGGGCTCCACTCGTGACAGCTCTTTAGGTCCAGCAGCAGAGTGCTGGCTGGACTTGTACCCTGGGGACCAGGGTAGAGGAATAAAGGATAACAAGGGGGCAAATGGCTGTAGGGCTCATTGTTGCCACAGATGTCCCAGGGCTGTGGAAGATAGTAGTTGTGTGCTTTCTGCTGCTGTTGCTGCTTCATACTTATTTCTTTTCTCATCTCTAGGTCAAACGTTCAAGGAGTAAAGGCGGCCTAGCAGGCCCTGATGGGACCAAGTCTGTCTTTGGGCAGATGTGTGCTAAGATGAGCTCGTTTAGTCCCGACAGCCTCCTCCTCCCCCACCGCGTCTGGAAAGTCAAGTTTGTGGGTGAGAACTTGCATGCACTGGCAGGCCCATGGTCCTGAGGGTTGGCAGTTCTGAGCACAGACACTAGTGCAGTGGGCATTACAAGGAGAGCTGAGAAGTCCATCTAGCTGCACCTTGCAGGGCTTGGCTGGCGTGACTATGAGTTGCTGACTCTCCTTTCCCTCAAGGTGAATCTGTGGATGACTGTGGTGGAGGCTACAGTGAGTCCATAGCCGAGATCTGTGAAGAACTGCAGAATGGACTCACCCCGCTTCTGATCGTGACGCCCAATGGGAGAGACGAGTCAGGGGCCAACCGCGACTGCTACCTGTTCAGCCCTGCCGCCAGGGCACCTGTGCACACCAACATGTTCCGCTTTCTGGGTGGGCCTTCTTGCATGGGCATGAGGCCCCAGTTACTTAATGTCTACTCTGTCTTGGGAATGACAAATACTTTGAGTGTTTGGTTTAGCTTTTTCAGTGTGCAGGTGCAGGGACATGCAGAGCCCAACCATCAGTGAGTGGCTGGGTGCTAAGGGCCAGAAAGTGGCACACAGAATATCTGAAATACCATATTTCTATAGCTTAAATGTATCTGAAACTTGGGATCGGATCTGAGGGGTTTTGGTAGTTGTTCAGTCCCTCCCTCCTATTCCAATAAGTATCTGTGCTGAGTGCTCCTGTTGCTGCCTGTACCTCTCCAGGTACTATACCCACCTTCCTTGAGAAACTCCATCTGTTTGTTTTGCCATCAAAGGAATGGAAACTGACCTCTGTGTGGCTTATACCTATTGGTAGAAAGGGAAGAGTTAGAAACTAGGCCCATAGGTACAAAAGGAAACAATGAATTTAGAATAGGACAGATGTTTTAAGGATGGACCTGTCTCCATGAATTTGGGTAACATTGGTTTAGAAGGCACCGAGGTCCAGTGTAGAGCTATTCTGTGGTGTTGATTGAACTGTATGTTTTATCATTGATTTCAAGTATCTCCTGTTACTTCTGCCTTGAATGAGCAGGTGTGTTACTGGGCATCGCTATCCGGACTGGGAGTCCCCTGAGCCTCAACCTGGCCGAGCCTGTCTGGAAGCAGCTGGCTGGGATGAGCCTCACCATTGCAGACCTCAGCGAGGTAACCACCAGGAAGGCGGGGATGGGGAAATGTGACGCCTAGTGTGCCTGGTACAGAGTGCAGGGGGCGCCCCTGGCTGCAGACTGCCTTCTAGTAGCAAAGAAGGTCTGGATGTTAGGCCAGTTTGCTTCTAGAACTTGATAGACCCATCTGTTTTGTGATGCTTTGCAACTTTAAATCTTGTCAGGTAAGAAAGTTCACCAATTTTCCTGTGGAGGAGCAGAGCTTGAGAGTGGCTGGGTGGCGGCTTTGGCTTTCAGGTGGGGAGACATGACTGGCTGACCACAGCCAATATCTTCCCTCTGGCCATACTTCCCTTGGTACCATGACTGTAGGGCAGGATCCATCTCCAACCAGTGGCTGTTGCTCTCTTAGTGGTTAATTTTAAGGACTTCCTGGAATTACAATCTCTTTCCTCAGCTCCCTGTGTGAAGTACTTTCTCACTGCCAATCTCTTATTTCCTGGCATGTATAATGCACCAGCAGCCTTGAGGTATGCCCGGTGCAGACTGAGACCCCCTCGTGGCTGAACACCTCAGGTGTGAACTGCAGTCAGAAGTGTGGTAAAGACCCTGACTTGACATGTGGGCTCTGTTTTTTCCCTTAAAAGGTTGATAAAGATTTTATACCTGGGCTCATGTACATCCGTGACAATGAAGCCACCTCAGAGGAGTTTGAGGCCATGAGCCTGCCCTTCACTGTGCCAAGTGCAAGTGGCCAGGACATCCAGCTGAGCTCCAAGTACACACACATCACCCTGGACAACCGTGCAGAGTATGTCCGGCTGGCAATAAACTACAGGTGGGGTCATCTGCCTTCCATTGTTTTGATTCAGTAAATAGCAAAAATAGGAAATAGTTTGCTTGGATGGCTGCATTTTTCTGAAATACCATACAGTAAAATGCTCGTGGACTTGGTTCCAACGATTGCTGATCTGTAGTCATCAAAGCTTACTTTGTACTCCAAGTCAGAGTATTCGTTATTCTTGCCTGAGATTCCTGGCTCTGACTAGAAAACCAAGGTGGATAGAATTGTCCTGTTTGGGGAGCTGTCCCGGCAGAAGTCACAGGAGCTGTGGGTGCCCCTCTGTGGTCTGTGAACTCTCCTGGGCAGCAGGGTGTCAGGGGTGGTCCCACCCCTGCCTGGCCCTCACACCAGCATTCCGCATGGTTGCTGTGCGGCAGGTCAGCAACGCCATCCATCTCGCTTCTGCTGCTCCTTGCTGCTTCCATCTGACATTACAAGTCCACACAGTGGACCTTGTTCTCCAGAAACACCTGGCCAGGTACTTGGTGAGATTGCACATTGGGTGGGCTTTGCTTGCTGAGTTCTGGTTGTGGGTGGTCCCGGCAAGTGTGCTGTGCTGTCCGTTTGTGTTCATTTCTGCCTTATGCCCTAACTCACCAGTCATGAAGGCCCTGAACACAGCATTTGCTTCCAGAGGGTTCTTACTGTGGGTGCTGTGGAGCCTGGTTCTCTGATTATGCACATCTAATTCTGGCTCCTTCCTGGGTGTGCAATAAATATTAGGAATTGTGTCTTGGAAGCTGTAGGTAGTTTTTAAGATTATCTTCTATGTGCCAGTGTAGGTGAACTCAGTATGTGAGAAGCTGTGTGATGCCATTTTTATAAGGTACATGCCTTGGTCATCTGTGTGGTAAGGCTTGGTATGAGCAGGACAAGATCTACGTTACCAAAGATAGAAATGCAAAGTGAGTTTTTTCTTTCAGACTCCATGAATTTGATGAGCAGGTGGCTGCCGTTCGGGAGGGAATGGCCCGAGTCGTTCCTGTCCCCCTTCTTTCTCTGTTCACTGGATATGAATTGGAGACAATGGTACGCCCCCGAGTGCTGCTGCCCTAGAACTGCCTTTTGCATATCGAGCCACCAAATCAGTGCCACTAGTTAACTTCTTGGTTAAATCTTGCACTTAATTTACATCTGAATTATGCTCATGCCTGGTGGATGAAGTGAAAACATGTTTGAAAAGTGGGTGTTCCCTGCCTGTGTCCTTCCTCCCCTTGCAGCCCCCCGTCCCACACCAGGGTGGAGCACAGGGTCAAGTGCACATCCACCTGAACACATGGGACCCGTCCCCCCAACTGTCCACTCTGGCTCTCACACACGTCCTGCCTGAAACAAGCCTTGGTAGAAAGAGTGATTGACTCTATACTGAAGTGAAAAGTCAGAAGTGTCAGCCAGCCCTGATGGTATGTCCCTCTGCAGGTATGTGGCAGCCCAGATATCCCTCTGCATCTCTTAAAGTCAGTGGCAACATACAAAGGAATCGAGCCTTCTGCATCCCTGATCCAGTGGTTCTGGGAGGTGATGGAGTCCTTCTCCAACACAGAGCGTTCCCTCTTCCTTCGCTTTGTGTGGGGCCGGACAAGACTGCCCAGGACCATCGCCGACTTCCGGGGCAGAGACTTCGTCATCCAGGTGCGGTTCCTGCATATCTTATGGTGTCAGCTGTGGGGGCATGCTCCTTGCACATGATCCTACAGCAGATTAGAAAATGGGACTCTCATGTTTGTGGTTTTTCCTTCTTCCTGGAAACAGTAATAAAAAGCACTCCCAACTTCTTTGATTTGATCACTCAAAATTTTATGACTATACGTCTTAGGTCTCACTTTCTACTTCTGGAAAATTTATATGGCCACCACCAGAAGGTATTGCTATTATGTCAGCATATTTGAGATTTTGAGCACACATGTCATTTAAAGCATGTCTTTGATTCTCTTGTTGAATTAGGTAAATTAAGTAATGTTGCTTACTGGGAAAAATAAGAGCACCCATCAGATTGAGAACAAGAGTCTTCTTTGATTTATAACTCTGTGGTTCAATGGTCAGAAACAGGCTTTGTTTATCTGCTGAGTCATGGGTGAAGTTAATTAACCCCCCTCTCCCTCCTCTACCCTGAGGCAACAGGTATGATTTTCCAGGTAGCAATACTGAGGGGATGGCAGACTTCCTTGGAGGGGCAGATTGGGGTGGAGGGTCCATTCTCCCTGCATGTTTGAAAGGATTTGGGGATGGGCTCCTTCCTGAGCACAGCCTGACTCCAGTCTTTGCCTGGGGGTGAAATAGTAGTCATTTGTCAGAGAGATCTTTGAGAGCAACATGTAGTTTTTCTCTCCCAAAGTACGTAATTCCTGGGTCCACAGTTCTTGCTGGCTTCATAGTGTTTATCTATAGTAGTTGAAAGGGGCTAATGGGTTTAAGGAGAATTCCCCAGGTAGGTGTGTGCTGAGCCCACGTCCTCTGCCTGCCTTGTGCCAGACCCTCTTCACAGCACTGATTTGTCAAAAGTAATTGCCACAGTAGCCAGTTGCTATTTTTGACTGTAAGTCCTAGGAATTATAGAGTTGCTCCTTTTGATTTCTAAAATGGGCTAGAGTATTTGTTTTCTGTACTTGGTTATTCTTAGCCAAAAATATTATGATTTTTGTGAGAGTCAAGAGTCTAATGAACATAGTAAAATAGATTAACAGTTCCACCTGTCCTTGTACATAGTCTCTGATTACTTAACATTTTTTCATCAATAGGTATTGGATAAATACAACCCTCCTGACCACTTCCTTCCTGAGTCCTACACTTGCTTCTTTTTGCTGAAGTTGCCTAGATATTCCTGTAAGCAGGTGCTGGAGGAGAAACTGAAATATGCCATCCACTTTTGCAAATCGATAGACACAGATGATTATGCTCGCATAGCCCTTACAGGAGAGCCAGCTGCCGATGACAGCAGTGACGACTCAGAGAATGAGGATGTGGATTCATTTGCTTCAGACTCTACGCAGGATTATTTAACAGGACACTGAGATGGAGAAATGCCATCGCAAGACACCACGAGACTAAGCAAGGAGGCAGAGTGCTGCAGTTTAGAGTGCAGGAGATAGTGTGTTTGATGAGAAATATTAGGTCTCTAAAATGCATGGGGGTGGGCAGGGAGACTGATCACTCATGACTGAACAATGAATGGAATAATGATCAGAAAATCAGCCTTGCATGTGGGGCACTATGTGGACACTAACATTTATTTTTGAGACTTAAGAGGGTCTTACCCATAATGCTGCATTACATGTAGGACTTCTGTGTTTACTACAATGTGTAAATGTTTATATAAATACTGAATTGCAGCATCCCCAAAATGAATAAAAAGCCTTTTTACTTGTGGGTGCAATAGATTGTTTTTTTTTTCTTTTTTCTTCTTTTCAAGTGTTGTGCATTGTCTTGATTGTACATTGGAAATACTGTGTAATGATTAAATCGTATTATAAATATTTCAATTAATATTACCCTGAATTTGTTTATTAAAAGTTTTTTGAACATTAAATGATTAGTATTACTTAAATGCATCTAGAGGTTATTTAAACCAAAATCAAAACAAAAAGGCCATTGGTCTCCCTCTTCTCCCCGGGTGCACATTTTAGCATATGCAGTATGTAACTTGAATTGAGGCCTTTCTGTGAGCAGTATCTATCATAGAAAGTATACTATATATAATGTTTGTGTCCTGTATATACCTAAATTTTAAGTCCCTATGAATAAAACATCTGTCATAAAAATGTAAACTGAACTTTCTTATCTGGTTAGACTAGCACTGGTGGATGTGCTACAACCAAAAAATAGTCTTTGATAGAGCATTAGTTAAAGCCATTCAAATCTAGTTTAGACTTTTTTGATTATAAAAACCAAACTCACTCCAGTGACAAAGGAGGAATGGGTAAAAGAATGGGTAGTTTCAAGGGGAGTGGCTGGTGGTGGGAGCTGGGGACCAGGAGCCTTCAGGATCAGTTCCCCTGTCCTCCAACCCCGCCTGTCCTGGTTCCCATCCCATTGGCCTGAGGTCAGGTGTGTGTTTCTGGTCCATTTGGCCATGGGGTAGGATTTGAGAGCTGTGTGTTCTAGAGTTGTGTGTATGGCAGGTTCTCTGCAAAGGGAAGGACTGAGAATAGGGTAGGAAAGTTGGCTAACAGGCCTGGTGTGCTCAAACTTGAGGTAAACTAGATGAAGGCAAAAGGAGATATTTTATGTTGGGAGACTGTTTCTTTATTCAGGGACACAATGTTTTGCACTGGAAAATCCAAAGAGAGAAAGTTTCTGGGAATTTATCCATGACCAAATTTGTGCATGCCCAGATTAGTCTTTTATTTTTACCTTGGCTCAAAATCTCCATAATCTGTGAGGTATTTTTTAAATCACCAACCTTTTTGTTGTCAGTCAGCTTTTGCTACATAACAAACTATCCCTAAATTTGGTGGCATACAAGATGCAACATTTGTTTCTCTCATGTATCTGGATTGGCTAGTCTTGGCTGAATGGCTCTAGACAATGGGTTAGGGCTCTGCTTCACATGCCTTTCTGACTACCCAGGGCAAGAGAACAGTTGAAAACAGGTGAGGCCTATGCTCAGAACTGAACTGTCCCTCCACCCACATTCTGAGGGCCAACTCCCTAACCAAGTGGACTGACAAATGTCTTTTGCCTCTAGAATAGCTGTTCTCAAAATCTTGTTCGAGGACCCCTTGGTTTCCCTTTCATGGTGTCCCATGAGGTTCTTCCTTTTCCAACTATATATCTACATGAAGCTAAATTTTCTTCATATCCTGCAACCAAAACTGTATTGTAATATATGGATGGCAGAAACAGAAATGAGATTCCAGCTATCTTCCCATAAGCCAGATGATAAAAAGATTAATAAACATGTTAACAGGACACTGAGATGGAGAAATGCCATCGCAAGACACCACAAGACTAAGCAAGGAGGAAGAGTGCTGTAGTTTAGAGTGCAGGAGGTAGTGTGTTTGATGAGAAATATTAGGTCTCTAAAATGCATGGGGGTGGGCAGGGAGACTGATCACTCATGATTGAACAATGAATGGAATAATGATCAGAAAATCAGCCTGCTAAATCACTAAATTTTTTAGTTTTGGAAAATAGTTTTTCAGAATAGTTTTCATGTTAATAAGTAATGGGTTTGTTGGGACACTTGCATGGTGCAGTTGGTTAGGCATCTGACTCTTGGTTTTAGCCCAGACTGTGGTATCGAGCCTCACATTGGGCTCGACCCTCAGCATGGAGTCTGTTTGGTATCCTCTTTCTCTTCATCTGCCCTTCCCGCTTGTGCACGCTCTCTCTCTCTTTCTCGCTCTCTCAGATCTCAAAGAAAAATAAGTAATGGGTTTATTTTATTTTAAAATGAATCAACATTTTAAAACATTTTAATTTTAATTTCCAATATGGTAATTATTGATAGATAGAACCTAGATAAAAATTACTGAATGAAAAAGCGTTCTGAGTCAAACTGCTGCAGAGGAGGGAACTGCAAAGTCATCACCAGAAGTGTGGTCCAGGGAACTGCAAACAGCTTGGACAGCCATGCCTTCTACCTACCTGGCTTTGTCTCTGCTGTGTTTGCACTGTTCAGAAGCAATTGCCTGAGACCGACCTACTTGTTAGGAGCTCTTTTTCTTTAACTTCAGAAATGCTGGAAGATTATCTCTTTCCTACATTTATTCCACTCCAAAAAAAAAAAAAAAAATAGGGACTTTGATTTTCATAGTAACGGTTTCTTCATTTTTGTCCAAGACAAATCTCTAAAACAGTTACTTGTCCTCTTCAATTTGATTTTTTAATCTTCTCTGATTTATGAGGCCTGAAGTTATAGTTCATTTTGGCAGATTGAAATTAGTGCAGCAGAACCTATGGAAAGGTAAACTGTAGGAAAGACAGACCCAAACTGTGCTACGAGTGGGAGTCTTCAGTCACTGATGAAGACTCCTTAATTTCATTAGCAGGTTCCATCAACATTTTAAACTGTGGATTAATCCCTTCTGAGGCAATTAGATGGTGTGATGCATCATGTGTGTTTTTCTACCAATAAAAGTAGTGGATGCACATTTACAATGCATATGAAACTGCATCTTTTTAGATTTACAAAAACTTAATATGGTGCCTGACACTAGTGTTCACCTTTAGAATCCCTGACAAATTCTTTTGGTTTTCTTAGCATAGACCACCTCCAATATTGCCCCCAGGGTCTGATAGCCTCCCCTTCCCTAGTGCTTGCTTACAGGGCTGCCAGCCTCTCGTGCCTCTATTCGAACTTGTCCACCCTCCATGCAACCACATGGCCATCTGCCTTGCTCTGCAGTTTATTCACTTGGTACACTCCATCCTTCAGATCCAGGTACAAACTTCGGGGGCTAGGATTGGTTTTCTTGAGCATGTCCCAGCCCTGGGACCAGGCCTGAGTATAGAGCAGTGCAGGGTGGTTGTGTAGTAGGTAGCCCCTGCTCCACCACTTGATTCATGACCAGGAGTGACTGCTGCCTCTGTGTTGTTGCTGGACACGGGGCCCAGTTCTGACAGGTCCACTTCCGGAAGACACACCTCATCTACAAATGGCGGCACTTGCCCCAGTGGCCATTTGAGCATGAGAGAATGTGGAGGCAGTACCTGGCTGACAGGTGTTCAACAATGAACGCTAAGGCGGGTTATTCATTTTCATCAGGCAGGACATACTGTCCAGCATCAAGGTGACCACTGGCTTCTGAGGTTGTCAACTAGAAACATCTGGGTTAACTAGAAATCTACGTATATCAGAAAGAGCTTCTTAAGTCCATGTATGTGTAAATTGTCTTGACTTGCAAAACTAGCTAAGATACTTTCATCTGGGGACAGTGGAAGAGAATAGAGAAGTCTGAGGTATGGGCAACTGGGCTTCCACATGCTGGCTATTCGAGTGTGGGGCCAGGCACTGGGGTTGGGGCCTCCTCCACATTGGGTCTGCTAGCCTGGGCAGCTAGGGAACACGGAGTGGGAGACCTCTGGGGTTTCATTCTGCTCCATGGACTGGGGTCTTCTGATCCATCCTAGCTCTTAATCTCAGTACAGCTCAGGCTTTAGCACTGACAAGGCTGATTAATCACTCCCTTTTTTGTAGGTAAATACTTTATAGCAAGGATCTCTGCTAGGACATGTCTCTTGGAAATCCCGATAGGCTCAGTAAGAAGGACATGAATCCTGGGCATGGAGGGGCTGGGGGCACGGATACTCCACCCTGAGAGCCTAGGCTCTGCCCTGCCAGACCTCCAGGGTGCCAGGCAGGCTGGCTGGGGCTTGTGCAGTCACTCAGGACCTCATGAATAGGCCACGAAGGATTACCCACTCCCATGGTATTAGCCCTAGGTCCTTCCAACCACAGGGCTACCCACAGTGAACGTCTTCCCCTTTGGAAATCTGAAAGGGAGTCCATGACCACGGGACTTCTAACTCATGAGGAGTCCATCTGAGAATAAAGTGGCCACAGGAGCGCCCAGGGATACCCAATTATCCCACCACCCTGCAGGCTGGGCAGTCTGGCACTGCTCAGAAGACACAAGTAGATGTCCAAATGCTGTCCAAGTACTCCCTGGCTCTAGGTTGCAGGCTGCAGGCTGCATGCTGTGGGTCCCTGAGCTGTCTGCTTGAGTGCAGGAACAAGGGGGTTGGGGGGGGGGCGGACCAAAGAAGGTTTGAGAACTGGTTCCACCAGCCCTGCTACACTACGGGGTCTTTTGGCCTGTGGATAGGTGAGCCCTGCTGTGTGCAACATGGGCCACATACTGTAAACTGCCATCAGGCCAAGAGTGGTTCCTGGCCTCCTGTTCTTGGTCTTGCTGGCATGTCATAGTGGCCACAGGCATTTGGTGTCACTGTTGTCCCTGAGAAATTCCTTGTGTGGCATTGCTGTGACCCCAGCCCCAGCTTTACACTCTGCTGTGCATGTGCATGCCCAGTGGAGGCACCAGTGCCCGGGTCCCTTTGCTATCCCTCCTCCTTTAATTGGCTTGGATGGAAAGAGGTCCTTGGAGGGACCATAATTTCTCAAAGCAGTAACATCCCAGGCTCAGCACAGGGCACAGGGAAACTTGAAGCTGACACACTGGTCCTAGTGGAGCTGGCACAGGTATAGGACTCTGGGCATTGCCCCCTGACTTACCCGGGCTGCAGTGGGCTAGACCTACTGCTGGTGGGGAGCCTCAGGGACACTGTTCTCATGGGTGAGCAGGTGTAAGGAGCAGGCCCTTCCCAGCCACAGGGAGCCCTGGTTCGTGGGCCCCCCGCCCAGCCACTTTTTTTTTTTTTTTAAGATTATTTATTTATTTATTTGACACAGAGAGAGAGAGAGCACAAGCAGGGGAAGCGGAAGGCAGAGAGAGAGAGAGAAGCAGGTTCTCTGCTGAGCAAGGAGCCTGATGCGGGGCTCGATCAGGACCCTGGGATCATGACCTGAGCCAAAGGCAGCCACTTAACCAACTGAGCCACCCAGGCGCCCCTCACCCCAGCCACTTTTCAAAGATTTTTTTTCCATATACAATTGCATCTACGCAATGAATTTTCCTCTAGCTCCTTACATTAAAAAATAAACTTTTAGAGCAATTAGGAGCAGTTCCTATTGCTCCACAGCTCATTACATTTTAAACTGCCTTTAAAGTGCAGACTTGAAGGCCAGAATTCCTCCCATCGTTTGCATCATGCCGTCATTGTTCCCTTGCTGCATCCTTGGCTAGGATGCAGTCTGTGGTGATTTAAAATATGGCTCTAATGGTCTTTGACATTTTTCCCATCAAGAACCGGAGACTGTGTCCTTCCCTTTGAACCTAGCCCCTGTGATATCTTGACCAATGGAGTATGATGGAAGTGACACATGCCAGTCCTGGGTACAGGGTTGAAGGAACTGGCAGCTTCCAATTCTTGTCTGTTGGGCCCCTGCCACCATGCTGTGAGGAAGTCCAAGAATCAGGGCAGAAGCCACATGGGAGGGCAGGCGATCCCACAACAGAAATGAGTGAGGGCACCTCCCGATACTTCCAGTCCCCGGTCTCAAGTTGCTTCCTGCCCTTTGTGCCACCTTGACTGTACTGGGGCTCAGATGAACTCTTTCCATGGTGCCTGAGTTCCAGACCCACGGCATCTGGGAGCATGATAAAATGGTTATTTTTGCCACGAAACTTGGGGTGGTTTGTTACATAGCAGTAGATAAAGGGCACCCATGTGAGTCTGCATTTGATTTTCCTTTCTCAGGTCACTCTCTCGGCTGGACTAAGAGACAAGAAAGCTGCCCTGGCTCTCTGCCCAGTGTCCCCTCTCTCCTACATCTCTTAGGGGTCAGTGAGGCTGGGCTGAGTTGAACCATCTGTGGGCAGCAGTGGGTGAACAGGAGTGTAGCCTACGCAGTTAGAGCAGGCAAAGGTTGGTGGCCAGAGAGGCCTGCACAGTGGGTGGTCACAGGGACCCCTGAGAGAAGGTAGGATTTCCAAAGGAGAGCTGCAGACAGATTTCCATGTGAAGTGGGGGTGCAGGACTGGGATGGAGATGGCTCTGAGTCACATCTGTCTGTTGAGGGTGAGAAGCCAGGGGCACTTCACTGGATCACCCACAAACACATAAAATATGCACATCCACACATCCATATAAAACCCACCACTACTTATATCATGTAAGCAAACGGATTTTATTACAGGTATTTCAGAATTTATACATCCAAGCACTGTATACTTGAAAAGAGCCACCTTTATTTAGCCTTTATGTCTGATTCCAATGATACTCCTCTTTGCTAAGACCATTTAGAAAGCTCCTATTTTAGAGTTTCCCTCAGGAATTTCCCAAGTCATCCAAGAAAAGTGTGACTCTACGGTTAGATTTTGGTGAAGTCTTCCTGCCCAGCTCAGGATCACCACATCATTTCTGAGACTGTCCCCAATCACTTGTGACTGAAGAAATTCAGAACTTCTCCATGGTACAGCACCAACACCATGAATTATGCTGTAGTTTCCACTAATATTATCTCCACCCAATCCTCATTCTTAACTGCCTGAATTCCTAATTGGACCTGGCTTCAACAAGCAAGAGGATGGGTTAGCAATGACTAAGGAGCCCAGAGATGGAGAGCTTGAAACTTAGTCCAGCATGGAACCCTGCTCTGTGTGGGCTTTGTTGCCATGTGGGTTGGGACATGTGGATGCCAATCCCTGGCAGGGGTGGAATTTCTTCCATAATTTGGGCCACGTGCACTCGCTCCTGGAGCAGGGATAGCTGATCCTACCACAAATATTTAACAGCTACATAAAGAATATTAGGGGCTTTTGCGGGGCGCCTGGGTGGCTCAGTTGGTTAAGCGACTGCCTTCGGCTCAGGTCATGATCCTGGAGTCCCGGGATCGAGTCCCGCATCGGGCTCCCTGCTCGGCAGGGAGTCTGCTTCTCCCTCTGACCCTCCCCCCTCTCATGTGCTCTTTCTCATTCTCTCTCTCTCAAATAAATAAATAAAATCTTTAAAAAAGAAAAAAGAGAATATTATGGGCTTTTGATGAAGAGGAAGAAGGAAGCATGCAGTCAGCCCTGCTGGCCAGGCTGGGTCAGCAGGTGAACGTTAGAAATACAGGCATCCGGCTGAGTCCACAGGTGAACATTAGTAACACAGGCATTAGTAAACTATGTGTTTGGCCATAGTTGCCCTCCTTGTGCTTCATGATCCTCCTTTGGACCTGTCGGCCTGCACACCAAGGCTCCCCAGGTGTGGATATTATTCTGTAAGGATGGCAGTAACCATTGAGGGTGCCTGCACATTCATACTCTGGGCCCCCGTGACACTCTCCTGAATTGCTGTTTCTTGAGGTGTTGGAGGAGGATGCTCAGGCTCAGGGATGAGCGTAGACACGTCAGCATTTCTGCTGTGGTCACAGACTCCACAGTGCCCTGCCCCACGTGGATGGAGTCACCAGGCACAGCACATGTGAGCTGTGTCCACGCATGACGTGCACGGTAATCGAACACGAGGTGTCTGAAATGACGTACTGGACCTTATCTCAGACAACTTGGGCTCCCTAGTGGTTGTGGCCAGCCCTGGGACTGCAGTGTGTCCCTGTTTCCATGTGAGGTTAATATGTCTGTGTATAGTGTATGCTTGTGGTATGTGTGTGTCTCCGTGTAGTTTCTGTTCTGTGTGTGTATTTGTGTGTCTATATGTCTGCCTGTATTTCCTTGTGTGTGTATGCAATTTATGTGTCTGTGTAGTGTGTGTGTCTATGTGTGTACTTATCTGTATCTGTGTTTAGTTTGTGTGTCTGTGTCTGATGCATCTGTGCGTGTGTTTGCGTATCTCTGTGTTGACGTCTCTTTGTGTGTGTTGTATGAGAGAAAGAGTGAGCTTTCCACAAATATGACATTGGCCACAGCCCTAGGCTGGAGAGGGAACAGGCAATGAGAAAATAAGAGGAATGCTGGTCAGGTTTATCAGCAATAGCTGAGAACTCTTCAAATGCAGAAGAGAAAAAAAGGAGGCAAAATAGTCCCTCAGTTTACTTTTTCCGAATTCTTGTTCATAGGGAAAAACCTGTACTGGGCTACCTTCTATCAACTAGACCTTGTAATGGGTACAGCGAGCAGACACTGTCAGCTTTCAGAGAGGGTCTGACCTTTTACCAAGAGCCTTTTTTCTCCATTTCCTGAGTCTCCTGTAGCTCTTGGGGTGAGGGAGCCCCCTCCGCCAAGTCCTGCTGGCCGCCTTGGGTGGGGGGGCGTTGCCCGCGGTGACGCCTGTGGGCGTGGTCAGGCTGGGAGGTGCGGAGGAGGGCTGCCCCGGCCCGCGTCCTGCGCCTGCAGTTTTTCTTACTCGGAGTATTGCTCTCCACTCAGCGTTCCGGAGCTATCAGTTTGGACCTTACAACTTCACTTTTGTTGAGAAAGATCGTCTTCAGGCCAGTGGGGAGAGAGGAGGTGAGGAACTAACCTGTCTGTTCTGGGGAGCAGGTAGGGTTTTAATAATCCCGTGTTCAGTTGTTCCTTTGTGGATCAGGGAAAGTTCGTCGGTGGGAAAATGAGTAGTTGGCATGAGCATAGGGCGCTCACTCCCACACCAAGCATTTTCTGGATTTGATGGGAGCAGCTCACTAAGAGGCAGGTTCCCAGGACAAACTGGGTCCCTCATTCCGGGGTGGGCCATGGGATATTGAGCGGAGTTTGGACGTGTCAGACAGCTAACGTTCTGCTTGAACTGCAGGGCGGCATCTGCTGCCACTGCCGGCTTCACACACGTGAGCGCTAGTCAGGCGTTTCTGTGCAATGGAATGCGCCGGGGGGGGACATTAAATCCCCCAGAGCCTCTTTTTTTTTTTTTTTCTTCACTCTGGCCACACACAGCGGAATAAGTGGATTTAATGTCACTAGCTCCTTCCAAGGACATGGATATTAAGCACAAGCTTCCCTGTGTGCGGACATTTTTGTGTTTACAGACCCAGACCTGGGCCAGGCGCTCAGCAGGTGCCTGGCGTTGCACCACAAAGGACTGGCTGCTTGTGAAGTCCTGCACAGCCAGGGTCTGGGGCACGGCACAGGGTCTGGGGCAGGGTGAGGACAGCCCTCAGACTCTGGGTTTGTGAGCCTTTGAGAGGTCACTGGAGACAAGAGGCAGCTGCACATGATCTAGGCTGCAGAGGGGAGCTTGGGGGGCATTGCCTGTCCATCAGAGAGATCTAAGCCTCTTGGGAAAGGGGAAAGGAGTAGAGCCCTTTAACTCCAGGGTGTGGGGGAGGGGGAGGTTGGGCGGAGGGTTGGGGTGCGGTGGGGAGGAGTTGGGCCTGCCGTGGAGACATGTAAGGCCAGAAAAGGGGAAGGATAAGGTAGAGGCTTAGAGGCTCAGAGGAGGTGGTCTGCAGAGGAGGCGTGAGCCGTTGTGCAGCTCGGCGAGTTTTCCAATCTTTCCTATATACTGGAAATAGAGAAAGAGACTCCACAGACCAGGTCTCTCTGGTTAGCTCCTGTGGGCGGCTGCACCACCTTGGGGGAGGCCCTTTCTTGTGCATCCTGGGGCGCCCCCACCGCATCCTCAGAGAGCGGGCTTCTCTCATACAGTCGCCCACGCACTGGGCACTTGGTGCTACCTGAGCGGCCCAGTCCTGCGCGCGGTGGGGCCCGACTTGGTGGCCTCTCTGGCCTCTCGGTGGTGAGGTTGGTGCTCTGGCCGCACCGCTGTGGTTTCCGTGCCCCCTACCCGATATGCACTGCGAAGCAGGAGGCACGCTTCACGGGAGACGGTAGTGAGGACTTGCCCCAGGGCAAATCTGTTTTTTGAGGGGCAAAGGACAGTTTCAAACTGGTTTGCAGGATGGACGGAAGTCCAAAACAATATAGCAACACAGGAATAAGGGGAACAGCTTGAAGTGCAGGTAGAAGAGACGGCCTCTCCTCGCGTGGGCGCTGGTGGCAGGGCCTGACATAAGAGTGGGTCCTGCCGAGGGCAGGAGGCAGCCCAGGGCGGCCCAGTTCCAGACTGCAGCCAGGGGGGCACCGCCCCTGGAGGCCTCTTGGGCGTGCTTCTGAGCACAACCCACTCGTTACCTTCCCTGCGCACAGCACAGGAAGGGCAACTCTCGTCACAGGATCGGAGACTGCGTAAAACGAGAGCATAAAAGGGCAAACAGTGCTGTTGGGTTGCACGTTCTAGAAACTTCTACCCAAGTTCACATGTTGCAAATCCTATCTGAAGGGATAAACGGTCAGACTGGCCTGGTGTGGGGCAGAGGCATAGCCCGCGCTGTGCTACTCACTGCAGAGACACATCTACCTCTTCGCAGGGCGAGCTGAGAAGGAGGCTGACCCCCGGGCCTGGACTGTACCGGCCCCCTCCCCCCAGGGGCTGTGCCTGTTCCTTTTCTGGCTTAATCAACTAGAACAAGTGCAGTGGACTCAGACCCCTGTGACGCAGCCACGCCCCCACGGACAGCCACGCCCCTGCAGACACAGACCCTACTACAGCCGCGCCCCTACAAACTGAGCCCTTACCTACCTGCCCAGGCAGCCACACCCCTAGACGGCTCTGAACTGACGGCCAAGCTTTGGGCCTGAGTAGTGCTTAACGTGGCAAGGAATACTGGATGACTGGAGTGTTTTGTTAGGACCTTAGACTGTCCGCAGGAGGAAAGCAATAGCTGCGGAGCGATTTCTTTTTAATAAGATTTTCACAGCAGCCAATATATATTTTTCTTTTTCTCTTTTCATTACTGTATAATGTCAACTGATTAAAGAACTTGAAGAAAAGTGTCCTTAAAATTTACGAAGGTACTATATTCCAAACGATGTATATTGTTGCTGCTGATTTATGCACTACTGTAAAACCAACGTGTCGGTCTTCATTCAGTAATTCAGTTTGTTTAATTGGCATGCCTGTACAGGGGACGGCACCGAATCCCCAGGACAGGAGGCAATGCGGTGCGCCAAAAAGACAGTTGTTTAGGTGCAGCTTTCTGGCCTGAGGGGCACCGAGGACAGGTTCCTGGGACCCCTGTCGTACTCGTGCTTCCTGTCCCTCATGCCTCTGCCAACCCATTTGCACCAAACCTGAGCTCTGCTCCATAATGCCAGCAAACTCTACTATGCCTACAAAACCCCAGCCAAGTTCTGCTGTCAAGAGCCATCAGAAGGGCCTGGGGGTGCCCAGGCCTGGCTTTAGCATCTGAGAAGACAACTCACAGATCCCCCCCTTCCCGCTTTGTTACATCCCCTCAATTGTCCGGTCATCCCTCAGGTCAGAGCAACTAACAACAACTGCTGGACCACGTTGAGAAGGGGCCAAAGGCAGAATTCCATTCCCTCCTCAGTAGGGGCAGGTATTGGAGCCTGTGTCTGGTGCCCTGTCCCTGTGCCTGAGCCCTGGCCTCTGGCCATTCTTGTACCCAGACCTGTCCTCCCAATGAGTTCTTCCCCAGGCTGTGGGCACATTTGCAGGAGGAGCAGCAAGGTCAAACCGCATGACCGGAAGCAGGGATGGTGAGCTTCAGCTCTGCCTCTAGGCAAGGCATGGGTAGGGGGTCAAGTCTGTGGCAGGACAGACCAAACCCTTAGCAGGAGGGGCCTAGGTGAGCAGGGCTCTTGCAGGACCTGGAGGGATCCTGGAGGGGAAGCACTGCTACAAGACTGCTGGGGAAGGAAGCAGGGCCAGAGGACACATTCAGGACCAGGTGGGAAGACAGGAGCATTCCATGGGGTTTGAAATGTCAGCCATAATATCTGTATTTTTCTAAAAGTTGGTGGCAATTTGGTCATTTTGGTATGAATCTTGCTCAGAAGGAAAGGACTGGGCTCAGCCATGGTGGAGGCTGGGCTGGCAGAGGGGCACTGCCCCTTTGTTACCACTTAGACCTCACATAGTGGCTACCGCACCTCTGTCCCTGCTCAGGACACAACTGCACCCAGGGTCTCAGGGGTGTAGCCCTTCTTCTGCTGACTGCGGATGTTCTATCCCAGTCTGAGCTCAGCCCAATGCTTAGGGCAGGCTCTGTGGAGTCTTTTTTTTTTTAAGATTGTATTTATTTGACCGAGAGAGACACAGCGAGAGAGGGAACACACGCAGTGGGAGTGGGAGAGGGAGAAGCAGACTTCCTGCTGAGGGAGGAGCCCGATGCTGGGCTCAATCTCAGGACCCTGGGGTCATGACCTGAGCCAAAGGCAGACGCTTAACGACTAAGCCACCCAGGCACCCCTCTGTGGAGTCTTTAGGGGTGAGCCCCAGGCATCTCTCTGCAGGTCAGACATATTGGGCTCAGTGGGGAGAGGCCAGGCTGAGACTGTGGGCCCCAGAAAAGTGCAGCCACAGACTGGGATGCTGGGAGGTGTTCCCAGAGGTTAGTCTGTGGGTAGGATGTTGGGAGAGTCCTCTCAGAGGATGGGCTGTGGCCTGGGATACTGGGGGGCATTCCTAGAGGATGGGTAGTGGGATGGGGTATTGGGGTCCTCAGAGGACAGACTGTGGGCTGCAGTGTTGGAAGGTGTTCCAAGAGAGTGGTCCATGGGCTGGGGTGTTGGGGTCCCACCAGAGGACAGACTGTGGGACTGGAGTGTTCCAGCCACCTGTATGAAAATTAATGGCCAGGTGCAAGCAGCAGGATTTGGGATATGTTTAGAAGAAATGGATGAGAAAGGTAAGAGAAAAAGAGAGACCTCTGGGTGAGCAGAGCCCTTTGTGACCTTGAGAAGGTAGCCAGGAACTGGGCTGAACAAGAGCAGAGGCACTGGGCAGTGCTGAACCAGGGTGCAGAGGACGCTGTGAGTGGGAGACTCAGCTCAGAGCTAGTTGGGTCAAAATATAGACATCTTCAGAGAGTGGCCAGTGTTTAAAGCCAATCCTGAGATCTTCTAGGGATGGTGGGCCTAAGGTGGAGGCTGGGAAGAGTGGAAGGAGCCAGCAAAGGTGAATGAGGAAGAGCTACAGCCTCAGTGAACCCTGAGAAGGCAGGGTTCTAAAAGAGAAGGCAGTGCAGGGAAGGCTGCTGAGAACCTGAGAAAGGGCCAGAGCTTTTTTTTTTTTAATGTTATGTTAATCACCATACATTATATCATTAGTTTTTGATACAGTGTTCCATGATTCATTGTTTGCATATAACACCCAGTGCTCCATGCAAAACGTGCCCTCTTTAATACCCATCACAAGGCTAACCCATCCTCCCACACCTCTCCCCTCTAGAACCCTCAGTTTGTTTTTCAGAGTCCATCGTCTCTCATGGTTCGTCTCCCCCTCCAGTTTCGCACCCTTCATTCTTCCCCTCCTGCTATCATCTTCTCCTTCTTCTCCTTCTTCTTCTTCTTCTTTCTTCTTCTCTTTTTTTTTTTTAACATATATTGTATTATTTGTTTTGGAGGTATACAGGTCTGTAATTCAACAGTCTTGCACATTCACAGAGCTCACCATAGCACATACCCGCCCAATGTCTATCACCCAGCCACCCCATCCCTCCCACCCCCACCACTCCAGCAACCCTCAGTTTGTTTCCTGAGATTAAGAATTCCTCTTATC
>NC_138377.1:104350235-104388003 GCF_054177405.1 Leptonychotes weddellii
TATATTGTCTGTGTTCCTTTCTGGTCTATGTTGCTTTTAGGGTCTCTCTTTGCTTAGAGGACCCCTTTCAAGATTTCCTGTAGGGCTGGTTTCGTGTTTGCAAATTCCTTTAGTTTTTGTTTGTCCTGGAAGCTTTTTATCTCTCCTTCTATTTTCAATGACAGCCTAGCTGGATATAGTATTCTTAGCTCCATATTTTTCTCGTTTAGTGCCCTGAATACATCATGCCAATTCTTTCTGGCCTGCCAGGTCTCTGTGGATAGGTCTGTTGCCATTCTAATGTTTCTACCATTGTAGGTTACAGGTCTCTTCTCCCGAGATGCTTTCAGGATTTTCTCTTTGTCTCTGAGACTCATAAGTTTTACTATTAGATGTCAATTTTATTGATTTTGAGAGGGGTTCTCTGTGCTCCTGGATTTTGATGTGTTTCCTTCCCCGATTTAGGGAAGTTCTCTTCTATAATTTGCTCCAATATACCCTCTGCCCCTCTCTCTCTTGCTTCTTCTTGGATCCCAGTTATTCTAATGTTGTTTTATCTTATGGTATCACTTATCTCTCGAATTCTGTCCTCGTGATCCAGTAGTTGTTATCTCTCTTTTTCTCAGCTTCTTTATTTTCCATCATTTGGTCTTCTATATCACTAATTATCTCTTCTAATTTATCCTAGCAGGTAGAGCCTCCATTTTTTATTGCACCTCATTAATAGCCTTTTTGATTTCAACTTGGTTAGATTTTAGTTCTTTTATTTCTCCAGAAAGTGTTTCTCTAATGTTTTCCATGCTTTTTTCAAGTCCAGCTAGTATCTTTAAAATCATCATTCTGAACTCTAGTTCTGACATCTTACTAATGTCCATATTGATTAGGTCCCTGGCAGCCGGTACTGCCTCTTGTTCTTTTTGTTGAGGTGATTTTTTTCTGTCTTGTCATTTTGTCCAGAGGAGAAGAGATGAATGAGAGGACAAAATGCTAATAGGGTAACAACGTCCCCAGAAAATATGCTCTAAACAAATCAGAAAAAACCTCAAGCAGGGGGAAAAGAAAGGGAAAGAAAGAAAAAAGAAAACAAAAAAGAAAAAGAAAAAGATAAAAACAAACAAAAACAGAACAAAACAAAAAAACCAGAATATGATCAAATATGATCAGGCTGGTGCATAGATCAATGCCACACACTAGATTTTGGGCATATTTTGGTCTGTTAGATGAAAGTGCCTCCCAAAATTTTAAAGAAAGAAAAACCTATATATGCACAAAAATAAGGGTTAGTAAGATAAAGGGATGGAATATGACTGTAAAGATGAAAATTATAAAAAATTTTATAAAAGTAATTGATAAGATAAGAAGTTGTTTGAAAAAAGAAGGAAGAGGATTTAAAAAAAATAAAAGGAGAGAATGTGATCAGGCAGGAGACTAGAACAAATCAATACACTAGAGATTTAGGGTATATTTTGATCTGTTAGAAGAAACTGTATCTCAAAATTTTAAAGAGAGAACAACTTATATATATATACCAAAAATAAGGTTAACTACTATGAAGGGATGGAATATGATGCTAAAAATGAAAAATAAAAAAGATTTTTTTTAAAAATGGTATTGATAAGATGTTGGTTGAAAAGGGGAAAAAGAAAAATTAAAAAAAAAAGACAGTTAAAAAAAATTAAGTTTGAAAGACTAAAGAATCATGGTAAAAATCCATGAATTCTACGTGCAGTATTTCCCTAGTGCTGGAGTTCTGCCGTTCTCATTGATGGGTAAAGTTGGTCTTGGCTGATCTTCTGGAGGAGGGGCCTGTTGCCATGGTTCCCAAATGTCTTTGCCAGAGGTGGAATTGCCCCGCCTTTGCCTGGTCGGGCTACGTCATGTGCTCGGGTTTGCTCTAGGGAGCTTTTGTTCCCTGCAAACTTTCCGTACAGCTTTGGAGGACGAGAGTGAAAATGGCGGCCTCCTAGTCTCCTCCCCAGAGGAGCTGAGAACTCGGGGCCCATTCCTCAGTGAGCCCCCAGAGAAAAGCAGTCAATCACTCCCATCTCTCTGGTCTCTGGCGGCACTCTGTGCTCACCCAGCCTGTGACGGTGCATTTCTACCTCTGGCACTCTACCCTGTGTGGAGTCTCCAATCCCAGCCGATCCCTGCGGTGCGCTCCCATGCTGCTCCTCCTGGGGGAGGAAGGGGAATCTCCCCAGATCTGCCGCTTGTTAGGTCTCTGCTGGAGGAGCAGTGGCCCGACTGTGCCCTGGTCACGGTTTATGGCAACCCCAAGATGAGAGCCCGTGCCTCAGCTCTGTCTCTGCAGCCGGCCTCCCTGCTCTAACACCTGGGAGCTCTGCTGCACTCAGGCACCCCCGGTCTTTCTGTGACCCCGAGGGTCCTGAGACCACACTGTCCTGCGAGGGTTCCATCCCCCGCTTAGCCACTGGAGTGAGGTCCCTCAGCGGAGCTGACTTCTACAAGTTCCAATTTTGTGCTCTGCGGCTCTATCACTTGCCAGAAGCAGCTGATGGAGGCCCCTCCCCCGCTGTCTATCCTCCTGAATATCGCCTCAGATTCACTTCTCCGCACGTCCTACCTTCCAGAAACTGGTCGCTTTTCTGTTCAGAGTTGTTGCTATTCTTTTCTTCCATCTCCTGTTGAGTTCATAGGTGTTCAGAATAGTTTGATCCCTATCCAGCTGAATTCCCGAGACCAGATGAAATCCACGTCTCCTAGTCCTCCACCATCTTGCTCCACCCCCCTTTTCATAATACTCTCTTACAATTGTTTGTATAGCTGCAGTATTGGTTTTTATTTTTCCTCTTTCATTTGTAATTTTATTTATTTGTTTCCTTTTGTTTTTTGATAAGTCTGGCTAGAGGTTTATGAATTCTCTTTATCTTTTCAAAGAACCAGCTCCTGGTTTCATATGTCAGTTCTATTTTTTAGTTTCTATACATTTATTTCTGTTCTAATCTTTATTATTTCCTTCTTTCTGCTGGTTTGGGTTTTATTTATTGTTCTTTCTCTAGCTCCTTTTGGTGTAAGTTTAGGCTCTTTATTTGAGATTATTCTTGCTTCTTGAAATAGGCCTGTATTGCTATGAACTTCCCTCTTAAGACTGATTTTGCTGCATCCCAAAGGTTTTGGGCTGTTGTGTTTTCATTTTCATTTGTTTCTATGTACTTTTTGATTTCTTCTTTGATATCTTGGTTAACCCATATTATTTAACATCCATGTATTTGTGGTCTTTCCAGGTTTTTTCTTGTGGTTGACTTTTAGTTTCACAGCATTGTGGTCAGAAAAGGTGCATGTATGACTTCAATCTTTTTGTATTTGTTGCGGCCTGTTTTGTGTTGTAATATGTGATGTATCTAGAGAATATTCCATGTGAACCTGAAAACAATGTGTATTCTGCTGTTTTAGGATGGAATGTTCTGAATATATCTGTTAAATCCATCTGTTAGTGTGTCATTCAAAGCATTGTTTCCTTGTTCGTTTTCTCTTTAGATGATCTGTCCATTGATGTAAGTGTGGTGTTAATGTCCCCTACTATTATTGTATTACTATCAGTTAGTTCCTTTATGTTTGTTATTAACTGTTTCATGTATTTGGGTGCTCCCATTGTCATGCACAAGTACTTATACTTGTTAGATCTTCTTGGTGGATTGTCCCATTTATAATTATGTAGTGTCCTTCTTTGTTGTTACAGTCTTTGTTTTAAATATATTTTGTCCAATATAAGTATTGCTACACTGGCTTTCTTGTCACATTCATTTGCATGATAAATGTTTCTCTATCCCCTCACTTTCAATCTGCAGGTGTCTTAAAGTAAGTCTCTTGTAGGTAGTGGCAGAGAGATGAGTCTGGTTTTTTCTATCCATGCTGTCTTTTTGATTGATGCATTTAGCCCATTTATATTTCAAAGTAATTATTCTTGGATATGTATTTATTGCCATTTTATTACTTATTTTGTGGTTGTTTCTGAAGTTTTTCTCTGATCCTCTCTTCTTTCTCTCTTTCATGGTTTGCTGGTTTTCATTAATGATATATTTGAATTTCTTTCTCTTTATTCTATTAGTGTTTTTTGATTGTGGTTACCATTAGGTTTGTATACAACACATTCTGCATAGAACAGTGTATATTAAGTTGATGTTCACTTAAGTTTGAACCCATTTCTTTACTTCTTTACTTCCTATGTTTTAGGTATATATATATATTTTACATCCTTTTATTTTGTGAGTTCCTTGACTGATTTTTTACAGATTTTTTTTTTTTTTACTGCTTTTGTGTTTGCTACTTTCATACTCTGACTTCTGATTTTTCCTTTGTACTCAAAGAGTCACCTTTAATACTTTTTGCAGGGCCAGTTTAGTGGTCATAAACTCCTTTAGTTTTTGTTTGGGAAATTCTTTATCTCTCCTTTTATTGGCTGCATATTTTTTCCATTCAGCACTTTGAATATATCATGCCACTCTCTTCTGGCTTGCAAAGTTTCTTATGAAAAATCTGCCTTTTGCCATGTAGGATTTTCTGTGTATGTAACTGTCTTCTTTGGTTTTGCTGCTTAAAAAATTTTTTTCTTTATAACTACATTTTGCCATTTTAATTATAATATGTCATGTGTGGATCTGCTTTTGTTGATTTTGTTGGGAGTTGTCTGTGCCTCCTGAATCTAGATATCTGTTTCCTTCCCCAGATTAGGGAAGTTTTCAGCTATTATTTTTTCAAATAAATTTCCTACTCCCTTTCTCTCCCTTCTTCTTCTGGGACTCTTATTATATGAATGTTATTACATTTCATGCAGTCACTGAGTTCCCTGTCTATCATCATTTGTCTTTCTTCTGTCCAGCTTGATTACTTTCCATTACTCTGTCTTCTAGGTCATTAATTTATTCTTCTGCTTCTTCCAGCCTGCTGTTCATTCCATTAAACGTGTCTCTCATTTCATTTATTGAACTGTTCATCTCTGCTATACTATTCATTATCTCTGTGTTAAGGGTTTTATGGATGATTTCCACTCTTTTCTCAAGTCCAACGAGTATCTTTATGATCATTACTTTAAATTCTTTATCAGGCTTATTATTTATATCTGTTTTGCTTAGATCTCTGGTTATGGCCTTGTCCTGTTCCTTCATTTTTTCAAATTCCTCTGTCTTCTCATTTTAAGTCTCTGTGCCTGTTTTTATGTTAGGGAAGTCAGCTCTCTCTCCTGTTCTTGAGGGTAATGGCTTTATGAAGTGGTCCTATAGTGCCCTGCTGTGTAGTGTTCCTTGTTCCCCAGAGCTGTTTCTTCAGGGAGAGTCTCCAATGTGTGCTGTGTGCTCTGCTATTGTGTCCTGGTCTCTTTATGCTTTAGGCCAGTGATCTGCAGAGGCTCTCAGTCTGTTGTGGGCAGTGTTTTGTCCCTGCCCTGAATGTGCTGAGTTTTAACTAGGTGTGCTCTAGTCCACTTTTGAACTGAGACCTATTGCCACCACTGCCAGAACCAAGCCCTGCAAAACTCCTGGGCTGGGAGATGTGTTGTGAGCAGGGGTTGGTTGGTCTTCTGGGAGAGGGGGCTGCTGCACTGGGACTGAGGCACACATGACTGTGAAGGGTGGTTCCACCAAAGCCTGGGGGACAAGACTTGGTGTAAGCAAGTTAGGTAGCAAGTGTCAGTGCTGCACTGCTTCCCACAGGTGGCCCTCTGCTTATTCTGAGGGGAGGGGGAGGGAAATGGTGCCTGCCAATTCCTTTGTTCCTAGAAGGGTCTCTCTTTGAGTGCTGCCTCTCTGGGACATGCTCTGAGATGAGCAAATAACCTCTTCTCTGTGGGCCCCAGGCACTTTTAGATTGCTCTTTCCACACTGTATGTCCACATGCTATTTTCCCTGCCCTCTCTCTAAGAGCAGACCAATGCTCTTCAGGCTCTCTCTGAGCCAACGCTACTGACCTTTAAAACTCCAGGCTTTAAGCCCCACTGTTTGCAAGAACTCACGAAGTTTGGTTCCTCTCGCTTTCCAAGCCAGTTGCTTTGGGGATTTGTCTTCCCTGTGTGGGCTCCCTTATACATTAATCTGTCTTGTGCCCTTCTCTAGGACCATGGTTCCATCCCCACTGCAGCAACCGTGATCCATTTCTCTCCCAAACTGGATCTCTGCACTTCCTACCTTCTTTGATGTGGCCTCTTCTCTACCTTTAGTTGTGGAGTTTGTTCTGCCAGTCTTCAGGTTGGTTTCTGTGGTCTTTAGGATGATTTAATGGTTATTTAGTTGTATTTGTGGGACAAGCTGAGCCTAAGGTTTTCCTACTCTGCTGCCATCTTCCCTTCCCTGACAGTTCTTTATGTATTCAGGATATCAGTCCCTTTCTGGATATGTGATTGGCAAGTATTTTCTCACAGTTCATGGCTTGTTCTTTTTATCCTCCTATTAGTCTATTACAGAGCAAAAAATTGTAATGTTGATTAAGTCCAGTTTACCATTTTTTCTTTTTATGGATTGTGCTTTTGGTGTCAAGCTTAAGGCTTTTGGCCTAGCCCTAGATTCTGAAGATTTCTCCCTATGTTTATTTTTAAAATGTTTATAGTTTCACATTTTACATTTAAGTCTGTGATCTATTTTGAGTTAACTTTTATATAAGTTATGAGACATAGATAGAGGTGCTTTTTCTTTTGCCTATGGATATCCAATTACTCAAGCACCCTTTGTTGAACAGGTTGTCTTTCTTATGTTAAATTGCCTTTGCACCTTTGTCAAAATCCACTGGGCATATTTGCATAAGTCTATTTATGAGTTCTCCCTTCTGTTGATCCGTGTGTGTATGACTCTGCTCACACCACACACTCTTAGTTACTGTAACTATAGAGTAAATCTTGCAATTTGGTAGATTGGTCCTTCCACTTTTTTCAAATTGTGTTGGGTATTCTAGATCATTTGCATTTCCATATAAATTATAGAATAATCTTATTTATATCTATAAAATATCATTCTGGCATTTGATAAGAATTGCATTCAACCTGTGTATAAATTTGGGGAGAATTGTCATCTTTACTATGTTGAGTCTTCTAGTCCATAAACATGATTTATCCTTCCATTTATTTAGATATTTGATTGCTTTCATCAGTTTTTTATGGTTTCCAGCATATGAGTCAGTACATGTCTTATTAGATGTACACTTAAATGTTTAATTTTTTAGCAATTATAAATTGTTTTGTTTTGTTTTACTTTATTTTTTTAAAAGATTTTATTTATTTATTTGACAGAGAGAGAGAGAGAGAGAGACCCAGAGAGAGGGAACACAAGCAGGGAGAGTGGGAGAGGGAGAAGCAGGCTTCCTGCCAAGCAGGGAGCCTGATGTGGGGCTCAATCCCAGGACCCTGGGATCATGACCTGAGCCAAAGGCAGACATTTAATGACTGAGTCACCCAGGCGCCCCTGTTTTGTATTTTTAATTTTGATGTCAACATGTTCATTGATGGTATATGGAAATATAGATTTTTAAAATATTTATCTTGGATCCTGTGACTTTGATGAACTCAGGCTATGAGGGTTTTTTTTTTTTTTATAGATTTCTTGGGATTTTATTATGTAGAAAATCATACCATCTGCAAATTGGGACAGTTTTATTTCTTCCTTTCTGCTCTCTATGCCTTTTCCCTTTTCTTGCCCTATTGCACTGGCTACAACTTCCAGTATCATGTTGAATAGGATTGGTGAGAGTAGACACCCTTGCCTTATTCTTTTTTCTCTTTTTTTGGTGGGGGGAGTTTGCAGTTTTATGTATGTATGTATGTATGTATGTATGTATGTATTATTTGTTTCAGAGGTACAGATCTGTGATTCAACAGTCTTCTTACACAGTTCACAGCACTCACCATAGCACATACCCTCCCCAATGTCCATAACCTCACCACCCCATCCCTCTCACCAACTTCCACTCCAGCAAACCTCAGTTTGTTTCCTGAGATTAAGAGTCTCTTATGGTGGGCGCCTGGGTGGCTCAGTTGGTTAAGCGACTGCCTTCGGCTCAGGTCATGATCCTGGAGTCCCGGGATTGAGTCCCGCATCAGGCTCCCTGCTCGGCAGGGAGTCTGCTTCTCCCTCTGAACTTCCCCCCCTCATGTGCTCTCTCTCAAATAAATGAATAAATAAAATCTTTAAAAAAAAAAAGAGTCTCTTATGGTTTATCTCCCTCTCTGCTTTCATCTTGTTTCATTTTTTCCCTCCCTTACCCTATGATCCTCTGTCATGTTTCTCAAATTCCTTATATCAGTGAGATCATATGATAATTGTCTTTCTCTAATTGACTTATTCACTTAGCATGATAATCTCTAGTTCATCCACATCATTGCAAATGGCAAGATTTCTTTTTTTGATGGCTGTATAATATTCCATCATATATATACCACATCTTCTTTATCCATTCATCTGTTGATGGACATCTAAGCTCTTTCCATAGTTTGGCTATTGTGGACAATGCTGCTATAAACATTGGGGTGCATGTGCCCCTTCCGATCACTACATTGGTATCTTTGGGGTAAATACCCAGTAGTGCAATTGCTGGGTCATGGGGTAGCTCTATTTTCAACTTTTTGAGGAACCTTCATACTGTTTTCCAGAGTGGCTGCACCAGCTTGCATTCCCACCAACAGTGTAGGAGGGTTCCCCTTTCTCTGCATCCTTGCCAACATCTGTCATTTCCTGACTTGTTCATTTTAGCCATTCTGACTGGTGTGAGATGGTATCTCACTGAGGTTTTGATTTGTATTTCCCTGATGTCGAGTGATGTTGAGCACTTTTTCATGTATCTGTTGGCCATTTGTATGTCTTCTTTGGAAAATGTCTGTTCATATCTTCTGCCCATTTCTTGATTGGATTATTTGTTCTTTGGTTGAGTTTGATAAGTTCTTTATAGATTTTGGATACAAGCTCTTTATCTGATATGTCATTTGCAAATATCTTCTTTGGTTGAGTTTGATAAGTTCTTTATAGGTTTTGGACACTAGCTCTTTATCTGATATGTCATTTGCAAATATCTTCTCCCATTCTGTCAGTTGTCTTTTGGTTTTGTTGACTGTTTCCTTTGCTGTGCAGAAGCTTTTTATCTCGATGAAGTCCCAATAGTTCATTTTTACCCTTGCTTCCCTTGCCTTTGGTGATGTTTCCAGGAAGAAGTTGCTGCAGCTGAGGTCAAAGAGGTTGCTGCCTGTGTTCTCCTCAAGGATTTTGATGGATTCCTGGCTCACATTTAGGTCTTTCGTCCATTTTAAGTCCATTTTTGTGTGTGGTGTAAGGAAATGGTCCAGTTTCATTCTTCTGCATGTGGCTGTCCACCTTTCCCAATGCCATTTGTTGAAGAGACTGTCTTTTTTCCATTGGACATTGTTTCCTGCTTTGTCAAAGATTAGTTAACCATAGAGTTGAGGGTCCATTTCTGGGCTCTCTATTCTGTTCCATTGATCTATGTCTGTCTTTGTGCCAGTACCATACTGTCTTGATGATGACAGCTTTGTAATAGAGCTTGAAGCCTGCAATTGTGATGCCTGTGACCGAGTGTTTCTCTCTGGCACATGACCCCATTTGGAGTCTCCGAACCCAGCAGATTCCTGTGGTACTCTACCACACCGCTCCTCCTGGGTGAGGAAGGGGAGTCTCCCCAGATCTGCTGCTTGTTGGGTCCCTGCTCAAAGAGTAGTGGCCCGACTGTGCTGCGAATCATGGTTTATAGCAACCCCAAGCTGAGAGCCCACTCCTCGGCTCTGTCTTTGCAACTGGCTTCTCTACTCTGATACCTGGGAGCTCTGCCACACTCAGGAACCCCCGGTCTTTCTGTGACCCCGAGGGTCCTGAGACCACACTGTCCCAGCGAGGGTTCCACCCCCCACTTAGCCACTGGAGCAACGTCCCTCATCAGAACAGACTTCTAAAAGTTCTGATTTTGTGCTCCACTGCTCTATCACTTGCCGGTAGCTGGCTGACAGAGGCTCCCTCCTCCCTCCCTCCCCCCTCCCTCCCTCCTTCCCAACTTTGGGAAGTTGGTCTAACTTCCCAAATATTGCCTCAGATTCACTTCTCCGCACATCCTACCTTCCAGAAATTGGTCACTTTTCTGGTCATAGGATTGCTGCTATTCTTTTCTTCGATCTCCTTTTGAGTTTGTAGGTGTTCAGAATGGTTTGATAGCTATCTAGCTGAATTCCTGGAATGAGACGAAATTTAGGTCTCCTACCTCTGCCATCTTGCTCCTTTTCCCCTCTTGCCTTATTCTTGATCATAGAGGAAAGCTTCAAGTTTCTTTACATTAAGTATGTTGTTTACTGTTTTTTGTAGATATATTTTTCAAGTTGAGGAATTTCCCCTCTATCCCAATATTCTTTAAGTTTTTATCATGAGTGGGTGTAGAATTTTGCCATATGTTTTTCTGCATCAGTTGATATGATCATGTGATTTTTCCTCTTTTGCCTGTTAATATGGTAGATCATATTGATTGATGTTTTTATTAGCTTTATTGATATATAATTAACATCATATAATACATCCATTTAAAAGGTATAGTTCAATGCTTTTTACTATATCTACTCAATTGGATGACCATCACCACAGTCAATTTTAGAGCATTTTCACTAACCCAAAATGAAACTCCATATGCATTGTCACTCATTTTCCTTGGATTTTTCTCTCCTCCCTTAATGGCAAACACTAATCTGTTTTCTGTCTCTATAGATTTGCCTATTCAGAAGATTTCATATACAAATGGAAGCAGGCAACATGTGCTCTTTTGTGACTGGCTTCTTTCACTTAATGTTTTCAAAGTTCATCCCTGTCATAGTATGTATCATTACACTATTTATTTTCATTGTTGAATAGTGTTATATCATATGGATATACCACATTTTATTTATCCATTGATCAGTGATGGACACTTGGGTTGTTTTTACTTTTTGAGTATTATGAATAATACTTTTATAAAAAATGTACATGTTTTTGTGAGGGCAAGTGTTCTATTTCTCTTGGTTATCTACCTAGAAGTAGAATTACTGAATCATACAGTAACTGTATAGTTAACATTGATCAATTTGTGAATACTGAACTAGTTTTGCATCTCTGGAATAAACTACACTTGGTCATGGTGTATATTATATATTGCTGAATTTCCTTTGCTAATATTTTAAGGATTTTTGGTTTGTAATTTTTCTTTTCCTCCTTCCCTCACTTCCCCTCCCTCCCTTCCTCCCTCCTTCCCACCCTCCTCCCTCTCTCTCTTCCTTCCACCCTTTCCTTCCTTCCTACCTTCCTTCCTTCTCTTTCTTTCTTCCCTTTCTTTCTTTCTCTTTTTCTTTCTTTGTTTCTCTTTCTTTCTTTTTCTTTCTTTCTCCCTTCCCTTCCCTTGCTTTCCTTTTGCCTTTCCTTTTCCCTTTCCTATAGGCCTCTGTCTGATTTTGGTATAAGGGTAACACTAACCTCATAATATTACCTCGGAAGTGTACCTCATCTTTATTTTCTGGAAGAAATTGGGTAGAATTGGTGTTAATTCTTCTTTAAATGTTTGGTAGCATTTTTCAAATAATCATCTGGGTCTGGAGATTTGTATTTTGGGAATTTAAAAATATAAATTCAGTCTACTTAATAGTTACAGGATTATCCAACTTATCTATTTTATTTTTTCAAATTTTTAAAAATTTTATTTTATTATGTTAATCACCATACATTATATCATTAGTTTTTGATGTAGTGTTCCATGATTCATTGTTTGCGTATAACAACCAGTGCTCCATTCAATACATGCCCTCTTTAATACCCATCACCAGGCTAATCCATCCCACCATGCAAAATAATTCTATGTTGACAGTTCTTTTGTCTCATTTCTTGAAAAAATATGGTGCCACTTCTTCTGCCTCCACGGTCATTTGAATAGTTTTTACCTTATAAGTATGTTGTCATTTCTGTTAGTGGTTTCAAGGTTTTTTTCTTTGTCTTTAGTTTTCAGAAGTTTGTGATATGTCTTGATGTGGGTTTCTTTGGATTTATCCTTTTTTTAGTATCGTTAAGTGTCTTAGATCTGTAGGTTTATGTGTTTTGCCAAATTTGGGGAGTTTTCAGCCATTCAAGTATTTCAAGTACTTTTCAAGTATTTTTCAAGTACTTTTTTCAAGTACTTTCAGGTACTTCAAGTACTTTCAACTCCTTCAAGTACTTTTTCATAATCTTTGTCTTCTGGGATTCTGATTACATGAATGTTAAATCTTGTTATTATACCACATGTTTCTGACGTTCTGTTAATTTTTTTTTTTACTCTATCAGATTGGATTTCTGTTGTTCTGAGTTCTTTTCTCACCACCCCCATCTTGTTGTTGAACTCATCTATTGAGTTTTTAATTTTGCTGTTGTGTTTTTCACTTCTATTTGGCTCTTCTTTTCTGAGACTATTTCTTTGCTGAGAATTTCTATTTTTTCCCAATGTTCCAAGTGTGTCTGTTACTTTTTGTTGATGTGTTTTTATTTTGATTGCCTTAAAAATCTCAGTCAGATAATTCTAACATCTCTCATCTCAGTGTTGTTATCTATTTTCTGTCAAGTTGAGGTTTTCCTGGTTATCACTGTTGATAGCTGGGTTTTTTTTTATTGAAATCTTATGAGTTTCATTGCACATTTTGGGTATTATAAGACTCTATATTCCTATCAGTGCATGTTTAACTGGCTTCCTCTGACACCACTCCAGCAGAAGTGCCTGGTACTGCCTCATTGCTTCCAGGTGGGGTTAGAAGCCCAAGTTTTTCACTTGGCCTCAGTTGGCATCAAGATGAGGAAGGATTCTCTATTATTGCTGGGCAAGGATGAGAACTTTGGCTCCCCACTGGGCCTCTGCTATACCATCCCACATGGAAGAAGGTAGTTCATCTTACTACTTCTAATGACACCATTGGGGGTTTCCTCATTACTGCCAAGCAGTGGTTAAAGTCCTGACTTTCCACTTGGCCTCCTCTGACACCTTAGCAAGAAGGAGGAAGGGTTCCTTTTATTGCAGGAAGTTATCTCTGCCCTCACAGGGAGGTGAGGGGTGTGTAGGGAGGAGGTGGGACTCCCTAACACCCAGCAGAGATGAACATCCCAGATCCTCATCAGTCTTTTCTGACACCAGTAGGGATGGGGGCCTGGGCCCCTTATTTTAGCCTGGGGAGGGTAGAGGTTTAAGTACCTCACTTGGCCTTTGCTGTCTTGGGTGGATGTGGGTTTGCAGCATTTGGCTGCAGTAAAGCAATTATTGCTTACAAGTTTTTTGTTCTACTAAGCTGTGCCTTAACTGCTCCTTTAGCTAGAAAAAGTAGGCTTTTCTTGGTTTGCGCTTGTTGGTGTTTCCAGGTTGCCAACTTCTTTAGCACCCTGTCTGGGATATATGAGACAAAATAAAAATTCAGGGGCTTCACTGATGTGTCATTTCTGTGTCCCTAACCAGTTTTCTTTCTTCTCTACCTTTCAGAGTCTTCTAATGGTTGTTTTATACAAAATGTCAGGTTTTTCATTGTATTTAGCAAGAGGAAGAGGGAAAAGTAGGTTTACTCTGTCTTCCTGGGAGCAAAAGTCCCGAGATGCATCTTTTTAAAAATTATTTTAATTAATTAATTTATTTTTAAAGATTTTATTTGAGAGAGGAGAGTGAGAGAGAGCACAAACAGGGCAGAGGGAGAGGAAGAAGCAGACACCCCACTGAGCAAGGAGCCCAACACAAGGAGCCCCTATCTTTTTAATTTTTTAAATTAAAATGTTAGCAAGGGTGTCGAGAGAGGGAAACCCTCTTGCATTGTAAGTGGGAGTGCAAACTGGTGCAGCCACTCTGGAGAACAGTTTGGAGGTTCCTCAAAAAGTTAAAAATAGGGATGCCTGTGTGGCTCAGTCGGTTAAGCGGCTGCCTTCGGCTCAGGTCATGATCCCAGGGTTCTGGGATCAAGCCCTGCATTGGGCTCCCTGCTTGTGTTCCCTCTCTCTCTGTCTCTCTCTCTGTCAAATAAATAAATAAAATCTTTTTAAAAAAGTTAAAAATAGAACTACCTTACAACCCACTAATTGCACTACTTAGCTATTTGCTTAAAGAATACAAAAATAGATTCGAAGGGGTACATGCACCCAGTGTTTATAGCAGCATTGTCAACAACAACCAAACTGGAGAGATTCCAAATGAACAGATAAAGAAGATGTCACATATATACACACAGTGGAGTATTACTCAGCCATCAAAAAGAATGAAACCTTGCCATTTGCAACAATGTGGACAGAGCTAGAGTGTCTTATGCTAAGTGTAATAAGTCAGAGAAAGACAAATACCATACAATCTCACTCATATGTGGAATTTAGGAAACAAAACAGATGAACATATGGGAAGGGGGAAGAGAAAAAAAGGAAAGAGGTAAACAAGCCATAAGTGACTCTTAATGATAGAGAACAAACTGAGGGTTGATGGAGGGAGATGGTTGAGGGATGGGCTAGATGGGTGATGGGTATTAAAGCGGGCACTTGTGATGAGCACTGGGTGTTGTATGCAAGCAATGAATTACTGAATTGTACTCCAGAAACCAATATTGCTCTGTATGGTAAATAATAAATTTTTTAAAAATTTTTTTAATTTGAATTCAATTAGCCAACATATAGTACATTATTAGTTTAGGATGTAGAGTTCAGTAATTCATCAGTTGCATATAACACCCAGTGCTCATCACATCACATGCCCTCCTTAATGCCCCTCACCCAGTTACACCATCCCCCCCCACCTCCCCTCCAGCAACCCTCAGTTTTTTCCTATAGTTAAGAGTCTCTCATGGTTTGTCTCCCTCTCTGATTTCTTTCCATTCCATTTTCCCTCCCTTCCCCTATGATCCTTCATGCTGTTTCTCATATTCCACATATGAGTGAAACCATATAATTGTCTTTCTCCATATCCTTGCCAATACCTGTTGTTTCTTGTGCTGTTAATTTTAGCCATTCTGACAGGTGTGAGGTGGTATCTCATCATGGTTTTAATTTGCATTTCCCTAATGATGAGTGTTGACCATCTTTTCATGTGTCTGTCAGCCATCTGAATGTCTTCTTTGGAAAAATGTCTATTCATATTTAGGTCTTTATGATCATTTAGGTTTTACATCCATTTTGAGTTTATTTTTGTGTATGGTGTAAGAAAGTGGTCCAGTTTCATTCTTCTGCATGTAGCTGACCAGTTTTCCCAACACCATTTGTTGAAGAGACCCCTTTTTCCATTGGATATTCTTTCCTGCTTTGTTGAAGATTAGTTGACCATATAGTTGTGGGTCCATTTCTGGGTTCTGTATTCTGTTCCACTGATCTATGTGTCTGTTTTTGTGCCAGTACCATACTGTCTTAATGACTACAGCTTTGTAATAGAGCTTGAAATCCAGAATTGTGAAATCCAGTTTTGTTTTTCTTTTTCAGAAATGCTTTGCATATTTGGGGTCTTTTGTGGTTCTGTACAAATTTTAGGATTGTTTGTTCTAGCTCTATGAAAAATGCTGATGGTATTTTGATAGGGATTGCCTTAAATCTGTAGATTGTTTTGGGTAGTATAGACGTTTTTAGCAATGTTTTTTCTTCCAATCCATGAGCATGGAATGCTTTTCCGTTTCTTTGTGTCCTCTTCAGTTTCATTCATAAGTGTTCTGTAGTTTTCAGAGTACAGATCCTTTACCTCTTTAGTTAGGTTTATTCCTAGGTATCTTATGGTTTTTGGTGCAGTTGCAAATGGGAGCAATTCCTTGATGTCTTTTTCTGCTGTTTCATTATTGGTGTATAGAAATGCAAGAGATTTCTGCACATTGATTTTATATCCTACAACTTTGCTGAATTCATGTATGAGTTCTAGCAATTGTTTTGGTGGAGTCTTTTGGGTTTTCTACATAGAGTATCATGTCATCTGCAAATAGTGAAAGTTTGACTTCTTCTTGCCAATTTGGATGAATTTGATTTCTTTTTTTTTTTTTAAAGATTTTTATTTATTTATTTGACAGAGAGAGACACAGCGAGAGAGGGAACACAAGCAGGGGGAGTGGGAGAGGGAGAAGCAGGCTTCTCTCAGAGCAGGGAGCCCGATGCGGGGCTTGATCCCAGGACTCTGGGATCATGACCCGAGCCGAAGGCAGACGCTTAACGACTGAGCCACCCAGGCGCCCCTGGATGAATTTGATTTCTTTTTGTTATCTGATTGCTGAGGCTGACTTCCAATACTATGTTAAATAGTAATGGTGAGAGTGGACACCCTTGTCTTGTTCATGACTGCTGGGGAGAGGCTCTCAGTTTTTCCACATTGAGAATATTATTAGCTGTGGGTTTTTGTATAGGGCCTTTATGATATTGAGGTATATTCCATCTATCCCTACTTTGTTGAGGGTTTTAATCAAGAAAGGATGCTGTATTTTGTCAAATGCTTTTTCTGCATCTATTGACAAGATCATATGGTTCTTATTCTTTCTCTTATTAATGTGGTGTATCACATTGGTTGATTTGCAAATGTTGAACCACCTCAGGATCCCGGAAATAAATCCCACTTGATCACAATGAGTAATTCTTTTAATGTACTGTTGAATTTTTGGGGCGCCTAGTTGGCTCAGTTGGTTAAACATCTGCCTTCAGCTCAGGTCATGATCCTGGAGTCCTGGGATCGATTGAGCCCCATGTCTGGTGTCTGCTTCTCCCTCTGTCCCTCCCCCTGCTTTTATTCTCTCTCTCTCACTCAAATAAATAAATAAAATCTTTTTAAAAATGTACTGTTGAATTCAATTTGCTAGTATTTTATTGAGAATTTTTGCATCCATGTTCATCAGAGATATTGTCCTGTAATTCTCCTTTGTAGTGGGGTCTTGGCCTGGTTTTGGAATCAATACTGGCTTTGTAGAATGAGTTTGGAAGTTTTCCTTCCCTTTCTACTTTTTTGGAACTTTTTTAGAAGAATAGATATTACTTCTTTAAAGGTTTGGTAGAATTCTCCTAGAAAACCATCTGGCCATGGACTCTTGTTTGTTGGGAGATTTTTGATTACTGATTCAATTTCTTTGCTGGTTATAGGTCTGTTCAAATTTTCTATTTCTTCCTGTTTCAGTTTTGGTAGTTTGTAGGTTTCTAGGAATTTTTCCATTTCTTCCCTGTTGCCCAGTTTCTTGGCATATACTTTTTCATAGTATTCTCTTATAATTTTATTTCTGTTGTCTCTCCCCTTTCTTTCATGATTTTATCTATTTGGGTCCTTCTTCTTTTCTTTTTCATAAGTCTAGCTAGGGGTTTGTCAATTTTGTTAATTCTTTCAAAGAACCATCTCCTGCTGATCTGTTCTACTGTTTGTTTGTTTTTTTTTTTTTAATTTCTATATCACTGATCTGTTCTACTCTTTATTATTTCCCTTCTTCTGAGGGCTTTACACTTTATTTGTTCCTTGTCTAGCTCCTTTAGTTGTGAGGTTAAGTTGTGTATTTGAGATTTTTCTTGCTGCTTGAGGTGGGCCAGTACTGCAATATACTTCCCTTTTATGACTGTGTTTGCTACCTCCAAATGGTTTGGACTGTCGTGTTTTCATTTTTATTTTCTTCTATGTATTTTTTCATTTCTTCTTTAATTTCCTGGTTAACCCATTCATCCTTTTTTTTCCCCTTTGTTATTTTCTTTTTTGCCTCTTCTTGTATAAACCCTTGTTTGGAGGGCTGACTTTCAATAGATCATACTGAGGGGAGCTGCCCTGCTACGTACAAAACCCCGACCCAGAAGCAGGTCATCTAGGAATGGTTTAGCATCAGGTTCCCCATGAACATGCATTGCGTGACGGGTGAGGGGGCGGCCCCCTTTCTGCCCACACCTCATTTCGCACATTCATTCTTTAGTAGGGTGTTCTTTAACCTACATTTATTTGTGGTCTTTCTAAATATTTTCTTGTGGTTGACTTCAGGTTTTATAATGCTGTGGTCTGATAATATGCACAGTATGATCTCGATCTTTTTGTATTTGTTGAGGGCTGATTTTTGACTGAGTATGTAATCTATTCTGGAAAATGTTCCATGTGCACTAGAAAAGAATGTGTAGGGGCACGTGGTTGGCTAAATTTGTTAGGCTTGGACTCTTGATTTTGGCTTAGGTCATGATCTCAGGATTGTGGGATGGAGCCCAGTGTTGGGCTCTGCAGTCAGGAGTCTGCTTGAGATTCTCACTCTCCTCTTCTGCCCTTCCCCCATGCATGCTCTCTCTTTCTCTCTCTAAAATGAATAAATAAATCTTAAAAAAAGGAAAAGAATTTGTATTCTGCTGCTTCAGGATGAAATGTTCTGAATATGTCTGTAAGTCCATGTGGTCCAGTGTATCATCATTCAAAGCCATTGTTTTCTTGTTGATTTTCTGCTTAGATGATCTGTCCATTGCTGTAAGTGGGGTGTTAAAGTCCTCTACTATAATTGTATTATTTTCAATGAGTTTATGTTTGTTATTCACTGATTTTATTCATTTAGGTGCTACTGTTAGATCTTCTTGATGGATAGACCCCTTAATTATGATATAATGCCCTTTCTCATATCTTGTTATAGTCTTTGGTTTAAAGCCTCATTTGTCTGATATGGTATTTGTTTTTTTTTTTTTTAAATTATGGTTAGTTAGCCAACATATAGTACATCATTATTTTTTGATGTAGTGTTCAATGATTCATTAGTTGTATATAACACCCAGAACTCATCACAACACATGCCCTCCTTAATGCCCATCACTCAATTACCCCATTCCCCCAACCCCCTCCCTTTTGTAACCCTCAGTTTGTCTCCCAGAGTCCAGAGTCTCTCATGGTTTGTCTCTTTCTCTGATCTTCCCATTCAGTTTTCCCTCCCTTCCCCTATGGTCCTCTGCACTATTCCTTATGTTACATATGAGTGAAACCATATGATAATTGTCTTTCTTTGCTTGATTTATTTCACTTAGCATAATCCCCTCCAGTTCTATCCATGTTGATGAAAATGGTAGGTATTCATACTTTTTCTGATGGCTGAGTAATATTCCATTGTATATATGTACCACATCTTCTTTATCCATTCATCTGTTGAAGGGCATCTTGTCTCCTTCCACAGTTTGGCTATTGTGGACATTGCTGCTCTGAACATTGGGGTGCATGTGCCCCTTCTTTTCACTACATCTGTATCTTTGGAGTAAATACCTAGTAGTGCAATTGCTGGGTTGTAGTGTAGCTCTATTTTTAACATCTTGAGGAATCTCCATACTGTTTTCCAGAGTGGCTGTACCAGCTTGCATTCCCACCAACAGTATAAGAGGGTTCCCCTTTCTCCACATCCTCGCCAACATTTGTTGTTTCCTGTTTTGTTAATTTTTGCGATTCTAACTGGTATAAGGTGGTATCTCATTGTGGTTTTGATTTGTATTTCCCTGATGGCTAGTGATGATGAACATTTTTACATGTGTCTGTTAGCCATTTGTATGTCTTCTTTGGAGAAGTGTCTGTTCATGTCTTCTACCCATTTATTGACGGAATTATTTGTTTTTTTGGATGTTGAGTTCCAGAAGTTCTTTATATATCTTGGATATCATCCCTTTATCTGTAGTGTCATTTGCAAATATCTTCTCCCATTCCGTGGGTTGCCTTTTAGTTTTGTTGACTGTTTCCTTTGCTGTGAAGAAGCTTGTTATCTTTTTAAAAAGATTTTATTTATTTATTTGAGAGAGAGAGAGAGAGACAGCACAAGCAGGGGGAAGGGCAGAGGGAGAGGGAGAAGCAGGCTCTGCACTTCTCCAAGGACCCCGGGATCATGACCTGAGCAAAGGCAGATGCTTAACCAACTGAGCCACCCAGGCACCCAGAAGCTTGTTATCTTGATAAGTCCCAAAAGTTCATTTTTGCTTTTGTTTCCCTTGCCTTTAGAGATGTATCTTCAAAGAAGTTGCTGTGGCCCACGTCAAAGAGGTTACTGCCTATGTTCTCTTCTAGGATTTTGATGGATTCCTGTATCACATTTAGGTCTTTCATCCATTTTGAGTTTATATTTGTGTATGGTGTAAGAGAATGGTCCAGTTTCATTCTTCTGCATGTGGCTGTCCAATTTTCCCAGCACCATTTACTGAAGAGACTTTTTTTCCATTGGATATTCTTTCCAGATTTGTCAAAGATTAGTTGACCATAGAGTTGAGGGTTCATTTCTTGGGTCTCTATTCTGTTCCATTGATCTATATGTCTGTTTTTGTGCCAATACCAGGCTGTCTTGATGATCATAGCTTTGTAATATAGCTTGAAGTCAGGCATCACGATGTCCCCAGCTTTGTTTTTCTTTTTCAACATTCCCTTGGCGATTCGGGGTCTTTTCTGGTCCCATACAAATTTTAGGATTGTTTGTTCCAGCTCTGTGAAAAATGTCAATGGTAATTTGATAGGGATGGCATTGAAAGTGTAGATTGCTCTGGGTAGCATAGACATTTTAACAGTGTTTATTCTTCCAATCCACAAGCATGGAATGTTTTCCCATCTCTTTACATCTTCCTCAATTTCTTTCATAAGTGTTCTGTAGTTTCTAGAGTATAGATCCTTCATCTCTTTGGTTAGGTTTATTCCTAGGTACCTTATGGTTTTTGGTCCTAGTGTAAATGGAATTGATTCCTTAATTTCTCTATCTTCAGTTACATTGTTAGTGTATAGAAATTCAACTGATTTCTGTGCATTGATTTTGTATCCTGCCATGTTGCTGAATTGCTGTATGACTTCTAGTAATTTGGGGCTGGAGTCTTTTGGGTTTTCCACATAAAGTATCATGTCATCTGTGAAGAGAGAGAGTGTGACTTCTTCCTTGCCAATTTGGATGCCTTTTATTTCTTTTTGTTGTCTGATTGCTGAGGCTAGAACTCTAGTACTATGTTGAACAATAGTGGTGAGAGGGGGCATCCTGTCATGTTCCTGACCTTAATGGAAAAGCCCTCAGCTTTTCCCCATTGAGAATGATATTCGCTGTGAGCTTTTCATAGATGGTTTTTATGATATCGAGGAATGTTCCCTCTATCCCTCACTCTGAAAAGTTTTAATTAGGAAAGGATGCTGTATTTTGTCAAATGCTTTTTCTGCATCAATTGGGAGAATCATATGGTTCTTGTCTTTTCTTTTATTGATGTGCTCTATCATGTTGATTGATTTGCGAATGTTGAACCACCCTTGCATCACAGGACTAAATCCCACCTGGTCAGTGGTGGATAATCCTTTTAATGTACTGTTGGATCTTATTGGCTAGGATCTTGTTAAGTATTATGGCATCCATATTCATCAGGGATAGTGGCCTGTAATTCTCCTTTTTGATGGGGTCTTTGGTTTTGGGATCAGGGTAATGTTGGCCTCATGGAACACGTTTGGATGTTTCCCTTCCGTTTCTATTTTTTGGAACAGCTGCAGTAGAATAGGTATGATTTCTTCTTTAAATGATTGGTAGAATCCCACTGGGAAGCCATCTGGCCCTGGACTCTTGTTTTTTGGGAGGTTTTTTATTACTGCTTCAATTTCTTTACTGGTTATTGGTCTATTCAGATTGTCCATTTCTTCCTGTTTCAGTCTTGGTAGTTTATAAGTGTCCAAGAATGCATCCATTTCTTCCTCATTTCCTCGTTTGTTGGCATATGCCTGCTGGTAATAAGTTCTAATAATTGTCTCTATTTCCTTGGTATTGGTCGTGATCTCTCCCCTTTCATTCATGATTTTATTGATTTGGGTCCTTTCTCTTTTCTTTTTGGATAAGTCTGGCCAGGGGTTTATTGATCTTATTAATTCTTTCAAAGAACCAGGTTTTAGTTTCATTGATCTGTTCTACTGGTTCTGGTTTATATTTCCTTGATTTCTGTTCTAATCTTTATTATTTCTCTTCTCCTGCTTGGTTTAGGCTTTATTTGCTGTTCTTTCTCCAGCTACTTTACATGTAAGTTTAGCTTGTGCATTTGGGATTTTTCTAATTTTTTGAGAGAATCTTGGATGGTTATGTATTTCCCTCTTAGGACCACCTTTGCACTATCCCATAGGTTTTGGACCAATGTGTTTTCATTCTCATTAGTTTCAATGAATTGTTTACAATCTTCTTGAATTTCCTGGTTGACCCAATCATTCTTTAGCAGGATGCTCTTTAACTTCCAAGTGTTTGAGTTCCTTGCAAATTTATTCTTATGGTTGAGTTGCAGTTTCAAAGCATTGTGGTCTGAAAATATGCAGGGAATAATCTCAATCTTTTGGTATCAGTTGAGACCTGATTTGTGACCCAGTATGTGCTCTATTCTAGAGAAAGTTCCATATCCATTTGAGAAGAATGAGTATTCTGTTGTTTTAGGATGGAATGTTCTGTATATATCTACAAAGTCCATCTGGTCCAATGTGTGATTCAGAGCTCTTGTTTCTTTGTTGATCTTCTGCTTAGATGATCTGTCCATTGCTGTGAGTGGAGTTTTGAAGTCTCCTACTATTAATGTATTATTATCAATATGTTTATTTTGGTTATTAATTTGTTTATATAATTGGCTGCTCCCATGTTGGGGGCATAGATATTTACAACTGTTAGATTTTCTTGTTGGATAGACCCTTTAAGTATGATATAATGTCCCTCTATGTCTCTTATTATGGTCTTTGGTTTAAAATATAATTTGTCTGATATGAAGATTACTACCCCAGCTTTCTTTTGAGGTCCATTAGCATGGTAAATTGTTCTCCATCCCCTCACTTTCGATCTGGAGATATCTTTAGATTCAAAAAAGGTCTCTTGTAGACAGCATATGGATGGGTCCTGCTTTTTTAATCCAATCTGAAACCCTGTGTCTTTTCATAGGAGCATTGAGCCCATTTACATTCAGAGTAACTACTGAAAGATATGAATGTAGTTCCATTGTATTGCCTGTAACATCCCTGTTTCTATAGATTTTCTCTGTTTCTTTCTAGTCTATGTGACTCTTGGAATCTCTCTTCCCTTCCAAAATTCCCTAATATTTCTTGCAGGGCTGGCTTGGTGGTTGCATATTCTTTCAGTTTCTGCCTGTCCTGAAAGCTCTTTATCTCTCCATCCATTCTGAATGACAGCTTTGCTGGATAAAGTGTTCTTGGCTGCATGTTCTTTTCATTTAGTACCCTGAATATGTCTTGCCAGCCCTTTCTGGCTTGCCAGGTTTCTGTGGACAGGTCTGATGTTATTCTAATATTCTTCCCTCTGTATGTCAGGAACCTCCTCTCCCTGGCTATTCTCAGGATTGTGTCTTTGGCTGTAAAATTAGCAAGCTTCACTATTATGTGTCAGTGTGTTGACTATTTTTATTGATTTGGGAGGGGTCCTTTCTGCCTCTTGGACTCGAATGCTTGTTTCCTTCCCCAGATTAGGGAAGTTCTCAGCTATGATTTGCTCAAATATACCTTCTAGCCCTCTTTCTTTCTCCACCCCCTCGGGGGTCCCAATAATTCTGAGATTGGAACATTTAATGGTATCATTAATCTCTCAAATCCTTTTCTCTTGTGCTACTAGCAGCCTATCTCTGTTTTCCTCAACTTCCTTTCCACCAGCTTATCTTCTAGATCACTAATTCTCTCTTCTGCCTCATTTGCCCTGGCTGTTAGAGTATCCAGTTTAGATGGTATCTCATTCATAGCATTTTTTTAGTTCAGCCTGATTAGATCTCATATCTGCTCTTAGAGATTCTATATTGTCACTAGGGCTTTTTTCAAGCCTAGCTATTGACTTTATGATTACTATCCCAAATTCTATCTCTGACATCTTGCTTATATCCATATCCATTTGTTCTGTGGCAGAGGACATTGTCTCTGTTTCTTTTCCTTATTGAGAGTTCCTCCTCCTAGTCATTCTGTTGAGGGATGGTTGAGTGAATGAGCAGAGGCCAATTCTGTTGAGGGATGGTTGAGTGAATGAGCAGAGGCCAAAATATCAACCACAACCCAAGCAAGATGCACCCTAGCAAAATCTGAAGTGGTCAGAAGCCACAACCAAAAAACAAAGCCAAAATGAAACACAAGAATAAAATTAAAAAATTAAAAAAAATTTAAAAAGTGGGGGATGCAAAAACCCATAAAACCATAGGATAAGACAGAAACAAAGGAGAAAGTCCTTACCACCCAGAGTTAATAATATTTTGGAGGCTGGGTCTTTTTGGTCTTCTGTTCTATGCATATGCCATGTATATATTTATTTCAAGAAAAATATCCTAGTCTAACAATGTTGTTTTCTGTACCCTTAATATTTCCCACTACCAATCAGTATCCCTTTAGATCATTTTTAGTTGCATAGTATTTCATACTGTGCACATATTACAACTTACTTAACTAATGCTTTCTTGTTGAATACTTAGGTCATGGCTAGTGTGAAATGTGCTACAATGTTCATCCTTGGAGATGAGCATACACTGTTTCCCATATGATATTAGAATGCTGGAACACTGGAAGGGCCTCATTATAAGAGACCAAAAAATAGCAAGGGTAGAGAGAGACTGAATGGATTCCATATGGGTTCCCTAAGGTGCAAACAATATTCCCAATTTGCTTTTCATCAACAGTGGTTTCTTTCTGGCTAACCTAGTGAGAAGAGTGAGAACGGAACATGCATCTAGAGAACAAAGATGGTGGGCTGACCTCTGGTGTGCTGGAGATGGAGCTACATCAGACATCTTCTCCCATGTGTGCTGGCCTGGGAAGGCCAGAACTGACAGGACCTGTCACCAGCAACTGCAGGCTACAGCAGGGAGTCAACAAAGCAGACCCCTCAACCCCCTACCCCAGCAGGGCAGCTGGGCAGAGCTGCTGGGCATCTGTGGACCGAGATTTTGATTCATTCCTCACAGAGCAGAGGTGAGTTTATAATAATTTTATCTTGTAAATGTGGAATTCACAAATATTGGATTTCTGTGAGTGGTTCCCCCATTTTTTGTCGGAAAATTTTCAGATATTATGCAAGAAATGCAAGAATCTTTCTAGCACTTTCCTGGCCTGTGTTGAATGAATGCTTTTTCTAAAATGTGGCTAACATAACTCCAAAAGGTAATAAAAATAAAGAGAGATTTTTAGGATGAAATTTGCATTTACTAGATTATTTTAAGGCATTAAAAGTATTACATGACTTTAAAAAGGATATATATTTACATACTTATATATATAATATGCATATATATATATCTTAGAACATGCTTTATTCCTACAAATATGTCAAGTGAATTAATTGAATATTGTTTTTCATGTTAGAAAAATCTAGATTTACATAAAAAAGAACTTTTGATAAACCCTTAAATATTTACCAAAGTAAAGCCAATAAATAGATATAAAAGCATCCTATAAGTGTCTATTCATACCCATGTAGGGACATCTTGTTTACCCTGCAGATCTGGGTATCCTTGTCCCCACAGGCATTAAGTCCTGCTCAGGGCAGTTGCTCAGCCAGAACCTGACCCATACAGTACCAGTGGTCTAATGTTGAAAAAGGCAAAGCATCACAGAAATGCATACAAGTGTGGTGTAGAGCCCCACCACCTGCCATGATCCTGTCCCCTCCTCTTCTCTAGGGTAAGACCTATCCCAGCTTACTGTTGATCTCACCAATGTGCAGGTTCATACTTTCACTGTTTGTTTATGTATCACTAAATAGTATATGCTCTTGTTTTGCTCTTTTTGTCCAACTTGTTTTTGGGATTTGTCAGTGTGGCTGCCTGTAGTTTTTGTTAATTCATTTCAATTGCTAGCATAAGATGTCAGTATATGAATATCCCACAGTTTATATGTCTTCTCCTGTAGGTAGCTATTCAGTGTCTACCCCACTCCCTAGTATTTTGCTATTAAAAACTACAACACATTTTCTCATATAGGTTTTCTAGGGTATAAGTGAGGGGGATTCTCTAGAGTATCTCTCTACTTGAGAATGAATGTCGGTTCCTAAAGTGTATGCACCTTAGGATTTACTAGATGTACCAGATTCATAATTGTATCAATTTACCCTCCCACCTTTACAACATTTGGTGCTGGGGGACTTTAACATAAGAAGATGTGATACATGTGATGTGCTATGTCATGGTTTGCAAGGAAATTTACATTTCCTTGTTGACCAGGAAAGCAGACCTTCTTCCCACATGTTTACTAAACAGTTAGGTTTGTTTTTCATAATGTACAATCTCATACATTTTGCTCAATTTTCTAATGAGGTGTTAATATTTTTCTTTCTGTGTTGTGGGTTTTTTTTTTTTTTAATTCTTCATATTAACCATCTTTGGTCCTGTGTTGCAGGGTCTTCTCCAAGCCAGAAGATCATCTTTTCTTTTTAGTTATGATTTTTAAAAAAAGATTTATTTAATTATTTTAGAGAGAGAGCACAGTTGGGAGGGGCAGAGGGAGAGAGAGAATCTGAACCAGACTCCATGCTGAGCATGGAGCCCAGTGTGGGACTCGATCCCATGACCCTGAGATCACAACCTGAATCGAAACCAAGAGTCAGATGCTCAACCCACTGAGCCACCCAGGTGCCCCTATTTATGTTTTTTTTTTTTAAGTAAAGTATTTAATATGATTATATTTGTAAATCTTTCATGGTTTTGTACTCTTTTTTGGGGTTAATATTTTTAAGCTCAGATATTTTTAAGAACTCCATTTCCTCTCTGATTTCATAAAAATTGTCTCCTGTTTTCTAAAAGTTTTAAACTTTGCTCTTTAGATTTAGCTCTTTTACCAACCTGGAATTTATTTTTAAATCACCTTTCCTTCCCCTCTCTTCTTTCATCCTTCCCTCTTTAGTACTTAAAAATATAATAATACATACCAAAAAACAAAACAAAACAAAAAAACCCCCCAAAACCCCGTACAGCTTTTGATAAAAATTTTAGGTCTGAAATGCATGAATAATTAAGGGCACCTTGGAAGGTGAAGGAATACCTCCAGAATTTCTATGTAGGATTGGATTAGGGCAGACTGTGGGGAAGCTGGGGCTGAAGACCTTCTCTGGAAGCTGTGTTGACCTGGTACATCAGCTATCTTTTGCCAGACACCAAATACAAACTTCACCATGTGGGTTGTAGGGTGGTGTCTAACCCCTTATGCCAGTGCAGGTGTGGCTGCCAGCTGACTTAGGGGCCCCATGGGCCACCTGCCTCTCATCCTTCCAAAGGCTTCATCACTCAGGAGCGGAGGTGGTCATAAGCTTCTGCCACCTCATGTTTGCTAACATCTCACCAGCAGACTGAAGGTCAGAGTCACATCTTGTGCTCTGAGGGTCACCAGATAGAATGTAGGTTGCAAATGTGAATTTCAGATAAAAATGAATATTTGGGGGGAAGTTCTCAGACTAAAAAATTACTTGTAGTTTATCTGACACCAAATTTGCCTGGGCACTCTATTTTTATTTGCTAAATCTGACCACATGTTGCTCAGGATATGCTCCTCTCTGGAGACTAGAGCTCCTGTGGGCCAAAGGTGACCATAGTTATGTCCTGTGACAGCCCTGCTGGCTGGGTGGTGCAGGGAAGGTCCACAGGTTGGGAGCAAGGGGGTTAAGAGTAGATGGCAGCCAGGAGGCAAAGGCCATAGGGGAGACAGGTCCCAGGGCCAGTAGAGATGAGTACTCTTGAGCCACAACTTCTGCTGAGCTTGTTCCAGGAGAGGGAGCAACAGTAACCAGGAAACCTGTAGGGACAGCTCACAAAAGACCCAGGGGGATGGCTCTTGGCTAGTCCTACCGTGATGTGGGCCCTTAGGAGAAGGACCAGCTTGGTGTGAGTGTCTGTGAGTATGGAGGGTGTAGTGCTATCCACACATATGCACTTACATGAGGCCCTGAACCAACATGCTTCTCCTGAGCAGGCATGTGCTGGTGTTGTATGGTCACTCCAGATTGCATCTTTTTAAAGGTTATTTGAGGGCTTCATTACATTTTGCACTTCTTATTTCATGAAAATAAGTATAAAATAAAAAGAGACGTGCTCATATTGGTGATAAAACATAGAGGTCTTTTAAACCTAATATAGGTAAGGCAAGATGGAAATCACGGGATATGCAAAAAACAACCAACTTTTTAGCCTCAGAGGATTTAAAACTTATTAGCTATTACAGGTTTGTTTATGAAGAGAATGAAACTAAAGAATGCTATGAGGTGCTACAAATACACTGCTTAATATTGTGCTGAAAAGGTAATTTGGGATTTCATATTTTTTAACTTTCCGAGAACAGTCCCCTTGCAAACTGATCATTTGCTGTTAATTCTGAACAGAAGGGAAGCAGGCAGAGGTTTGTAGCTGTTGCACCCCTTTTGTCCTTTGACTTCCAGGAAGTCTAGGGACAGTTTTTCAGATCAGTTACATCACCTGTGTACAAGCTGGTTAGTAAGTGTTTTCTTAAAACTATTAAAATCTTTGTGAAACAAGGCAGGGTATAGATAACATGACTATCATGTCATTAATACCACCCTGTTTTGTATCCTGTAGCTTTTAGAAAGTTCTGAAATCAAATAGTGTGAGTCCTCCAGCTTTGTTTCTTCTCAATATTGTTTTGGGTATTCTATGCCCTTTGCCTTTCCATATAAATGCTATCATAACCAGGTCAATTCAAAAAACTCTGCTGACATTTTGATTGGAACTGCACTAAATCTATATGATGTTTAGGGGGGATTGATATCTTAATAATATTGAGTTTTCTGATCCAAGAAAATAGTATATCTCTCCATTTATTTTGTTCTTATTTATCTCAGCAATGTTTTATAGTTCTCAGTGAACAGGTGCTGGACATATTTTGTTAGATTTATCTATAAATAGGACATTTTTGATATTTTTAAATGGTGTTTTTAAACATTAATTTATATTTCTTCATTGCTAATATATAAAATATAATTGATTTTTGTGCATTGATCTTATATCTTTGCTAAACTCATTTATTCTAGTAACATTTTTTGTTTACAAATTTTTGGCTTTTCTAAGTAGATAATCATGTCTGTGAATAAATACAGTTGTACAAATCAACAATAAAAATCAATTGTCTTTCTATTCACCAGTAATGAATAATCTGAGAATAAAATTAATGAAATAATTCATTAATTTTCATTAATAGAAAATAATAATGAAAATAAAATTAAGAAAACAGTTCCATTCACAAAAGCATTAAAAAGAATAGAATTGTTAGGATTATATTTATTAAGACTCTTATAACTGAACACCAAATGATTTTGCTGAGAGAAATTAAAGGAGATTTAGATAAATGGAGAGACATTCAATGTTCATTGACTGGAAAACAATATTATTAAGATGATAATTTTTCCTAGATTGATCTATAGATTTAACACAATCCCTAAAACAATCTCAGCAGGGTTTTTTTTTTTTTTTCAGGGGCAGAAATCAGTGAGCTGATCCTAAAATTTATATGGAAAGGCAAAGAATCCAGAATAGGCAAAAGAAAATGAAGTTCAGAGACCCTTTTCTTCTAAATTTCGGAACTTGCTTTAGAAGAACGATATCAGTAAAATGGCAGAGTAGGATGTTCTTAGCTCTTGTTCCCTCACAGAAACATTGAAAAACAAGCAGAAACACTCAGAACCAATATTGTCAGAACTCTAGAAATCAGTAAAAAAATTATAGCAACCAAGCAAATGCCAAACCAAGTAAAAGGCAACTTGAAAATGGTAAGAAAGTTTTGTGGCATTTTTCTTAGCCTTGCCCTACTCTTTCCCCATCATGGTGGCAGGTTTTTTTTTAATTTTTAAAAATTTTTATTAAATTAAATTAACTTACAAATAGTGTGTTAGTTTCAAAGGTAGAGTTCAGTCATGGTGGCAGTCTTAAAACCATGGCAGACCAATCTTAAAACTTGGTCCCTGGTTCCAGATAGAGCAAAACAGACCTTATTGCAAATTATTGTGTGTGTCTCTTCCAACCTATCTGGGGCCCAGCTGAAGGACTGACAGAGCTTCTCATCTCTGTTTTACCTAACCTGGAACAGTGTGTAAAAGTGTTGGGCATTGCTTGAAAACACTGTAAGAGGATCTAACAAACTGCAGATGTCTGGTGGAGAAGCTTACTGGTTGAGATGTACAACAGAGTGCCTATGCCCCAGGTGTAAAACCTGGGGAGAGTCTTTGGAAGAGTAGGATATTCAAAAGTACACATGTATATGGGGGAATTTAGAAAGCCACACATAGTCAGGGCAAGTTGCATGCCAGAAAAGACTAGAGAAGACCCTGAACTTCTATCTCAAGCTTAGCCCTAGTTCCAGTGGAAGACTTGCTAAATGTTGATGGAGTACCCCAGAACAGAGCCAATCTGCAGACTGAGAAAAGTGTTAGTGTTTTTTGTATGTGTATTTTTTCTTTCTTTTTCTTTTTTGGTTTGTTTACTTAAGTTCCTGGCATTCAAGGAAATCTCTGTCAAAACATTAACTGAACATGAGCTAAAGGAATAGACTTTAGTGATCACACACAAGTAGGAATACAGTCTTTGGAAAAAGACTCTGCTGCTCCCCTTGCTTGTGCTCTCCCCCTCTCTGTCAAATAAATAAATAAAATCTTAGACCAGTTTACAGGAAAAATCTTTTTTGGTTTGTCTTTTCCTTCAGTTGTTTTGTTTCTTAAATTCCAGATATGAGTGAAATTATATAGTATTTGTCTTTCTCTGACTGAATTATTTCACTTAGCATTATGCTATCTATATCCATCCATGTTGCAAATGGCAAGATTTCATCCTTTTTTTATGGCTGGGTAATAGATGGACTTCTTTATCTACGAATCTGTCAGTGGACACTTGGGCTGCTTTCATAATTTAGCTGTTGTAAATAATGCTGCAATAAACCTAGTGCTGCATGTATCTTTTCAAATTAGTGTTTTTGTATTCTTTGGGTAAATATCCAGTAGTGGAATTACTGGATCATATGGTAGTTCTATTTGAATTACTTTGAGGAACCTCCATACTGTTGTCCACAGTGGCTGCACCAGTTTGCACTCCCACCAGCAGTGCACAAGTGTTCCTTTTTCTCCACATCCTCACCAATACTTGTTTCTTTCTCATCAGCTTTAAATGATGATTTTATAAAGTAGTAATTATAAATCTGTGGTGGAGGGTATACAATGTATAAAAGTCTAATATGTAGCCCATAATAGTATAAAATACTTGAGGGAACACTTATATAGGAACAAATTTTTGTTTATAATTGAAATTAAGTTGATACTAATTCTAACTAGATTATTTTAAGATGATATTGGAATCTAGAAAGAACATAAATACATGGAGAATAAGTAATATGCTACTAAACAAAGAATGGGTTAACCAAGAAATCAAAGAGGAAATTAAAGAAAATACATGGAGACAAATGAAAATGAAAACACAACAGTCCAAAATCTTTGGGATGCAGCAAAAGAAGTTCTAAGAGGAAAGCTTATAGCAGGACAGGCCTACCTTAAAAGCAAGAAAAATCTCAAATAAACAACCTAACCTTACATCTAAAAGAGCTAGAAAAAGAAGAACAAAACCTAAAGCCAGTAGAAAGAGGGAAATAATAAAAATTAGAGCAGAAATAAATGAAATAGAGACTAAAAAACCAATAGAACAGGTCAGTGAAACCATGAGCTGTTCTCTGAAAAGATAAAACTTTAGCCATACTTATCAACAAAAAAGAGGACACAAATAAATAAAATCAGAAATGAAGGAGGAGAGACGATAACCAATGCCATAGAAATACAAAGTATTATGATAATATTATGAAAAATTATATGGTAACAACTTGGACAACCTATAAGAGATGAATAAATCCCTGGAAACATATAGCCTCCCAAACTGAAGCAGGGAAAAATGTAAAATTTGAACAGACTGATTACTAGCAATGAAATTGAATCAGTAATGAAAAAACTCCCAACAAAAAAAGTCGAGGACCAGATGACTTCACAGGTGAATTCTATCAAACATTTAAAGAAGAATTAACACCTATTCTACTCAAACTATTCCAAAAAATAGAAGAGGAAGGAAAATTTCCAAATTCATTCCATGAAGCCAGTATTATCCTGAGGGTACACTAGAAAATATCTGTTTGATTCAAAAGAATGAAGTAATGGAGAAATTGAGGAACAAAAAGTCATGAAATGTATAGACAAGAAATACCAATATGACAGATAAATCCTACATTTTAGTAATAACATTAAATGTAAATGGATTAAACACCAATAAAAAGGCAAAATTGGTGAAAAGGATATAATAAATGATGGAAGGATATCCTATCTACAAGAGATACACTAAAATCAAAGACACAAATAGGTTGAAAGTAAAAGGATGGAAAAAGATATATTATCAAAACAGTAATCAAAAGAGAGATTGGAGAGGTGATACTAATATTAGTCAAAATAGTCTTTAAGTAAAATATTGTTACTAGCGTCAAGGAAGATTTTCTGATTATGAAATGATCAATCTGTCAAGAAGCTATACCAATTATAAACATATATGCACATATATTGTCACTAAAGACAATACATTTTATGATCCCATATATATGCAGTATCATAAAGACAGAAAGTAGATTAGTAATTGCTAGGGCTGAGGGGAGGCAGGAATGAGGAGTGACCACTAATGGGTATGAGGTTTCTTTTGGAGGGATTGAGGATAGTCTAGAATTAGATAGTGGTGATGGTTGAAATACTTTGTGAATAGACAACAAGACACTGAATTGTACACTAAAAAAAAAAACAAAACAAGGTTGTATGATGTCTCATATTTGAAACAACAGGAGGAAGTTAGGGTAGGTTGACATTATTCACAGCTGTTGTAACCAAAGCAATAAGTAAGAATATTAAATTGGTGGCTGCAGTTAACTGAATGTTTGTGTTCTTAACCTAAATGTGATGGTATTAGGAGATGGGGTCTTTGGGAATTGGAATATTTTCCCCCCCAACACCAAACAATTCTCCAATTCTCCACAGACATTGACTGGGTATCCCACAGATTTAACTCAATTCTGACACTATGTGGAGACAGTAGCAGATCCCGCAGGTTAAAGGCTCAGTCCCATGAGACTCGAAAGTCTTCAGATGTCAGTCACAAGTCCAGGTTATCTGTGCTTCTGACCAACTGGCTATAAATTGGAGGTTTCCACAATCCTTCCGCTGCCCCAGGTTTGATTAGACCAGTTTACAGGAAACCAGATTAATTACAGATTACTTGCTAATTACAAAGGTTATTAAAGGATGTGAATGAAGACATATGAGGAACAAGATCCTGAATGCAGGTGCTTCTTTCTCTATGGAGTCTAGGGACTCCCAAACAGGGATGCATTATGGTTCACCAACCTGGGGTCTTTCCAAACCCTGTCCTTTTGGGTTTTCATGGAGGCTTCAAGGCATGATGGATGAAATCATTGGCCATTGGTGACTAATTCAAACTCTAGTCCCTCTCCCCTCCCCAGAGGTCAAGGAGTGGGACTGAAAGTTGCAACCCTCTAATCATGGTTATTTCCCCTCGCAGTCAACCCCCCCCCCCCGCCGATCGGTTAGGTGATTTCTAAAAGTCATCTCATTAACATAAGTTTATTTGTGGTTGAAAGGGGCTTGTTATGAATAATAAGACACTCATTTCACTTTTATGACTCTGAAATGATTTTAGGAACTGAGGACTAAAGACCAAAAACAAAACAAAACAAAAAACGAAGATGCTCCCAATGCTCTTATCACTTAGGAAATTCCAAGGGCTTCAGGAATAGTAAGCCTGGAACTGTGGATGAAGAACAAAATATATATTTATTATAAATTAATCTATCACAAGAGATTCTGCCCTCACAAATGGGATTAACGCTTTTGTAAAAAGGATCCCAGCAAGTTCTCTGACCTTCTTTCTGCTGTGTGAGGGCACAATGAGAAGTCGGCTGTCTGTAACCTGGAGGAGCTTCCTTACCAGAACCAGACCATGCCGGCACCCTGATCTCAGACTTCCAGTCTTCAGAACTGGGAGAAATAAATTTGTGTTGTTTGTGAACAACTCAGTCTATGGTACTTTGTTATAGCAGTCCTGAACTGACTAAGAGAGTGGCAATACAGTCATCATTATTTATAATACTATTGCAAAAATGTCCACAGGAATTAACTGAAAATATACTGAAACTATACAGTAAAGTAACAGTATGTACCAGCAATAACCAGCAAGGAAGTATTCTTTTAAAATGCATCTCATTCAAAATAAACATGTCTGGAAATGCTCTTACTAAATAAGATATATGGCATTTACTAATCAGAATATAAAATTATAAAATTAGAAGAGTTGCATGGGAAGTTAGGTTTATACACTTAGATAAGAAGGCAAAGTAAAAAAAAAAAAACCTCTCTGTAAATTAATGTATAGATTAATGTAATTTATAGATTTAATGAAAATAAATACCATGGGCATTATAAACAACAATGTTAACATCTGGCTTCAAGACTGTCATTTACACTCATTATTTTGTCTGCAGCTCTCTTTTAGTTACTATTTGCATGGAATATTTTCTACCTTTTTATTTTCAACATATTTGTGTGTTTAGATCTAAAGTGAATACCTTGTATACAGCATATACTTGGTTTTTGCTTTTTAATTTATCCTGTAAGTCTTTGTGGAGAAAACAGGGGGCGCCTGGCTGGCTCAGTAAGTTAAGCGTCTGCCTTTGGCTTGGGTCATGATCCTGGAGTCCCAGGATGGAGCCCCACATCGTCAGGGTCCCTGCTCAGTGGGGAGACTGCTTTTCCCTCTCCCTCTGCCCCTCCCCCTGCTCATGCTCTCGCTCTCTCTCAAATAAATAAAATCTTAAAAAAAGAGAAAAAGAAAAGAAAAATGAGAAAACACCAGATGGTCTTCGAAATCACTTTTTAGGAACACATCAGAGAGCTAATGTCACAGCCCTACTAACTAGCCAAAAATCTAGGAAAAGACCAGTACCTCCAATGAGAAATGGAGCACTAGCACTGTCTAACCCTAGGCAGAGTACAGGAGGAATTCGGTATTAAGGAAGAAAAATTCAACTGAATAAATTTGAAGATCTAATTGGCTTTATTAAGTGATTAGGGGAGCTCATAGAAGTTGTACAAAATGGAAGGTTTTTCTAGGAAGGAGAGTGGGGAAGGAAATTATTAGTAAAAGAAAAGATTGTTTCAGGCAAGGTCACTTTCCCTTAGGGGAAAGAGCAGGGGGTCTTTTTTTTATTATTATTTTTTATTATGTTATGTTAATCACCATACATTACATCATTAGTTTTTGATGTAGTGTTTCCATGATTCATTGTTTGTGTATAATACCCAGTGCTCCATGCAGAACATGCCCTCCTTAATACCCATCACCAGGCTAACCCATCCCCCCACCCCGCCTCCTCTCTAGAACCCTCAGTTTGTTTTTCAGAGTCCATAGTCTCTCATGGTTCGACTCCTCCTCCGATTTCCCCCCCTTCATTCTTCCCAGGGGGTCTTTTTAAAAAATATTTTATTTATTTATCTGAGAAAGAGAAAGAGAGACTGGGAAAGAGAGAGAGAGGGAGGACAAGAAGACTCCATACTGAGCACAGAACCCAACAGAGGGCTCAATCCCACAACCCTGAGATCATCACCTGAGCTTAAATCAAGAGTCGGAGGCTTAACCAACTGAGCCACCCAGGCACCCCAGAGCAGGGGGTCTTATCATGTAGATTATCTAATCTTCCTTTGGGGATGGAGGGCCCATGTGACAGTTTACCTCATTTGTACTGAGCAGAAAATTCCCGACTGGCCAGATAAGACTGCATTTCTGGAGGAGGTTGGAACTGCAATTAGGTATTAAGCCCTGGTTTGGTGATGTGGCCTGGCATAAGTGACTCCATTTTGGGTCTGTGTGTGTGTGTTTTCAATGGGGGTATAGTAAGAAAAAAACTAATTTTCTTAATGAGTTGCTAAAACCCGAGTCTGGGCTTGCATGAGAATTTAGAACCCCTGGGTACCGCAGATGCCAGGAGTGTGTGCACACACTTTCACGGTCTTGTCCATCAACCTCCAATGGGCACTTAAGAAAAAGAATGGAAATAGGGTGGGACACAGGATTGTGATCCATCTTTGTGTATGGTATGAGGTAAGGATCTAATGAAATATTTTGTTTGTGGATATCCAATTGTCCCAACATTATTTGTTGAAAAGACCCTTTCCCAGCAATTGCACTACTAGGTATTTATCCAAAGGATACAAACATAGTGATTCAAAAGGGCACATGTTCCCCTGCATTTATAGCAGCAATGTCCACAATAGCCAAACTATGGAAAGAGCCCAGATGTCCACCAACAGGTGAATGAGTAAAGAAGATGTGGTGTGTGTATATATGTGTGTGTGTGTGTCTGTGTGTGTGTATACACACAGACACACACACATATATAATGGAATATTACTCAGCCATCAAAAAGAATGAAATCTTGCCATCCAGTGATGTGGATGGAACTAGAGGATATTATGCTAAGTGAAGTAAATCAGCCAGAGAAAGACACCATATGATTTCACTCATATGTAAATTTAAGAAACAAAACAGATGAACATAGGGGAAGGGAAGGAAAAATAAAATAAGAGGAAAACATATTTCAAAGAGGGAGGCAAACCATAATAGACTCTTAACTCTAGGAAACAAACTGAGGGTTGCTGGAGGGGAGCTGGGTAGGGGGATGGGGTAATGGGGTGATGTGCATTAAGGAGGGCACTCAATGTGATGAGCACTGGGTGTTACATGCAACTGAATCACTAAATTCTATGCCTAAAACTAACATTACACTATACATGAACTAACTTGAATTAAAAAAAAGACTTTCCCAACTTAATTGCCTTGACATGTTTCTTGATAATTGACCGTAAATGTAAGCATTTATTTCTGTACTCTCAATTCTGTTCTATTGATCTATATGCCTGTATTTATGTCAGTACCACACTGTCTTGATCACTGTAGCTTTGTACTAAGTTTTTAAAAAGACCAACTTTATTGAGGTATAATTTACATACCAAACAATTCACTCATTTAAAATATACAATTTAATAGTTTTTGCATATTACATTAATTGTTACAAATTGTCTTTTCTTAATGACTAATGATGTTGAATATCTTTTCATGGGCTTATTGGCCATTTGAATATCTTTTTTGAGAACTGTCTGTTGAAGTCCTTTGTACATTGTTTAATTGGATTCCTTGTTGTTGTTTTTTTTTTCCTGTGTGTATTCTGCTATTGTTTGGTAGAGTACACTATATTTATGATGTTGTTACTGATTTTCTGTGAAGATGTTCTAAGCATTTTTGAAAGTGGGATATTGAAATACCCAACTATTATTTTGGAACGATTTTTCCTTTAATTCTGTCAGTATTTACTTCATATATTTTGGGGGTGATGTTTGGTGCATTAGTTATTTACAATTTTTATATCTTACTGAAGAATGACTCTTTTGTTACTATGTAATGCCCTCTTTTTTCTCCTATAACAATTTTTAAATTAAATATTATTTTGTCTGCAGCTCTCTTTTAGCTATTATTTGCATGGAATATTATTTTCTACCTTTTTATTTTCAACATATTTGTGTGTTTAGGTCTAAAGTGAATACCTTGTATACAGCATATACTTGGATTTTGCTTTTTAATTTATCCTGTAAGTCTCTGTCTTTTTTTTTTTAAGATATATGTCCCCCTATGTTTATTGCAGCATTATTATTATTTTTTTATTATGTTATGTTAATCACCATACATCATTAGTTTTTGGTGTAGTGTTCCATGATTCATTGTTTGCGTATAACACCCAGTGCTCCAAGCAGAACATGCCCTCTTTAGTACCCATCACCAGGCTAACCCATCCCCCACCCCCCTCCCCTCTAGAACCC
>NC_138377.1:104388503-104409982 GCF_054177405.1 Leptonychotes weddellii
GGTTCATTCTTTCCCTCCTGCTATCTTTTTCTTCTTTTTTTTTTCTTAACATATATTGCATTATTTGTTTTAGAGGTACAGATCTGTTTCAACAGTCTTGCACAATTCACAGTGCTCACCATAGCACATACCCTCCCCAATGTCTATCACCCAGCCACCCATCCCTCCCACCCCACCCCCCACTCCAGCAACTCTCTGTTTCCTGTTTCTCAGTTTATTTATTCTCCATCATTTGGTCTTCTTTATCACTAATTTTCTCTTCTGACTCATTTGTCCTAGTAATTAGAGCCTCCATTTTTTATTGCACCTCATTAATAGCCTTTTTGATTTCAACTTGGTTAGATTTTAGTTCTTTTATTTATACAAAGAGGGATTCTCTAGTATCTTCTTTGCTTTTTTCAAGCCCAGCTAGTATCTTTATAATTGTCATTCTGAACTCTAGTTCCGACATCTTACTAATGTTCATATTGATTAGGTCTCTGGCAGTCGGTACTGCTTCTTGTTCTTTATTTTGAGGTGATTTTTTCCATCTTGTCATTTTGTCCAGAGGAGAATAGATGAATGAGAGAAGAAAATGCTAAAAGGGTAACAATAACCCCAGAAAAATGTACACTAAGCAAATCGGAAGAAACCTGAACCCGGGGAGAAAAGAAAGGCAGAAAAAAATATGATCAGGCTGGTGAATAGAACAGAGCCACACACTAGATTTTGGGTGTGTTTTGATCTGTTAGAAGAAACTGCCTCCCAAAATTTTAAAGAAAGAATAACTTATATATATACAAAAATAAGGGTAAATACAATGAAGGGATGGAATATGAATGTAAAGATGAAAATTAAAAAAGATTTTAAAAAAGGATTTGATAAGAATTTGGTTGCAAAAAGAATGAAGAAAAATTTTTAAAAAAAGGAGACAATGTGATCAGGCAGGAGACTAGAACAAAGCCATACACTAGATTTAGGGTATATTTTGGTCTGTTAGAAGAAACTGTATCCCAAAATTTTAAAGAAAGAAAAACTTATATATATACAAAAATTAAGGTTAAATACAATGAAGGGATATAATATGACTGTAAAAATTAAAATTAAAAAAGATTTTTAAAAAGGAATTGGTAAGATATTGGTTGAAAAGGGAAAGAAGCAAAATTAAAAAAAAGAAATAGAAAAAGAAAACATAAAGAAAATTAAAAAAATTAACTTTGAAAGACTAAAGAATCATGGGAAAAAACCCATGAATTCTATGTGCTGTATTCCCCTAGCGCTGGAGTTTTGCAGTTCTCATTGATGGTGAACTTGGTCTTCGCTTGCTGTTCTTGCTGATCTTCTGGGGGAGGGGCCTGTTGCAGTGATTCTCAAATGTCTTTGCCTGAGTTGGAATTGTATCACCCTTGCCAGGGGCCAGGCTGAGTAATATGCTTGGGTTTGCTCTAGGTAGCTTTTGTTCCCTGCAAACTTTCCATACAGCTTTGGAGGACGAGAATGAAAATGGCAGCCTCCCAATCTCTGGCCCCCGAGGAGCCAAGATCTCAGGGCCCCACTCCTCAGTGAGCCCTCAGAGAAAAGCAGTCAATCACTGCCATCTCCCTGGTCTCCGCCACACTCTGTGCTCACCTGGCCTGTGACCCAGTGTTTCTATCTCTGGCACATGACCCCATGTGAAGTTTCCAAACCCAGCAGATCCCTGTGGTGTGGTCCGCGCCGCTCCCCCAGGGGGAGGAAGGGGAGTCTCCCTGTATCTGCTGCTTGTTGGGCCCCTGCTCAAAGAAGAGTAGTGGCCCGACTGTGCTGTAGATCATGGTTTATGGCAAGCCCAAGCTGAGAGCCCACTCCTTGACTTTGTCTTTGCAGCTGGCTTCCCCACTCCAATACCTGGGAGCTCTGCCGCACTCAGTCACCCCTGGTCTTTCTGTGACCCTGAGGGTCCTGAGGCCATACCGTCCCAGGGAGGGTTCCACCCACTGCTTAGCCACTGGAGTGATGTCCCTCAGCCCAGCAGACTTCAAAGAAATGTTCCGATTTTGTGCTCCGCTGCTCTATCACTTGCTGGTAGCTGGCTGATGGAGGTTCCCTCCCCCCGCGGTCTATCTTCCCAAATATCGCCTCAGATTCACTTCTCCGAACGTCCTACCTTCCAGAAATTGGTCACTTTTGTGTTCAGAGAATTGTTGCTATTCTTTTCTTTGATCTCCTGTTGAATTTGTAGGTGTTCAGAATGGTTTGATATCTAGCTGAATTGCTGGGACCAGACGAAATTTAGGTCTCCTATCCTCTGCCAATCTTGCTCCTCCCAGTAAGATTTTTTTTTAATTCCCTATGATCCTCTGCACTATTTCTTATATTCCACATATCAGTGAATATCAGTAAGTTATGAAGTTTAATTTTCATAAACCAGTTGGCACCTGTTTTGCCCTATCCCTTTGCTTTCTAATATGGGACCACTTTCTGGAATTTTGTATTTATAATTCCTGTATGTGTGTGCTTGCGTATCTCTCTCTCTCTCTCTCCCCATCTCTCTATTTATTCTATCTAAAACCAAGTAAATGGATTCTAAACAATGTATTATTTAGTGTTGCTTGTTTTTAAGCTTTATAAAAGTTATATCTTGTATGTATTCTTCCATGAATTCCTTTCTTCACTCAACATTATGTTTCTAACACTTACCCATATTGCTTTGTTTAACTGTAGTTCCTCCAGTTTCACTGCTGTGTAAAATTTTATTTGTGTGAATATCCTGGTGCATGTTGATTTTGTATCTTTCAACTTCACTGAATTTGATTTTATTAGTTTTAACAATTGTGTGTGTGAGTGTGTGTGTGCATTCATGTGTGTGTGTAATCTTCAGAATATTCCACATATTAGCTCATGTCATCTGTGAACAGGGATAATTTTTGTGTTTCTTTCCAATTTGAATGCATTTTATTTCTTTTTCTTGCCTAATTGATCTGGCTAGAGCTTCCAGTACTATATTGATTAGAAGCAAAACAGGTATCCTCAAATTGTTCTTCATCTTAAAGGAAAAGCTTTCATTATTTACCTTTGAGTATGATGTTAGCTGTTTTTCATATGGCCTTTATTATGTTGTAGTTTCCTTTTATTCCTAATTGCTGAATATTTTTATAATGAAAGTGTGTTGAACTTTGTCATATACTTTTCTGCATCAATAGATGATCATGTGGTTTTTTTTCCTTTGCTCTGTTAATGTGGTGTTTCATTGATTGATTTTCATATTTTGAACCATCCTTGAATTACAGGAATAGATTCACTTTGGTCATAGTGTATAATCCTTTTAATATGCTGCTGAACTGACTTGCTAGTATTTTGCTGAGGATTTTTTGCATCAGTATTCATCAGGGATATTGGTCTGTGGTTTTCTCCTCTTGTAGTGTTTTGGTATCAAGGTAATGCTGATCTCATTGAATGAGTGTCCCCTCCTTTTCAGTTTTTAAGGAGAGTTTGAGGAGGTGATGTTAATTCTTCTTTAAACATTTGGTAGAGTGCATCAGCTAAGCAGTCTGGTTCAGGGCTTTTTTTATTGTTGTTGGAAAGTTTTTGATTACTGATTCAATTTCCTTAATAGTTGCAGGTCTATTCAGATTTTCTTTTTCTTCATTATCAGTGTTGGTAGGTTGTGTATGGCTAGGAATTTGCCCATTTTATATAGATTATCCAATTTATTAGCATGTAATCATTCATAGTATGCTTGTATAATCCTTTTTATTTCTGTAAAATTGATAGTAATGTTCCTGCTTTCATTTCTGATTTTAGTAATTTGAGTTTCTCTTTTTTCTTAGTCAATCTAGCTAAAGATGTATCAATTTTATTGATCTTTGCAAAGAACCAACTTTTGATTTCATTGATTTTCTCATCTCTGTTTTATTAGTCACCTCTCTAATCTTGATTTTCTTACTTCTTTTAGCTTTTGGGTTTAGTTTATTCTTCGTTATCTAGTTTGTTAAGGTATAAAGTTAGATTGTTGATTTGAGATCTTTCTTCTGTTTAAATGTAAATACAGCTATAGATTTCCCTCTTAGTACTGCTTTTCGTTCATCCCATAAATTTTGGTATGTTGTGTTTTCATTGTCATTTTTCTCAGGGCATTTGTCTCAAACTGTATTAGTTTGCTAGGGCTGCCATAACAAAATAGCACAGACAGGGTGTTTTAAACAACAGAAATTTATTTCCTCATAGTTTTGGAGGCTATAAGTCCAAGATCAAGGGGCTGGCAGGGTTGGTTACCTCGAATGGCTCTCTCCTTGGCATGCAGATGCTTGCCTTCCTAGATGGCTACCTTCCTACTGCCCCTTTACACTGTCATTGTACATGAATCTTTGGTGTTTCTCTTCTTATAAGGATACCAGTCAAATTGGACTAGAACCCACCCTAATGGCCTCATTTAACTTAATCACCTATTTTAAAGATATCTCCAAATACAGTCATATTATAAGGTACTGGGGGTTAGGGCTTCAACAGATGAGAGGTTTTTTTGTTTTTTTTTTTTTTTTTGGTTGGAGGTGTACACAATTCAGCTCAGAGAAGATATTTCCCAATTTCCCTTGTGATTTCTTCTTTGACCCATTGGTTGGTTGAGTGTTTTGTTTAATTTCCACATATTTGTGAATTTTTCAATTTCCCTTTTGTTATTGATTTCTAGTTAATTCTATTGTGATTGGAAAAGATATGTTATATGATTTCAAACTTTCAAAATTTATTAAAACTTGTTTTATGGTATAACATATGGTCTATCCTGGAGAACGTTACATGTGTACTTGAAAGAAATGTGTAATTTCGCTCTTGTTGGGTAGATTGTTCTCTCTAGGTCTTTTAAGTCCAGTTGGTTTATAGTGTTGTGTAAGGCCTCTAGTTCCATATGTATCTTTTGTTTGATTTCTAACTATTATTGAGAGTGGGGCATTGAAGTCTCTAGCCATTATTGTAGAACTATCTATCCCTTCAATTATGTCAGTGTCTGCCTCATATCTTTTGGAGCTCTGATGTTTGGTGCATATTATTTATAATTGTTATTGGTAGAATATAGTTGAATCATGTTTTTTGTTTTGTTTTGTTTCTGTTTTAATCCCTCTGCCAAACTCTGCCTTTTTTAAAAAAAGATTTTATTTATTTATTTGACAGAGAGAGACAAAGTGAGAGAAGGAACACAAGCAGGGAGAGTGGAAGAGGGAGAAGCAGGCTTCCTGCTGAGCAGGGAGTCCAATGCAGGACTCGATCCCAGGACCTGATCATGGATCATGACCTGAGCCAAAGGCAGACGCTTAATGACTGAGCCACCCAGGTGCCCCCAAACTCTGCCTTTTGATTGAGTTTAGTATATTGATATTTAAGGTTATCATTCATACAGAAAGAATTACTTTTGGCATTTTGTTTTATGTTTTCTGTATGTTTTATGGCTCTTTGCCCCTCATTTCCTTCATTATTGCCTTCCTCCTTTACTGCCTTCCTTTGTGTTTAGTTGACTTTTTGTAGTGACATGTTTTGATTCTCTTCTCATTTTTTTGGTGTACATTTTATTATATTTTCTTTGTGTTTACAGTGACAATTAGATATGACATTCTAAAGTTATAACAACCAAATTTGAATTGATACCAACTTAACTTCAACTGCATACAAAAACTCTACTTCTATATAGTTTTGCCCCTCTTTGTTATTGATATCACAAATTGCATTTTTGTATGTTATGTACCTATTAGCATAGATTTATCATTATTTTTATGCATTTATTTTTTAAATCCTGCAGAAAATAACTAGTGGGGGTGTTAGGTGGAAGAAGTGGGAAACTGCCATCATGTTTTCTACTTCTTCACTCACAACTGATTACAAACATTGCCCCTGAGCAGCCTGGACTATAGGCTCCCTTTTTTGCACTTAATTAAACTTAAAAGCCTGGCTATGCTTGGACAGAACAATGATAGACTCTCTGAAGTTCTGACTATATTTGGGTGAGGAATTACAGTCTCCTCCCAACTCTTCTAAAAAATGGCACATGAGTGGGTGGCAGCTTCCCTGCTCACTTTCCTTCCTCAGATCTGCTTTCTCTCAATGGACACACTTGACTCTTTTCTGTGTGATCACTTTTGGGGCAAACCCCGCTTTTCCCAGCCTGCTGGTTTGCTATTTTCCTTCTGGAAAGGTACCTTGGACCAGTGAATCCAGTATGAAAACAGGCCAGAAACAAGAGTCAGAGAGAGAGAGGGAGAGAGGGAGGAAGGCAGTGGAATCATTTTGCACTCCTTGTTACTGGCTCTGGGTTCCCTGCCAAGCAGAGCTGGCTTCTGTCCTGCATTGATGGTCTCTACGTCATACAGAGCTTGAGAAAGAATGAGAGCAAACTTCTTCCTCTACCACTGATAACCAAACCACTACCTCTCCAGCGTGTCCTTTGCATTAATCATTGTCTCTTGTCTGGCCTTTAGAAATGTGAATCTTCTCATAAGTGTTAATATATTAGGTATTCAGTATTTTTCAACATTCTTAGATATTTTTTTTTTTAAGATACTTTTTTCTTAATAAAATGACATAAGCACCATAAGACTACTGTTTGGATCTAGAAAGAACTAGGGTGTCTGGAGCTAAGAAAACTGCTATAGACAGGGGAGGGCTGGGAGGTATTGCCAACACACTGTACCATCTTGCAGGTTGGCTTATTTACAATCACGGCAGCAAGATTTCTTGACAATGGTGGATCTGAATCAATTCTAGCTGTTTAAAATTACTGCTTAAGGATCTAAAATGTGGCTAATACCCAGGGCTTTGGGGACAGGGATTTGTTCCCTTCCATAACTGAAAGGCATAGTAAGGCTCTCTGTGGACCATAAACACCAAGACACTTTTTGCCCAGTGACTCCACTTCTAGGAATCTGTTCTAGGAAACTATTGGAGGCACACACAAAGACTTATCTACTAGGACTCTCATAATGTTTGTTACTTATATTAGTAAAGAACTAGAAATTCCCTAAATTTCCAACAACAGGTGGATGGTTAAGCCTAATGTGGTGATCCATGTAATGGAATATGATGCCAACATGTAAATCAGATTGTAGAAGAACATTTAATAACACAGAAATGCTAATGACATATCTAAGTTAAACAATTAGAGGACGAAGCCATTTATTTGTTTGAATGTATGTCTGGACATGTATATATTTGAAGCTGACTTTATTATTATTTTTTTATTATGTTCAATTAGCCAACATATAGTACATCATTAGTTTTTGATGTAGTGTTCAATGATTCATTCATTGCATATAACACCCAGTGCTGACTTTAAAACTGTTCGTTTATATGTAGGAAAAAAAAGAAAAACCCGAAAGGAAGTTCTTTATTTTTTATTTTTTAAAGTATTTAAATTCCAGTTAGTTAACATACAGTGTAATGTTAGTTTCAGGTGTACAATATAGTGATTCAACACTTCCACACAACACCCAGTGCTCATCACAACAAGTGCACTCCTTAATCCCCATCATCCATTTAACCCATCCCCCCATCCACCTCCCCTCTGGTAACCATCAGTTTGTTCTCTATAGTTAAGAGTCTTTAAATGTTAACAGCTGGTATCTTTGAAATACAGAATTATATACAATCATTTTATCTGTTATCCTCTTCTGTAGTTTCCAAATTATTCAAATAAGTATTGCCCGCTTATAAGTTTACAGGCATATACGAAATTTGCACATGTATACAGAGTTGTTGAGACACACTAGGGAAAATAGATACTGTTGAATTTCGTGAATTTTGAAAACACCTGGGCTTAGATGTGAAGTCAGAAAAATGTCAATGAGATTTCTTTTTTCAGGAGGAGAAAAGGTCAGGAATAATATAGATCTCATCAATATATTCTACCTTAATTAAGTCAGAAAGAAAAATGACTCCGAAATATGTGTTTCTTGGGCAATCCTGAATCTTCTCTATATGTAGTTTCTGAGTTTTCTATCTTCCAGGATAGCAGATCAGGGATCCTGTGAAGTAACAGGGTCTAAAGCCCTCTCTGAGCTTCTCTTCTTTGCAAAAAAGAAATGGACTTGGAACAATCAAAAATAATGTCTGGACAGTGTCAGATTAAGTTTAAATTTGGAATAGCCTGAAGTCTCTGGGTAATTTCCTAGCAAAACTTAATTTTATTTCTGGCTCTTTAGAATCACAACTAAATATTAAAAAGCTTAGAAACTACTCCCTGTACACTTATCTACAATTATAAAACACTGTGTGTACACAAAGTGCAATTAGAAATGTTAAATAATGAAATGAGCCAGATGTGCACACCTCAGGGAAAATAAAATGTACTCTTGACATTTCCCCCTTTCCAATTTTCCTCCTTCATGGCCATAAGGTGAATTCTCAGCATTGCACAATGTGGTGCTGCTGTGAGCTGTGCTGAGAACCTGTGGGTAGTGCTTTCTAAGGAGCAACAGCACCTCCACTCTCTTGAACATTTTCTGCTCTTCAGAGGGTCAGTGGTGATTCTGAGCACATTATTGATCTAATAATGCTTTAGAAAACTGTTCCAGTGGGTCAAAAAGACACCTCATGCAAACAAGCTATGATTACTGGGATTTAACTAATTCATTAAGTATTTAAGCACCTACATTTAACTGGGTACCAGTTAAGGTACCAGATAAAACAAGATGGAAATAACATGGCAGCCATTCATAAGAGGCTCACAGTGTAATAGAAATAATTGAATTGAATTGAAGCCGAACTATGCTTACCATTTACATCTCCTAATTTCGTGTGACTCACTTTACTGAGTTTTTCCTTTAAATCCACACTATACAGATGAGAAAATGGAAGCTCAGAGTGGTTAAATAATGTGAATGAGGCATGGTAACAGTCACCTTTCCCAGAAATGCTATGTAACAGACCATGCCAGGGAGTAACAGAAAACACTGGATATTAGTTGACTCATTGAGACGTTTATCTAAATCTGCCTGAGGCCCTTCTTTATTTACAGTTATGAGACATGAAAAATTTAAAAACCCAACTAATTGTTTAAGCCAGTTTGAACAGCTAACAGCTAAAGTGCATGAAACTATTAAATCCCTCAAGTGGAACTCATCTTCCACCTCTGCTCTCATGCATGCTAGTTAGGGCATCTGTTCTACACCTTGTTCTCTGCTGTGCTCGTCTCCCTGGCTATTAAAGCTCCTGAGGACAGAGTCCTCTCACATCTGTGTTCCCCTATAAATGCACAGGGCTGCCCAGAGGTGCTACTCAGAGGACACATTGCTGGCCCAAGACAGACTCTTTTCCTGGCTTCAGTGTGGAGTGGTGGGTGTTGTTGGACACAGCTCAGGGCCCTGGTTTCATTCACCCATGAAACCAGGGTCTTATTGACTGTTGTCACAGGTGCATGTTGGAATGAGAAGGAGAAAAGGGGGTGGGAATATTTTTCTTTCCTTTCTCTGTATTTATGATTTGAAGTACTATTATTGCCCAGGTGAGTGTTTCATGGCATCCACAGCAGCTCTGTGTGGCCTGGGCTCCTTAAGGAAAGGCAGTGTATTTGCGTATAAAATGACATATTCCCAACAGGAATGAAAATGATTTCTGCAGTTTTCCACGAAGAGCTGGTTGCTTTTAAACGTCATGTGTCCTTGAATGAGGTGCCCATATATGTTTGTGGGTTCTCTTGTGCCTGTGCAATTACTTCCATCTTAAAGGCTCCTGATTTGGATAAGTTTATGGTGGCCCTTCCTCTAGTGCAGGCCAGCACAGTGGAAGGGGGTCCCACACAGTGTGAGCCTTTGCTTTGCTTCACTTGTGGCTCCCATCCCCCTGAGAGGCCCCTCCTTGCCATTTTATCATTTCATTTTCACCCTGTGGGCCCTGACTTCTGCTGCTTGGTCTTTGATGGGAAGCCAGTAGGATATATATATTTTTTTAAAGATTTATTTATTTGAGAGAGCGAGAATGAGAGAGAGTACATGAGAGGGGGGAGGGTCAGAGGGAGAAGCAGGCTCCCCGCCGAGCAGGGAGTCCGATGCGGGACTCGATCCCGGGACTCCTGGATCATGACCCGAGCCGAAGGCAGTCGCTTAACCAACTGAGCCACCCAGGTGCCCGTCAGTAGGATATTTTCAATGTGTGATATTTAAATACTGTGATATTAGGAAGTAGAATTTTCTGAGTATAGAAAGGCCCGTCAGACTCTGAATGGTTTTCTCCATGAAAAGTTCTGCATGGAATGGTAAAGCCTAAAAGTATCAATCCTACAGCATCTGGTCTCCTACGTGAGTTTTTGTTTTGTACTGCCAACATGGTTATGCTGGGGAGGAGAGCTGTTTCTAATTGTCTTTCCTAAAACTCCAGCTTTTTACAATTCAGATATAAAATTCAGTGTAAAATTTATCACTGAATCTCAGGCATGTTCTTGGATATAGCCCCAATTACCAGTGAACACCTCCACCATTGTGTTGGTGATCCTTTTTCCTTCATTGTGTCTTTCAGGTCTCACTCTTCTTTACCTCAGTTCTTCAACTCCAGGTCAAAAGACCCCTGCTTTACAGAAAACACTCCTTTGCTGAGAAATTCCTCACAAGATAAAGGGTGAGTTTCCCCCCACCCACTTCTTATAAAATTAAGAAAGCTCTGAACATTGCCCTTGGCACTTATACTGGAGAATTTCTTCCCGAGAGGTGAATTTTTCTCTGACACGTTGTTTGGTCTCTGCCAGATCCCTGTCAGTTCAGTGTAGGATATATTCATGATTCTAGTAGTTGTAGTCTGTGGCTTATGAATTTCCAAATAACCTTGAGCATACCCCTGCAGTGATTAAATAACACATGTGCACATTCATGCATATACACAGCTCTGATGGGCCGTCTTACCAGGCCAGAGCTTCTGAACCAGGGGTAAGGAAGGCATCATCCAGAGATATTTTTTTGTTGTCATAGCTGGGGCAGGGGTACTACTGCCATTTAAGGGTAGAGGCCAGGGATGCTGCTTAACATCCTGCAGATGTTAAGGGACACTTCCCCCCAACAAAGAATTATCTGGCTCAAATATCATTAGTGGTAAGGTTTAAAAATGTATGATTTAAGAGGAACCTCCACTTCCTGCAACTTTGAGGTCCTATTGGGTACAAACAGGATGGTTCTGGAATCTCTGAGCAGAGCTGATCTGGAGGATAACTCTGTCCCCTAGGATGAAGGGCCCTGCCCCAGTTTCCAAGCTCATCTCTTCTTCTTTTTGCAGACAAACTTCCGGAAGCCTGAACCACTTGCTCAGTATCCCCTGACTGACTCCCTGCACATTACAAACTTGGTGGCATTGTCGTGGACTCTTCCTTTTCTACCCTCTGACCCCACGCACCTGCATTGGCAGGCAGGCTACCGTGTTACCTGCCCTTACCTCCCTCCCATCCTCTGAGGAGCTGCCCACCCTCTTTCCAGCCCTGTCTGCAACCATGTGGATGGGACTTCATACTTTATAGAATGTATCAGAATTCTTTGGGGTACTTGTATGCCATGTGGATTCCTAGCCTCACTTGCCAAAGACTCACCCCATTTAGATAGGGTGTTAGAATGTGGATTTAATCACCTCCTGGTGCAGGGACAATCTGGCTCCCTCCAGGAGATTCTGATGACAAGGTGTGTCTTCCTGCAAAAGTCCCCACTGAGCCCTTTGACTAGACGAACTTCCTCCTGTTCTGGCTCTCCAGGGCAGTCTCACTCAACTTCAAAGGGGCTCAAATGTCACCTTCTTTGTGAAACATTGGTCCCCCACAACTCCCTCAAGAGTCAATGCTTCTTCTGTGCTCTCAAATACACATTCGTGCCCATACTTTAGAACATGCCTTATGTTCCATGGTTATGCCTGCCAGCCTGCCTCTTCTTCATCTCACATCCTAGTGTCCAGCACAGTCCCTGCAGCCAGGAGGATAACTTAATTTTTCTCCATTTCTCCTAATAAATAACTTTGAAAACAGACACTTCAAATATCAATTCCCTTAATGCTTTCCTTTGAATTACTTGGTAAATCATGAAGGTTATTTTAGAACTCATGTTTCATTGGAAAAGCATAATGTGTAGGCATTTGTCCTGGGCACATGGAGCACAGAAACATGCCCCGGGATGCCAAGCTGTGCCTCAAGTCAAAAACTACATACCTACAGAGGAGCAGAACATGGGTCAGGTTTGCTTATAAAACGTTTTCCTTCTTTTCAAGGTGTTGAGGGCAGGAATATGCAGCTGATGGTATTAGGAGCAGAGCATGCTGTGCATCTGCACTGACCAGCCTAGTAGCTACTTGTCACAGGCATTATTTAAAGCTAAATTAATTAAAATTAATTAAAATTAAAAATTCAGTCTTCAGTTACACACTTCAAGTGGCCCATGAGCATGTGTGACTACCATACTGGATAGGAGAGAGAACACACCCATCACCACAGAAAATTCTATTGCACAGCATTGTTCTAGATATACTGACATTAGCTTTCTTCTTGCCACTTCTAAAAGAAGTTTCCTTAGTTCCAATTTTTGTTACGGTCGTATTTGTTCACCAGTGGAGGGGGTCGTGATATCATTCCTTACACATAAATATTTCCCAGTCACAGAACTCTTTGTTTTCAGTATTGATTAGTTTGCAGCACTGTCAGCATCAATTGCTATTGTTACATATTTGTTTCATACAGCCTAATTTGCATCTTTGGGTTTCTCTTTACGAATAAGACTTTTTTTTTCTTGTTGTAAACCAGTTTGAAAGCAATTATAGGTGTTCAGGTGAATCACAATGCCCTGTTGAGCTAGTTGGGCTTGAGAGGCAAAATTGGTCTCTAAGATCATGGCCCGTTATGTCAGTAGGGTGATCCCATGAATATTCCAAGCAATACATGAAAATACCGGGCTTGGTGCAACCTCACTAGAGTCAAATGCATCTGAACTGAGGGTTTGTTCAGAAGCCCAGAGATTCAGCCAAAAGTAAATGGATGTGTCCACATGTAATTTTGTTTTTTTAAATTTTATTTTATTATGTTATGTTAATCACCATACATCATTAGTTTTTTCCCCTTTTTTTATTATTATTATGTTATGTTAATCACCATACATTACATCATTAGTTTTTGATGTAGTGATCCACGATCCATTGTTTTCATATAACACCCAGTGCTCCATGCAGTACGTGCCCTCCTTAATACCCATCACCAGGCTAACCCATCCCCCCATCGCCCCTCCCCTCTAGAACCCTCAGTTTGTTTCTCAGAGTCCATAGTTTCTCATGGTTTGTCTCTCCCTCCGATTTCCCCCCCTTCATTCTTCCCTTCCTGCGACCTTCTTCTTCTTCTTCTTTTTTTAAACATATATTGTATTATTTGTTTCAGAGGTACCGATCTGTGATTCAACAGTCTTACACAATTCACAGCGGTCACCATAGCACATACCCTCCCCAATGTCTACCACCCAGCCACTCCATCCCTCTCACCCCCTCCCACTCCACCACCCTCAGTTTGTTTCCCGAGATTAAGAATTCCTCATTAAGAAGTCCACATGTAATTTTGAGAAAAGTTTATGATTCCTTTTGAATCATCCTTCTAGATAGAGGTTCCATTCTTGGGCCCATCTAGTCCAGCACTGATATTCTCCACTCCTGCTCATGCTCATGTATAGGCTGGGTGGAAAAGCCAGGTAGACCATCTTCCCTATAGCTCTATTACAGAAAGATATTTGTAGGCCTACACCCCTCATTATGCTTCAGGACAGGTGTAACAACTAGGTACTGAGAACTCTAGCACAATCAAGGAGAAAGCAAATACTGAAATGGACTGGAGTGGGTCTGAGCCAGAAACAGCTTTATTGGAAAGTTCCAAACTCAGAACAAGCTGATGTTTCTTGAAGGTCCACAAATCATATGCATGACCCCAAATGATTTTCCTTAAGCTAAGTGTTAACACTGTGATGTCAAAAAAGACCCATTCCCACCAGTTTGACAGCACTAAAATATCTGTGGTCCATTTAAAAACCAGAATTGATTCCACATTTCATACTTACCACTGAAATGAAATCTTATTTTGGAGATGCTACTATTTCTGTGAAAATAACCACAAAGCCTTGCTTTCCAGGTCATGGTGCATGCCTATTTGCCATCCAGAGTTCATCACTGCTGAAGAATCTTGGGGCAAGAGCTCAGCTGAGTGGGAGGCAGGATCCCTGTTGAGCAAAGACTTGGCTGGTTCCTCTGGATCTGCCTCCCAAGAGAAGGGGGAGCATCTGGACAGCGCTCATATCAGGTTCCATCTTTTGAAGCTGAGGTAGGAGGACTGGGAGTGCTAGCACTGGCACAGGGTGACGGTTGCACAGAGCATCCCTCTTGCCTGGGACTAGGCTGGGGGCGGTTCTCACCCTCACTGCATCCTTCCCAACCAACAGAGTGAAGGTGAGGAAGAAGGGTTTTCACATTTGGCCAGGCTGCACTTTTCCTGGAAGGTTATCTACCTTTTCTTTCTTTTTTTTTTTTTTTTGAGAATTTTCATTTATTTATTTATTTATTTATTTTTTTATTCTTATGTTAATCCCCATACGTTACATCATTAGTTTTAGATGTAGTGTTCCATGATTCATTGTTTGTGCATAACACCCAGTGCTCCATGCAGAACGTGCCCTCCTCAATACCCATCACCAGGCCAACCCATCCTCCCACCCCCTCCCCCCCAGAACCCTCAGTTTGTTTTTCAGAGTCCATCATCTCTCATCGTTTGTCTACCCCTCCGATTTCCCCTGCTTCATTCTTCCCCTCCTGCTACCTTCTTCTTCTTTTTTTTTCTTAACATACATTGCATTATTTGTTTCAGAGGTACAGATCTGACATTCAACAGTCTTGCACAATTCACAGCGCTTACCAGAGCACATACCTTCCCCAGTGTCTATCACCCAGTCACCCCATCCCTCCCACCCCACCCCCCACTCCAGCAACCCTCAGTTTGTTTCCTGAGATTAAGAATTCCTCATATCAGTGAGGTCATATGGGTTATCTACCTTTTCTCCAGGCCCTGGAATATATGTAAGGTGGCACTGTGGAGCCACCAGTGTGGAGCCTGTAAGGAAAGCCCAGTTACAAACATAAATGACTGACATCCTACACTCCTTGTTTGTGTTGTGAGGGTCTTCATGGCATGACCTCAGTTTGCAGAGAGAATCAGTTCACTTCAGCAGTCCCTGTGGTATAGTGTTGTGTTTTATTTATTTATTTATTTATGACAAGATTTTATTTATTTATTTGACACAGAGAGAGAAAGCACAAGCAGGGGAAGTGGCAGGCAGAGGGAGAAGCAGACTCCCTGCTGAGCAGAGAGCCGGATGTGGGGCTCGATCCCAGGACCCTGGGATCATGACCTGAACAGAAGGCAGACACTTAAACTGACTGAGCCACCCAGGTGTCCCCCCTGTGATGTTTTAAAATGATATTATTATTTTTTATTTATTTATTTATTTTTTGAGATTATTTATTTATTTATTTATTTGAGAGAGAGAATGAGAGAGAGAGAGCATGAGAGGGGGGAGGGTCAGAGGGAGAAGCAGACTCCCCGCCGAGCAGGGAGCCCGATGCGGGACTCGATCCCGGGACTCCAGGATCATGACCTGTGCCGAAGGCAGTCGCTTAACCAACTGAGCCACCCAGGCGCCCTAAAATGATATTATTATTGATATTAATACTGATATTATCCCTTGTAGTTGGCGATGAAGCATGTTATTAGAAGGGTTGGCTCTTGCGCCAGGGCTCATCCTTCAGGAAGCTATGTTGTCCAGCCTGGTGTGAGCTGGGACCCCAAGGCTGTGAGGAAGGGGGTTGGTGGTAGTGGTGGTGGAAAAGCTATGCTTGCACATGCAGAGGAGGACTTAGGCATGCATGTGTGTGGGAAAGCTGAGGGCATTATGTTGGACCATGCGAACTGGCCAGCCAGAGCTGGAGTACTTTTGCTCTCCCTACTTTGTCTGCTGTGCTTCCATAGGCACATTTATTTAAAAGAAAGGTTTTGTTGAGAGCGACATGTTTGGAAGTGGCATCTCTAAGTACAGAATAAGGCTTGGGGACCAGGACCACCAGGTCCTCATTCCAGATATGCTCTGAGGTAGCTGAGGGACCAGCAGAGGCAGACACATCCGTTAAGCTGTTTCCTTGTCACCTTGTATCTCCCTCACTACACAGCCTTGCAAGGGCTCCTGCTAAGATGGTCTGTGGGAAAGCTCATGGATAGGTGAGAAGACACTATGTAGCTGTAAAATAATTGTATTATTGTTTGTCTACATTAGGGTACCTGTCTTTTCTGAAGTTGTTTGAAGGCCTGATTAGAAATGTACCTATCTGCATGCCCAAAGTGCACCTGTTTGTGTGCAGAGAGGCCCACTTGCATTGTTCTATTGACCCTTCTAGGAATCTTGAGAGGTAGATGAAGGAAGGGACTTCAGGGAGGATAAGGATTTTGCCTGGGGTCATGCAGCTTGTAAGCTGAGGGGGGTCGGCAGGGATGTGACCTCCATATCCCCCACCTGTGCTTGACCATGGAGATTATGTTTCCCAACATGTTTCCCAGCCCTGTGTTGCTTTTTCATGATTACTGGTCTCAGCTGCCAGCATATATATGACAAATATTTGGCCACAGAATCTGCTATGAAATTAAGTGAATTGTGTGAAAGTGTGTGAATAGGGATCTGGCCCTAAAGACCACCAGGTTGGTGAGCTCTGACACTGTTAACACCCATCCTCAACTGGTTGGTTCACAGCTCGAGAGGATGCCAGGTTCTTCAACTGTCCCACACCATAGAAAAATTTAAACAAGTATATTTGAGACTTTACATTCTGTAGTTGCTTTATCTTCTAGGATTCATGGAATAGTTGCATTGAGCTTGCCACTGAACTAAAAGACTTAGTGCCATTCTTTTTAACAGGTCTAAAATGTACCATGTATGATCATTGGGAAACTTGTAAAACATATTTTGGATTGTCATCTCTGCTGTATATGTCTGTTATGTAGAAAAAAAATTTGTATTTGGAATAGTTAAATCAATGCCTCATGCTTTAAAAAAGAAGTATCATTTTGATTCCCATTTATTTATTACTATTTTTTAATTTGAGTATAGTTGACATATAATGTTACATTAATTTCAGATATACAACACAGTTTTTCAACAAATGTATATGTTTTGCTATCTTCAAGTGTAGCTACCATTTGTCACCATGCAATGCTCTTAAAATACCACTGACTATATTCCCTATGCTGTACCTTTTATTCCTATGTTTTGTACATTTAATAAATAGAAGACTATCTCCCACTCCCCTTCACCCATTTTGCCCATCCCTCTATCTCCCTCCCCTCTGGCAACCATTAGTTTATTCTCTGTATTTATAGGTCTGAGTCTGATTTTTGTTTGTTTATTCATTTGTTTTGTTTTTTAGATTTCATATATGAGTGAAATCATATGGTACTTGTCTTTCTCTGTTTGACTTATTTCACTTAGCATAATACCTTCTAGGTCCATCCATGTTGTCACAGATGGCAAGACCTTGTCCTTTTTTTGGCTGAGTAATATTCCATTATATGTAAATGTAAATATAAACACACACACACACACACACACATGCACACATTCTTTATCCATTCCTCTGTTGATGGACACTTGGGCTGCTTCCATATCTTGGCTATTGTGAATAATGCTACAGTAAACATAAGGGTGCATATATCTTTTTGAATTAATGCTTTTGTTTTCTTTTGGTAAATACCCAGTATTTGGAATTATTGGATCATATGGTATTTCTATTTTTAATTTTTTGGGGGGATCTCCATACTGTCTTCCACAATGGCTGCACTAATTTACCTTTCTACCATTAGTGCATGAGGGTTCATTTTTCTCCACATCCTTACCATCACTTCTTATTTCTTGTCTTTTTGATTTTAGCCATTCTGATAGGTAGTATCTCGTTGTGGTTTTGATTTGTGTTTCCCTGATGATGAACGATGTTGAGCATCTTTTCATGTGTCTGTTGGCCATCTGTATGTCCTCTTTGGACGACATCTATTCAGGTCTTCTGCCCATTTTCTAATTGTGTGTGTGTGTGTGTGTGTGTTATGTAAGCTCTTCCTATATTTTGGATATTAACCCTTTATCAGATGTATTGTCTGCAAATGTCTTTTCCCTTTCAGTATGTTGCCTTTTGTTTTGTTGATTGTTTCCTTCACTGTGCAGAAGCTTTTTAGTTTGATGTAGTCCCAGTAGTTTATTTTGGCTTCTGTTTCACTTGCCTTAGGAGACATATCTAGAAAAGTACTATGGCCATTGTCAAAGAAATTACTGCCTAGGAGTTTTAGGGTTTCAAGTCTCACATTTAGTGAGACTTTAATCCATTTTGAGCTTATCTTTATGTATTGTGTCAGAAGAGTAGTCCAGGCTTATTCTTCTGCCTGTAGCTGTCCAGTTTTCCCAGCACCATTTATTGAAGAGACTGTCTTTTCCCTATTGTGTATTCTTGCCTCCTTTGTTGTAGATTAATTGACCATATAAGCATGGGTTTATTTCTGGAGTCTCTATTCTGTTCCATTAATCTATGTGTCTGTTTTGTGCCAGACACAAAATTTGATTACTGTTTTGATTACTATAGTTTTGTAGTATATCTTGAAATCTGGGATTCTGATATCTCCAACTTTGATTCCCATTTAAATAGGGGCTGTTGAGTCATAATTTGGAAGTGTGAAATGGTTATCCACCAAATTCATTAAATCTAAGGGAATGCAAAATAAGACTTTACCATTTTGAAAAGATCAGAAAGGTATTGAAAAAGATGTCCTAACATAGACCTTCTGCATTCCACAAACATATGTCAAGCACAGGCTATGGACCAGCACCCTTCACATACAGGGACGGAGCAGAGATGGGCCTGGAAAGACTGCAAAGGGTTGGCTAGACTCAGACTTACCTGGGCCCTGAGAGCCACAGTTAAGAAAGGTATAATGGTGACTGGGTCAGGACACCATCAGGAGACTGCAGAGTGGGCCAAGAGCATGGCCTGATTGTTAATTATCTCTGAAGGAATTCTTAAAAGACTTTGCTAGTACAACCAGTGACAGCACTGTAATTTCTTTTTTGAATTGCTTGATTATATCTCAGTTCAGTGTTTTTATATTTGATGAACAAATCCATATTCCCACTTTCCAGAAAACTTAGGGGAATATAATTGATAAATATGAATCTGAGAGCCCATATAAGGCCTGTTTCCAGGAAATTCAGCCTTCAAAATGCTAGGGAAGAGCCTCCAAATTTGAATTTTAGCATGTCCAGCATGAAACATGTGCAAACACTAGGTTAACTTTGCTCTCCTCTGTAACCTTCACCAAGCTGCTTTTCATGAGGCCATATATTTATAGGTCAGCAGTGTCTTCCTTTATACCATATTATGGAAAGAATTCCTAACATGTGCTTTGTGATTGATATTACCCAAAGCTTCAGAAACGTGTCTGAGGTTTGGTAGTCTGGGCACATGCAAACAGGACTGCTTTGGTGTGACTTGGGTCCTACCTTTTCTCTTGCAGGCGCTGTGTACGGTGGCTGAAAGTCGCAAGCCTGTTTATCTTTGTGGTGGTGTGCTCTGTGAGTATCACAGAGCTCTGCTGTTGGGTCAGCAGAGCCCCAGGGTGCCTTGGGCTGGGTAGCAAGGCACCTAAGGTATGGGGCTCACACCTTTCTTTGGAGGAGATGCTGAAGGCATGGGGGACTGTGGGCTGAGGTTGGTGAGGGAGGCCTCCCCTTAGCAATGCTCCTCTGCTGTGATACAACAGAAGCCCTGGGGACTTGGCTTTGCTCTGTAGAAGGCAGTTAGCTTCATCCTTGGGTCTAACTTTCCACTGAAAGCGGCTTACCAATTCTGTTTTCAACCACATGCAATAAAACTCTTTATTTGTCTTGGGCATGTTCAGCATCATGGGTGGCCCCAAGAATGTGTCCTGCTGCCAGCATTTGTGTGGTGTGTATCCTGATGTAGCCTAGCTGGAATCACAGTGCAGGTGCTCAATATTTTGCCAAATGAATGAGTGTGAGATTCTTTGTGCTCAGGTGTGCATATCTGTGTGTGTACAAATGTGTGTGTACATGCCTGGCTGTGTGTGTCTGTGTGTGCACATGTGGATGTGAGGTCCTCTGTGCCTGCTGCGTGTTTGTGTGTCTGCATACCTGTGTGGGACATGTGGGTCATTTGTGGTCTGTGATCGTTTTGAGGTTGTGTCTGTGCTTGGGGTCTTGTTTCTGGGTGCGTACCAATTTTCAGCATTGGCATAAGAGAATTTGTCTGCACCATTGTTGGGAGATTCCAGTGGGTGGCTGGTGCCTGCTGCTGTGACTGCATGTGAGATTGTGAGGAAGGATGGGGTATGTGGGTGGTGTTTTCATGCCTGGGCAGTGTGGACTCCAGGACATGTGTGGCTGTGCCTCTTCTATGCAGCCTGAGGTTACGGCCAGGCTGAACCCTGCATGACTGGAAACTGCACATGACCACATGTGGCTGTGAGTACTTGTTTTTCATTATCTGCATAGGTGGGCATACATTTCAGGGCTCTGTGTGTGTGCATGTGGGATTATGCATCAGAAGAGGCTTCTCTTCTCAGGGTGGCGAATAGAGAGCACTATTGCATCTTGAGCAGCGAGGGTGGTTCATGAAGTCAATACTGGCTGAATTGAATACCTGCAACTCTATGAAAGCCCACAAGGGAGGGGAGCAGTGGCCCAGAGAAAGGAAATTATGCGTGAAACAAGAGACAAATACATTGAACTCTGAAAACTTCATGCTTTTACTTTTTTAGCTGCCAGTTTGCTTCTCTACCTCCTATTCTCACAACCGTGTGGCTCTGAAGCTCTGGCTGCTTCACAGGGCCTGGTAGGTGGGTACACTGGGGTTTCCAAGCAGAAGGTCAGGGTGGGCCAGCGCTTACCTGATCTCCTGAGGACTGACCTGAGCTCTGTATCTAGTCTTTAGCCTTCTTCTGGGATTTGAAGTTTTGGTGATTTGGGGAATTTGTTTTGAACTTCTATAACCTGTCATCTTATAACCGCTTATAACCACTTCAATGTACTTTCTGATGAGGTATAAGGTGCAAATTGTGCAAATTCCACAAACACATACTTTAACCATCACATGGGTTGTATCCCCTTTTCTCCAGTATGGGAAAACCATGTTTACCTTCCTCTGATGATTTAATTTTATAGCTGAGTGGTTAATCCTTAAAACAAACAAATATCAGTAATCAAGACCCATTGTAGTGGAGAATAGTATAATGAATCAGAATTTTATCTCTAAATATCTAAGAAAAACTAGAGTGAGCTGGTGAATGTTCAATACATCAGTCAACACCATTATTATACCCATATTTATACCTTTTTTTTTTATTCTTATGTTAATCCCCATACATTACATCATTAGTTTTAGATAAAGTGTTCCATGATTCATTGTTTGTGCATAACACCCAGTGCTCCATGCAGAACGTGCCCTCCTCA
>NC_138377.1:104410482-104431273 GCF_054177405.1 Leptonychotes weddellii
TCATTGCAAATGGCAAGATTTCATTCTTTTTGACAGCCAAATAATATTCCATTGTCTATATATACCACTTCTTTCTCCATTCATTTGTCGATGGACATCTGGGCTCTTTCCATAGTTTGGCAATTGTGGACATTGCTGCTATAAACATTGGGGTGCATGTGCCCCTCTGAATCACTATGTTTGTGTCCTTTGGATAAATACCTAGTAGTGCAATTGCTGGGTTGTAGGGTAGCTCTATTTTTAACTTTTTGAGGAACCTCCATACTGTTTTACAGAATGACTGCACCAGCTTGCATTCCCACCAACAGTGTAAGAGGGTTCCCCTTTCTCTGCATCCTCACCAACATCTGTTGTTTCCTGAGTTGTTAATTTTAGCCATTCTGACTGGTGTGAGGTGGTATCTCACTGAGGTTTTGATTTGTATTTCCCTGATGCCAAGTGATGTGGAGTATTTTTTCATGGGTCTGTTGGCCATTTGTTTGTTTGTTTGTTTTTTAGATTTTATTTATTTATTTGAGAGAGAGAGTAAGAGTTATTTGAGAGAGAGAGAGAACACGAGCAGGGGGAAGGGCAGAAAGAGAAGCAGACTCCTCATTGAGCAGGGAGCCTGACTCAGGGATCAATCCCAGGATCCTGGGATCATGACCTGAGTCTAAGGCAGACACTTAACCAACTGAGCCACCCAGTCATCACTCTGTTGGCCATTTGTATGTCTTCTTTGGAGAAATGTCTGTTCATGTCTTCTGTCTGTTTCTTGACTGGATTATTTGTTTTTTCTGTGTTGAGTTTGAGAAGTTCTTTATAGATTTTGGGTACTAGTCTTTTATCTGATAATTCATTTGCAAATATCTTCTCCCATTCCATAGGTTGCCTTTTAGTTTTGTTGACTGTTTCCCTTGTTGTGAAAAAGCTTTTTATCTTAAAAAATTAAAAAAAAATTTTTTTTATTATGTTATGTTAGTTACCATACTACATCTTTAGTTTTTGATGTAGTGTTCCATGATTCGTTGTTTGTGTATAACATGCAGTGCTCCATGCAATATGTGCCCTACTTAATATCCATCACTGGGCTAACTGATCCCCCCCACCCACCTCCCCTCTAAAACCTCAGTTTGTTTCCCGGAGTCCATAGTCTCTCATGGTTCGTCTCCCCCTCTGATTTCCCCCCCTTCATTTTTCCCTTCCTTTTCCTAATATCCTCCATGCTATTCCTTATATTCCACAAGTAAGTGAAACCATATGATAATTGACTTTCTCTGCTTGACTTATTTCACTTAGCATAAAAAAAAGCTTTTTATCTTGATAAAGTCCCAATAGTTCATTTTTGCTTTTTTTCCCTTCTCTTTGGAGATGTGTCTAGAAAGAAGTTGCTGTGGCTGAGGTCAAAGATGTTGCTCCCTGTGTTCTCCTCTAAGATTTTGATGGATTTCTATCTCACATTTAGGTCTTTCCTCCATTTTGAGTTTATTTTTGTGTATGGTGTAAGAAAGTGGTCTATTTTCATTCTTCTGCATGTGGTTGTCCAATTTTCCCAACACCATTTGTTGAAGAGGCTGTCTTTTTTCCATCAGATATTCTTTCCTGCCTTGTTGAAGATTAGTTGGTCATAGGGTTGAGGTTCCATTTCTGGGTTCTCTATTCTGTTCCATTGATCTATGTGTCTGTTTTTGTGCCAGTACCATACTGTCTTGATGATGACAACTTTGTAATAGAGCTTGAAGTCCACACTTGTGATGCCGCCAGCTTTGCTTTTCTTTTTCAACATTCCTTTGGCTATTTGCGGGGGGGGGGGGGTTCTTCCTTAGATCCATACAAATTTTAGGATTGTTTTCTTCAGCTCTGTGAAAAATGCCAATGGTATTTTGATAGGAATTGCATTGAATGTGTAGATTGCTCTGGGTAGCATAGACATTTTAAGAACATTTGTTCTACCAATTCATGAGCATGGAATGTTCTTCCATCTTTTTATGTCTTCTTCAATTTCTTTCCTAAGTGTTTTATAGTTTTCAGAGTACAGATCCTTTACCTCTTTGATTATGTTTATGCCTAGGTACCTTATGGTTTTTGGTGCAGTTGTAAATTGGATCAATTCCTTGATTTCCCTTTCTTTTGCTTCACTGTCAGTGTATAGAAATGCAAGTGACTTCTGTGCATTGATTTTATATCATTCAACTTTGCTGAATTCCTGTATCAGTTCTAGTAATTTTTGGGTGGAGTTATTCAGCTTTTCTACATAGGATATCATGTCTTCTGTGAAGAGTGAAAGTTTGACTTCTTTGCCAATTTGGATGCTTTTTGTTTCTTTTTGTTGTCTGACAGCTGAGCCTAGGAGTTCCAGTACTATGTTGAACAACAGTGGTAAGAGTGGACATCCCTGTCATTTTCCTGAGCTTAGGGGAAAAGCTCTCGGTTTTTCCTCATTGAGGATGATATTTGCTGTGGGTCTTTCATATATGGCTTTTATGTTATTGAGGTATTTTTCCTCTTTCCCAACACTGCAGAGAGTTTTTATCAAGAAAGGATGCTGTTTTTTGTCAAATGCCTTTTTCTCCATCTATTGAGACAATCATATGGTTCTTGTCCATTCTTTTATTAATGTGGTATATCAAATTGATTGATTTGTGGATGTTGAACCGCCCTTGCAGCCCAGGAATAAATACCACTTGGGCATGGTGAGTGATGCTTTTAATGTACTGTTGGATACTATTAGCTAGTATCTTGGTGAGAATTTTTGCGTCTATGTTGAACAGGGATATTGATCTGTAATTCTCCTTTTTGGTGGAGTCTTTGTCTGGTTTTGGGATCAAGGTAATGCTGGCCTCATAGAATGAGTTTGGAAGTTTTCCATTTCTATTTTTTGGAACTTTTTCAGAAGAATAGGTATTAATTCTTCTTTAAATGTTTGGTAGAATTCCTCTGGGAGGCCATCTGGCCCTGGACTCCTGTTTGTTGGGAGATTTTTGATTACTGCTTCAATTTCCTTGCTGGTTATGGGTCTGTTCAGGGTTTCTATTTCTTCCTGTTTCAGTTTTGGTAGGTTTTATGTTCCAGGACTGTATCCATTTTTTCCAGATTGCCTAATTTGGTGGCATATAATTGCTCATAATATTCTCTTACAATTGTTTATATTTCCTTGGTGTTGGTTGTGGATCTCTCCTCTTTCATTCATGATTTTATTTATTTGGATCCTTTCTCTCTTCTTTTTGATAGGTCTGGCTAGGGGTTTTTTGATCTTATTAATTCTTTCAAAGAACCAGCTCCTAGTTTCGTTGATCTATTCTACTGTTTGTTTTTTTTTTTAATTTCTATATCATTGATTTTTCCTCTAATCTTTATTATTTCTTTTCTCCTGCTGGATTTAGGCTTTATTTGCTCTTTTTTCTCCAACTCCTTTAGGTGTAGGGTTAGGTTGTGTATATGAGACTTTCTTGTTTCTTGAGGAAGGCCTATGTTGCTACTTCCCTCTTAGGACTGCCTTTGCTGCATCCCAAAGGTTCTGAACTATCGTGTTTTCATTTTCATTTGTTTCTATGTATTTTTAAAATTCTTCTTTGATTTCCTGGTTGACCCTTTCATTCTTTAATAGGAGCTTATAACTTCTGTGTATTTTTAGTCCTTTCAAATTTTTTCTTGTGGTTGACTTCAACTTTTGAAGCACTGTGGTCTGAAAATATGCATGTCAGTCTTTTTGTACTGGTTGAGGCCTGATTTATGACCCAGCATGTGATCTATTCTGGAGAATGTTCCATGTGCTCTTGAGAAGAATGTGTATTCTGTTGCTTTAGGATGAAATGCTCTGAATATATCTGTGAAGTCCATCTGGTCCAGTGTGTCATTCAAAGCCCTTGTTCCTTGTTGGAATTCTGCTTAGATGATCTGTCCCTTGCAGTGAGTGGGGTGTTAAAGTCCCCTACTATTATTGTATAATTATCAATGAGTTTCTTTAATTTTTTTATTAGTTGGTTTATATATTTGACTGCTCCGAAATTGAGGGCATACATATTTACAATTGTTAGATCTTCCTGTTGTATAGATTCTTTAAGTTTGATGTAGTGTCCTTCTTCATCTCTTATTACAGTCTTTGGTTGAAATCTAGTTTATGTGATATAAGGACTCCAGCTTTCTTTTGATGTCCATTTACATGATCAATGCTTCTCCACCCCCTCACTTTCAATCTGGAGGTGTCTTTGGGTTTAAAATGAGTCTCTTGTAAGCAGCATATTGATGGGTCTTTTTTTTTTTTTAATCCATTCTAGTACTGTATGTCTTTTGATTGGAGCATTTAGTCCATTTACGTTCAGAGTAATTATTGAAATATATGCATCTAGTGCCATTTTATTACTTGTAAAGTTGCTGTTCCTCTAGATTGTCTCTGTTCCTTTCCATTATTTGTTACTTTTGGGTTCTTTCTCTGCTCACAGGGTCCCCATTAATATTTCTTGCAGGGCTGGGTTAGTGTTCACGAATTCCTTGTTTTTGTTTGTTGGAAACTCTTTATCTCTCCTTGTATTTTTTTTTTAATTTTATTTTATTACATTATGTTAGTCACCATATAATACATCATTATCTCCTTGTATTTTGAATGATGACCTTGCTAGGTAAAGTATTCTTGGCTGCATATTTTTCCCATTTAGCACCTTTAATATATCATATCAGCCCTTCCTGGCCTTCAAGGTCTCTGTGGACAGGTCTGCTGCCAGCCTTATGATTCTACCCTTGTAGGATAAGGACCTCTTGTCCTGAGCTGCTTTCAGGATTTTCTCTTTATCTTTGAAATTTGCAGGCTTCACTGTAGTATGTTGAGGTGTTGACGTATTTTTATTGAAATTGAAGGGGGTCTCTGTGCCTCCTGGACTTGAATGCCTGTTTCCTTCCCCAGATTAAGGAAATTCTCAGCTATAATTCATTCAAATAAGCCTCTGTCCCTCTTTCCCTCTCCTCATATTCTGGGGCCCCATTATCCAGATATTATTTTACTTTATGGAATCACTGAGTTTTCTAAGGCTTCCTTTGTGATTCAATAGTTTTCTTTCTCTTTTCTTTTCAGCTTCCTTATTTTCCATCATTTTATTTTCTATATCACTGACTCTTCTGCCTCATTCACCCTCACTTTTTAGAGCCTCTATTTGGGACTGTAACTTGGTAATATAATTTTTAATTTCGGCCTGACTAGATTTTAGTTCTTTTATTTCTACAATAAGAGATTCTCTAGTGTCTTACATGTTTTTTTTTTTTTTCAATTCCAGCTAGTATCTTTATAATCATTTTAAATTCTAGTTTAGACATCTTACTTATATCCATATTGATTGAATCCCTGGCAGTGAGTACTACCTCCTGTTCTTTCTTTTGGGGTGACTTTCTCTGTCCTGTCATTTTGTCCAGAAAAGAATAGAAGCTAGAAAGAGAAAATCACCACCACCACCACCACAACAACAAAACAAACCAAAATCAGAAAAAAAAAAACCCCAAAACAAAGAAGGAAAAAGTAAATAAGAAACAAAACAGAACAAAACAGAAAACTACATCCTGGGTGTGTTTTGGTGTACTTGTTAAAATAAACTAGATTCCCAAAATAGGAAAGAAAGAAAACTTATATATATACATAGATATGTATAAAACATATCTATATATATACACAAAAATAAAATGAATTAAAATAAAATACAAGGAAAGGAAACAAAAAACAAAATATAAAAATATGTAATATATATAAAAATAAAATTAAAAAAGAATAAAAATGAGTTGAAAAAATAAGAAAATAACTGAATATTTAATACTGAATGACTAAAGAAAAAAAAACAACATATGCTATATACTGTTTTCCCCAAGAACTGAAGCTTTGTAGCCCTCTATGATCTGTAAACTTGGTGCTATCCAGTTGTTCGTGCTGGTCTTCTGGGGGAGGGTCTTGTTGCACTGATTCTCAGGTGCACTTGAACTATTGTAATTGTGCCTCCTTTGCCAGGAGGGTGGGCTCAGTGTAAGCAGCTCTGGATTCCACTAGGTGGTGCTGTTTTGCTCCCTGAAGGCTCTCCGCACCGATGGGTGGGATGAATATGGTGGCACCCCACTTTCTAGACTGGGAGGTAAAAGTTCACACCCCCTACTCTTCAATGATCCTTGGCAGAAAGGCAGTCAATTACTCTTGTCTCTGTGGTTATGTCCAAACTCTGTGTGCACCCAGCCTGTGACCTAGTGTTTTTACCTCAGGCAGGCGACTGAGTTTCAAAACTCCAAATTTTATGGACTCCTGCCTCGCAGACCCCACGATGTTCCTCCCAGAAGAGGGAGGCAGGGGTCTTGCCAGGCTTCTGCCTTTTGGTGGACCCCTGCCAGGAAAGCAGTCACACAACCATGCAGGATTTCGCAGTTTATGGCAACACAGAGCAGAAAGCCCGCACCTAGGCTCACTGTTTTCAGCAGGCTTCTCCCCTCTTGTGCCTGGGGACTCTGCTGCACTCATGACCCCCTATTCTTTTTGTGACCCCTGGGGATCCTGAGACCATGTTTTCCCACCCAGGATTCCATCCCACTTTGCCACCTGAGCACCTTTAAAAAAGGGATGTCCCCCACTGTCGCAGGCTTCTAAAAGTTCCAATTTTGCATCCTGCTGCTTATAATAATACTTTGCAGTAGCCTCCTTAAGCAGGCTCCCTCCCCTCCACTGTATCCTTAGATATATTACCCTGGATTCAAGTCTCTGCACCTCCTACCTTCCAAAAAGTGGTACCTTTTTTACTTGTAGAATTGCAGGCTTTCTTTTCTCATATCTCTGATTGATTTTGCAGATGTTCAGAATGATTTGATAACTATCTAGCTATATTCAAGGGACCAAACTTAGGGTCCCCTACTCCTCCACCATCTTAACTCCACCCTCCACCCTCAGACTCTGTATAAGTCAGTGAGGTGAACTGGTGCCCCTCAGCATAAGGCATTACTCCTCTGCTGCTCAATATTATAATGTACTGGCTACATTATCTGTTAAAAACCTTTTTTTTTTTTTTGTTATTGTTTTGAAATAATTACAGATTCACAGGGGGTTGCAAAGAAACGTACAGGGAAGTCCTGTGCATACTTCCCCAGCCTTCCTCAATATTAACATGCTATACAACTACGATTTAATAATATCAAGACCAAGCAGTTGGCATTGGTACAATCCATAGAGCTTATTTAGATTTCGTGTGTGTGTGTGTGTGTGTGTGTGTGTATTTGCATGTATGGCTGTATGCAATCTTATGTGTATAGCCTTCTGTAACCACCACTGCAGTAAAGATACTCAAACTGTACCATTACCACAGAGTCCCTGTGATAGCCCTCTGTAGCCACAGTCATCCCCTTCCCCATCATCCCTAAGGCCTGGCAACTATAATTTGGTTATTTCACCAATGCTTTGTAATGGGATAATGTAGTATGTATCCTTTTGAGATAGGCTTTTTTCACTCAGCATGATTTCCTTGAGGCTCATTCAAAGTGTTGCATATATCACTAGCTTGTTCCTTTTTATCACTGAATAATATTCTGTGATATGAATGAATAGTGTGTTTAAGCATTCATCCTTTGAAAGGCTAAAATAATTTTTTTCAATGTTAGGCTATCATAAATAAAGCTGCTATGAACTTTAAAAAATATTTTTTAAAAACATTTTTAGTGATGTTTTAATATTGAGTTTTAAATATTCTTTATGTATTCTAGGGGGCAACTGAATGGCTCAGTGCCTTCGGACTCTTGATCTCCCCTCAGGTCTGGATCTCAGGGTCATGAGTTCAAGCCCTGTGATAGGCTTCATGCTGGGTGTGGAGTGGAGCTTACTTAAATATTCTTTATGTATTCTAGATATAAGGGCTTTGTTGCTTATGTAGTTTTCAAATATTTTCTCTTAGTTCAATTTACAAATGTTTTCTTTCATAGATTGTGATTTTGATGTCAAGTTTAAGAACTCTTTGCCTAGACCTAGATCCCAAAGATCTTTTCCTAAAATTTATATTGTCTTACTTTTTACATTTGAGTCTATGATCCATTTTGAGTTAGCCACTGTTTAAGGTGAGAAGTTTAGGGGAGATTAATTTTTTAATCTGTGGACCATTTTTTAAGCGTATGGACCTCCAGCACTGTTTTTTGAATTGCTTTTGCTCCTTTGTTAAAAATTAATTGGACATATTTTTGTGGACATATTTTTAAATTCTCTATTCTGTTTCATTGATCTGTGTGTTTATTCTTCCACCAATACCATGGTACCTTGATTACTACAGATATATCATAAGTCCTGACACTGAGGTTAATGATTCCTCTCACTTTTATTTTCAAAATTGTATTGACTATTCTATGGCCTTTGTCTCTCCATATATATTTTAGAAAGGCCTTCTAGTCCGTGAACATTCTATGTTTCTTCATGTATTTAGGTCTCTGATTTCTTTTATAATTTTTCATCGTACAGATTGTGTACATATTTTGTTAAATTTACACCCAAGTATTTCCTCTATTTTGGGGGGCAGTTATAAATGGCATTGTGTTTTTATTTTAATTTCTATTTTTTTCATTGTTAACGTATATAAATGCAATTGATTTTTGTATGTTGATCTTGTGTCCTGTTACTTTATTGTTAATAATAATACTAATAATATTTTTACTTATTAGTTCTTGGAGGTGTTTTATAGATTCTGTGGTATCTTCTATGTATATAATCATGTCATTTGCAATAGGAACAGTTTTTTTTTTCTTTTCAAATCGAATGGCTTAATTTTCTTGCTTTATTGCAGCAGCAGAAACAAGAGTAGTGAGAGTGGATAGCCTTGTCTGTTTCTGATGCTAAAGGGAAAGCATTCAGTCTTTCACCATTAAGTATGATGTTAGCTGTAGGTTTTGTAGATGGTGTTTATGAGATTGAGAAAATTGCTTTCTTTTCCTGGTATACTGAGAGTTTTTGCCATAATTGGGTATTGAATTTTTGCAGTGACTTTTTTTGTGTTAATTGATTTTCTTCCTTAGCTGTTTGATATGGTAGATTACACTCACTTATTTTAGAATTTGGGAACAGCCTTGAATACCAGAAAAAAATCTTTCTTTTCTAATATGAGTATTTATTGGTATAACCTTCCCTCTCAGCACTTCTTTGGCTGCATCCTACAAATTCTGATAGGTTGTATTTTCAATTTCATTTAGTTCTATTTATTTTATTTCTAAAATATCTCCCTTTGAAACTCCCTCTTCGACCCATAGATTATTTAGAAGTGTGTTCTTTAATTTCCAAATGCTTGGAGATTTTCTTGTTTTTCTGTTACTGAATTATAGTTTGATTCACTTATGGTCAGAGAACTTACTCTATATGACTTCAGTTCCTTATGAAAAAAAATTATTTATGCCCCAGGTTTATGGTCTATTTTGGTGAATATTCCATGGGCTTGAAGTAATAAGATTATCCCCCTGTTTTATAACACTAATGTAACTTGTAAATAGAAACTGTATATTCTTAGGCCAAGCAATAACTTGTGAAACTCCAAAACTGCAGTTTTGTTCTGTCTGTAATTTGATATAAAAGGTGGAGGATCATGTGATGTGATGAGCATTGGGTATTATACTGAACTGATGAATCATTGAACATCACATAAAAAACCAATGGGGGGCACCTGCGTGGCTTAGTTGGTTAGGTGGCTGCCTTCAGCTCAGATCATAATCCCAGGGTCCTGGGATTGAGCCCTGCATTGGACCCCCTGCTCAGCGTGGAGCCTCCTTCTTCCTCTCCCTCTACCCCTCCCCCCTTGTTCTCTCTCTTTCAAATAAATAAATAAAATCTTAAAAATAAAACCAATGATGTATTATATCTTGGCTAATTGAACTTAAATAAAAAATAAAACATGTGCTACTAAAAAAAAATAGAAGGTAGAGGATGTTACAGAGGTGTTAGGAAAATGGTATGCTTGACCTGTGTTTCTGAAACTCTTGTGCTTCCAGAATCCCATTGGGGCATTTGCACAGTATGAGCAGAGAGCTGGATGCATACCCAGCCCTGTGGGCTTTCTGGAAGCAGAGTCAACATTGTAGCATTCCTAGGATCTACTGTAGGAGTCTACTCTATGGGTAGAATTTGCCTTAGGTGAGGACTCAGAAGTTGTCTTAAGTCTTGGGGTAGAGCTGTTTTCCTAGAACCTAAGGTCTCTAGACTCTGTAGACAGGCATGCTCAGGCCATGCTTCTGCCATCTGCATCCTCATTCAGGGACAGTGAGTCTTGGGGTGGCCAGCAGAACTGCCCATCTGCCCTCTCTCTGCTGCTGCCAGCTACTCTCCTTGCATGCTGTACCCTCCTTGATCCCTCTAGGCCTGCTCTGCTGTAGCTGTGTCATACTTATCACTTTCTATTGTGCCATTCACTCATTATGTGAGCTGTATGTTGTCTGCAGTTTTGTTCCGTGTTGGTTCCTGGTGCCTCATACAGCACCTTGCACAGAGTAAGGGCTCAATAAATATTTATTAAACAAAAATGTTTCCAGAGTGTCTTTAGGTATATGACTAGGTACCAAGGTCCCACCTGGGTCTTGTCTAACCTGGCTCCTGGGAACAGGGCACCATCCACCTTTGACCCCTGAGTGACTGTGTGGGAATGAAGCATTGGCCAAGGTTTTCTTCAGCTTTTTAATAGCTTGATGGGATGAAATCATTTCAGGAAATTCCTTAGGTTATTTAAACTTCTTTTCCTATAGATAATCCTGATTGGCACTTTCTTACCTGAAGATTTGGAGTTGTATTTGTCATGCTTGTAAAGTAGCTCTTGTTGAAAGCCCCAAAGAACAAAATTGGACCAATCTTCCTAATTCTTGAACTTTGCATCTCTAATAGGGCTTTAGGAGATTTCCCAAAGCAGCATTCTAAAAATTCTATTATCACAGCTAAGGCTTTTATGCCCTTATACTGTATAAAATCATAGTAAAACAGTGTGACACAAACTTAATGACAAATATTTCACAATATAAAGGAAATAATACTTTTCCCCCATGTGCCCTCCATTCAATGCCTGGAATTATGTTTTAGGAAGGATTGCCACCACAGGTTCCTTTCTTCTGGAAACAAGCAGGCTTTTCTTTCCTTTTCACTCACTTTATCTAATTGAAACAAAATGATGCAGCCTTTGTGTAAGATCATGTGTCATTGTCCTGGGTCCTTTCATATTTAATCTAGGAGCTCATAAAGCATTTGGTTTAAAAATTAACTGTGAAATGAAATTCAAAACAGATGAATAGAGAACATCTTTACTCTTCCAGGGGGTCTCTAATTTCCAGAAATGGGAAGTGCATTTGGAGAGAGGCAAGATGCTGTATTTCACAATGCAATGTACATACCACAGTGCCATTTTTCAATGGAAACCTCCAAGTCAAGCCTTCCTAATTTTGGTTATTGTATTTTGCAAGGCTGAAATTTAAATTATAGCTGTGGCCAATTGCTCTGCCCTGTAATTCATTTCCCTTTGTCTGCAACTCTTTTCTTATTGCTGAGAAGTTAGTATTGTGATTCACAGAACATATTGCTTTTAGTAGCATCTGGCAGACTTTGTCTAGCAGGCTCCATTACCTTGTTACAGAGGTGCTTTTTCTTCTTTGAAATCAAAACTTCAGAACTGTAAGAGAGCTGGTAGATTATGTAATACAAGCCCTTTACTTAACAGACAAAAATGCTGAATTGCAAAGACATTTTTATAATCGAAGGAGTTGGGATGGGGCATAGTTCTTCCAAACACACTTGGCCATGCTGCCTACATTTCTTCTGACAAGCTCAAAACTTGATATTTCAAGGTTTCTTAGAGCAATTCCTTACAAAAAATTCCAGTATTATGTAGATTTGTCTACAAATCTAGTAATTTAGTAATCTAGTGTTGGAAGTGTTCGGGGCGGTGGGGGGGGTGGTGGTGTTGAGACAAAGGAGCCAGGGCATAACCTGAGGGTTTTGACTTAAAAGAAAATAATGATGCTTTTGGTACTCAGCAATAGTGGAGAGACAGCCACAGTTCTGAAAATTTTGTGTGTATTAATAGGACTCCCACCATAATCCCACAAGGTGGGCTTTATTATTATCCCCATTTTATAGGTAAGGAAATTGAAGCTCAAGTTAAATTGCTTGCTCAAAGTCCCTGAGCTGGTAAAGATGAAGTAGGGGACTGTCTTTGGAATCCATGCTTCTCCCTAGGCTGCATTGCTTGTCAAGGAGCAGGGAAACATTTGCAGCCAGAGCAGGAAAAGCTACATAAAGGGTGAATGAATATATATTATGCACCCATCATTGTCCTGTTTTGTGTTTGCAAATGTTATATTATTTAATTACAAAAAGATATGGTAGGTTGAATAGCTCTCCCACCTCCACTCCAGACATTCATGTCCTAATTTCTAGAACCTGTGAATATGTGACCTTGTAAGGCAGAAGAAACTTTGCAGATGTGATTAAATTAGACTTTGGGAGATTATCCTGGATTATCCAGGTGGGCCCAATTGCCTGAAAGTGGAGAACCTTTCCCAGCTGTGGTTAGAGGGAGCCCTAACTATGGAATAAGGGTAATAGAAAGGTGATGTGAGGACTTTGACCCACTGTTGATGGGTTTGAGAATGGAAAAGACAGGCACTGGTAATGGAATATGGGCAGCCTTTAGAAGCTGGAATAGGTGAGGAGATGGATTCATCCATAGAGCACTAGAAGGAACACTGCCCTGCTGACTATGTTGGGTTTCTGACCTATCAAAGTATAAGAGAATAGATCTGTGCTATTTTAAGCCACCTACATTGTGACAGCAGCCCTAGGAAACTAACATAGTAGGTCTCCATGAGGGAGGTGTAACATTCCTGTTTTATAGCTAGAGAAACCATGGAGAGGACAACTTGATGCTGGTCTCAGCCGTGGTAAGTGGGAGAGGCAGGATTGAACCCATGTTCTTCCATGGCAGGACTGAACCCATGTTCTTCCATGGCCAAGCTCCTCCTCTGAGGAGGGTGAGTGGAGGTTGCTGAGCTTTAGTACACAGCTGAGAGTAGGTGTCCCAGCCCAGCTGCCTCTTGACCCTGACGTCTTGCACATGTGGGTGATGCAGGGGGTGGACTGCCCTTGTATATATACGGGAAGAAAGCTGAAATTCATAGGCAGGGGCTTGCCTTATCGCCCAGTTTGATCAGTCAGGACTTTGTCTGTAATCAAAAGACCTGGCTGCTGTGAGCTGGAGGGATCAACTGGAAGGACATTTGGGGTGAGTGTGTGTGCATGTGTGAGACTATGTGTGAGTGAGAGTGTGAGGAGGCTGTGGAGTGTGTCTGTGTGTACAAGTGTGGGTATGTGAGACTGTTGATGCTGTGTGAGTGTGCGAGACTAGAAGTGAGTGTGAGACTGTGAGTGGATGTGTTTGAGTGTACAAGACTGTGTGTGTGTGTGTTTGAGTTAGTGAGGGTGTGTGATTATGTGTGTGGTACATGAATGTGAGACTGAATGTGTGTTGAGTGTATGCACAAGATAGGTCCCAGTGCTACTTTGTCTTCATGTCACTGGCTCACCTCTGGCGCCATGACTGGGCTGTGCTGAGGCAGGGGTTGGAGAGTCGGGCAGTTTGGAGATTTGGTTCCCCAGAGGCCTAGATACCCCCCAGGATTGGGAGCAGACAAATCCTGACCACACAGGGAGTGCACACCCAAGTCCTTGCTGGAGTTCCATTCCTATCCCACATGACCTCCTCTAGGAGAAGGAGCCCAGAGTCAGGGTGCAGGAGGCACTGCCATGCCATGCCATCACACTGAGGACAGGAACTGGCTTATCTCCTTTCCTTTACCACCTGAGGATATGGAGTGGCCTGGACCTTCTCTCTGGTGCTTTGGGACCTGATCCCACCCTGGGGAGAGATGGGAGCCTCAAGGGGCAGGTGGCATCAGGGCAGATCTGTTGGGGGTAGAGAGAGTGATGGGAGTGGTGGGGTGTTTCTCTCCCCCATCAGGTCTGCTTTTATGGTCTAGCTTGAGCAAGTCTCTTGATAATATGGTACATTTTTGTTGTTTTTCTTGAAAGTTATTTTATTTGCTGACAATGTGTAAAAGATTCTGCTTTGGTATTTTACAGAATACTTTTTTCTTTCTTTTTTATTTTTGCCATTTTTAGAGCACCCAAGGTCTAGAATGCACAGATTTTTTTTTAAATTGAGATTTAATTGACATTCATCATTGCGTAAGTTTAAAGTGTATAACATGTTGACTTGATACATTTATATATTGTAATATGATTACCACTGTAGCTTTAACCAACACTCTATCACAGTTACATAATTATCAATTCTTTTATGTGGTGAGAACAATTAAGATCTAGTCTCTTAGCAACTTTGAGGTTTATAATACATTATTGTTGACTATAATCACTATGCTATGCATTAATTAGGTCTCCAAAACGTATTTATCCTCTAGATCCAAGATTGTACCCTCAAACATCTCCCCAAGTTCCCCACCCCCCAGGCCTTGGTAACCACCATTTTACTCCTTTTCTACAAGTTTTGCTTTTTTAGATTCCACGTATAAGTGAGATCATACAGTAATTTGTCTTTCTCTGCCTGACTTATCTCATTAGCATAATGTCCTCAGGGTCCATCCATGTTGTCATAAATGGCAGGATTTCCATTTTTTATCATGGCTGGATAATATTCCATCTCACACACACACACACACACACACACACACACACACACACCCCACATCTTCTTTATCTATTTATCCTTTAATGGATGGTTAGGTTGTTTCCTTATTTTGGCCATTGTGAATAATGCTGCAATAAACATGGAGGTGCAAATATCTTTTTGAGAGCCTATTTTTATTTCTTTTAGATATATACTCAGAAGTGGAGTTGCTGGATCCTGTAATAGTTCTATTTGTATTTTTTGTGGATCTTCCGTACTATTTTTCCACAGTGACTGAACCAATTTACATTCCCACCAACAGTGCACAGGAGTTCCCTAAAATGTGTAAGGTGGTTTTGATTTGCATTTCACAGATGATTAGTGATATTGAACATACTTTTCCAGGTACTTCTTGGCCATTTGTATGTCTTCTTTGGAGAAATGTCTGTTCAGCTCCTCTGCCCATTTTAAAATCAGTTTTTTTTTAAATGTTCAATTAGCCAACATATGTAGTACATCATTAGTTTTGAATGTAGTGTTCAATGATTCCTTAGTTGCATATAAAATCAGGTTGTTTTTTGTTGTTATTGAAGAACTGTTTTCAGCATTTCTTGCAAGGCAGGTCTAGTAGTGATGAACTCCTTCAGCTTTTGTTTTGGCTTTTGTTTCTCTTTCATATTTTTTAACACTTTAAATATGTCATTATACTCTCTCCGGGCCTTCAGGGTTTCTGCTGAGAGACCCTCTGAAAGCCTAAGGGGGATCCTTTGTAATTACAATCTTTTTTTTCTCTCACAGCTTTTAGGATTCTCTTTAAATCTTTGAATTTTGACAGTTTCATTATAATGTGCTTGGAGTTCTTTTGCATTGAGATGTCCATGTCTCCCCAGGTTTGGGATGCTTTCAGCTATTATTTCTTTAAATAAACTTTTTCTCCCCCTTCTCTTTCTTCTTCTGGAACCCCCAGTTATGAACATTTGGGGGAGGTTCATAGATCATGTAGGCTTTCTTTGCTCTTTTTTTTTTTTTTTAAAGATTTTATTTATTTATTCATGAGAGACAGAGAGAGAGAGAGGCAGAGGGAGAAACAGGCTCCCAAGGAGCAGAGAGCCTGATGTGGGACTCGATCCCAGGACCCTGGTATCATGACCTGAGCTGAAGGCAGACGCTTAACCATCTGAGCCACCCAGGCGCCCTCTTTGCTCTTTTTCATTCTTTTCTCTGTGTTCTTCTCTGACTGGGTCATTTCAAAGTTTCTGTTCTCTAGGTCACTTATTTTATCTTTCACCTGATCTACTTTGCTGCTGATGCTCTCTTGTTGCATTTTTCATTTCATTCATTAAATTCTTCAGCTCCAGAATTTGTTTGGTTCTTTTTTATGATTTCTTATTCATTTGTTAAATTTCTTATTTTGTTCATGTGTTATTTTCCTGGTTCCACTGAATTATATTTCTGTGTTTCCTTGTAACTCAGGTCATAACAGCTCCCCTGCTAGGCCAGGGCCAGGCTTGCATCTATGTTTGTTCTGATATTGTTATCGGTGGCACTGCCTGCCAGGTGGGTCTTCTTTCCACCCTCCCTTGTCTCTTAGGAAGAGGATGTGGCCATTTTATATAGGTGGTGGGCCTGCATCCTTCTGTCCCATGATGTGAAGGTACTCCGGTCCTTCAGTGCATGGTGGGCTGACTACCCTCCCCTCTGTGGTCAGGTGTGGTCTTGCCTTGTGCCTGGCTGTTAGTTTATCAGCAGAGCAACACCCGCTTCTTGCCTCAGTGATAGCATGTGTGAAGAAGCCTGGGTTATTGAAGAACCACAGTGAGGAGAGGCCTGCTGGCATTGTGGCTGTGCAGGCATTAAGAGGCCAGCTGAAGATGTAGAGCAGTCAGGCCCCTACTGGAAGGGGTGGTGCAATCTACCCTCAGTGCCAGAGCCTGTTGAGTCTGATTCTCTCATAACTAGAGAGAATCTCATGACTCTTGCTGAGCTGGGGTCCTGCCTTGGGGAAACACTGGCTGTTCCCAGTTCTTATGTATTGGCACTGCCATCAGAGGGAATTTCCAGCATCCATCACTGTTCTAGAGTTTTCTCCAAGCTCATGCATGCTGTTCTGCAAATGTCCATGTGAACCATTTCTTTTTGTCAAAGGGAGAAGGTTGCTTAAGAAATTCTGAAAAGAATGGAAGGGGGTGTGCTTGCTGGGCAGTGTGGGGTGAAGGGGGTGATGGCCTGGGTCCTGTGGGCCTTACCTGGTGTTCCTGGGCCAGAGTGAGCCAGGAAGGATGTGTGATTTCAGAGCTTCTCAGGGTGACAGAACCATCCTCATAGGCTTGGGTGGGCCTGACAATGAGGGTGTCTGCTCTTCTTCCCACTCATCTCACATGCTACTTGATGCCCTCATGACTTTTCCTCCTTTCCAGAGTCTCCCGTGTACAGAAGAGGCAGATAGTTGTGCCTGAAGCATGGAGCTGGCTGGAATCATCAAGACACTTTTTGTTGCCCCTTGTTCAGGGGGCGGCCACCTCGCTCAGGTGTGTTCATGCATCTCTGAGGCAGAACAGGGTGCAGGCCCCACCCCAGTTGGGCTGTGTTGGCATTTCTGATTCCAGATCAACTCTGTAGCACTGCCTGTCCTCCAAGACAAGGGGACAGGATGGGAAGATGGTGTGAACAATTGAGATCACCTGTGTACACCTGGCTTATTTTAGAGTTGGGAAAAAGGAAATGGACATACCTAACATGGTATTTTCATCCTGCCCTGGGAGTAATGTCCATTTGGTGATGTGTGGCCAAAGAGCAGTCATTTTGGAAGAATGTTGCAAGGAAGTTGTGGGAAACTTCAAACAGAATGTATTTTTCTAATCTTTATTTCAACCTTTAAGGTATAGTCACATGAAAAAAGTTTTCGGTAACATCCTAATTCTCTAAATGGATTTGTGGAGTTGTGGCTACCTATTGTGATTCTCCAAAGCTAGAAGAGTTAACAACTGGCATATTTTCTTTCACTATGGTAGCCAAGCTTCTGTAGTTTCTTAGCAGAAATGTTTGGAATATGCAATAGGAATTTGTACCTTATGAACTTAGCACTGAAAATTCAGTGACACAATTATTCTTTTTTTCCTTTTTGAGGAGAAAGTCTGTCTTCCTAGGCAACACAGGATCAATTGGTGATTGGGCTGACCTTGGCATGACCACATGTTCACAGCCCATAGCTCTGGGACCTTGTTTAAGTTCTAAAATCAGAGTCAGTATGTTTTATATGCTTGAAGACTGTGCCAGATGACATCTTGAGGTGCCTTTAAACTCCAGGATCTATAATTTTGTGTAAAATAAGCCATGCCAGAAAATTAACTCAGTACTATTTGGGTAATACCTAAAGAGAAAATATATGATTTGTACATATACATTCTCCTTGGGTCACATAATGCATGATGGGCCTTGCAAAGGGAATACATCATATACATAACAATAATGGTAAAATATCAGCAAGAACAAACAGCCAGGACTGACAACATACACATAAGGGCAGAAAAAAGTAAGTGTTGGAGACAGGGTGCTAGGCAGTAGATTGCTTCCATCTGCTCACATGCTATCTGCCAAAGCAGGGTGAGGGCCTGGGGTCAGGGGTGATGACTGGGAGCATATAACACAATCCACCCCAGTTCACCCACCAGCCATAGTGTTTGCCTCTGCACCCAAATATACTACCTTCTCCCAAGATGCCCTAAAGTTCTCACCCTTTTCAGCCTCCTGGTCCAATCCAGGAGCTAGAACCTTTGAGTGGGAATTCTCTGTCCCTCATTCACATTGTGAAGCAGTGTGAGATGGGGACCAACACAACACCTCTCACCTTGGGAGGGCACTGTGAGGAAGCCCACAGGCCTACAGGGATCCTACGCAGGGTGGCATTGCCTAAAAGCCCCCATTCCACAGCGTCTCCCTCACACATCACAACCCATGTTCCAGCATCCACCTCACACTTCACAGCCCCATGTTCCAGCATCTACCTCTCACCTCACAGCCCCATGTTGCAGCATCCACCTCACCACACCTCACAGCCCTGTGTTTCAGCATCCACCTCACACCCCCATCACACCTCACAGCCCTGTGTTCCAGCATCCACCTCACAGCCCCATGTTCTAGCATCCACCTCACAAACCCCTGTGTTCCAGCATCCACCTCACACCTCACACCCCCATCACACCTCACAGCCCCATGTTCCAGCATCCACCTCACACCTCACAGCCCTGTGTTCCAGCATCCACCTCACAGCCCCATGTTCTAGCATCCACCTCACAAACCCCTGTGTTCCAGCATCCACCTCACACCCCCATCACACCTCACAGCCCTGTGTTCCAGCATCCACCTCACAGCCCCATGTTCCAGCATCCACCTCACAAACCCCTGTGTTCCAGCATCCACCTCACACCTCACACCCCCATCACACCTCACAGCCCCATGTTCCAGCATCCACCTCACACTTCACAGCACCATGTTCCAGCATCCACCTCACAGCCCCATGTTCCAGCATCCACCTCACAGCCCCATGTTCCAGCATCCACCTCACACTCCCATCACACCTCACAGCCCCATGTTCCAGCATCCACCTCACACTTCACAGCCCCATGTTCCAGCATCTACCTCTCACCTCACAGTCCCATGTTCCAGCACCCACCTCACACCTCACAACCCCATGTTTCAGCATCTACCTCACACCTCACAGCCCCCCTTTCAAGCATCCACCTCACACCACACAGGCCCTTGTTCCAGCATTCACCTCATACCTCACAGCTTCTGTGTTTTAGCATCTGCCTCAGGCATGTGCCCAAACCTCCAAAATCATCAGGTACATTTTTGGCATCTTATGACAGGTGACCCTCTTATTAAATATTTTCTACCAAATAAGTTGAGTTGCCATTTTCCCTCAAATTTTATGTCAGGTGTTTTATGGACTACTTCCCAGCCTTGATAGCCTTGCTATGTATTTTAGGTTTTTGTATCTGTAGTGTCCTACTTCTGGACCTATTTCAAAATTAGTCAACATTTTCTTTTCTTCTATTTTTTCTTTTTTTTTTAAATTTTATTTTATTATGCTATGTTAATCACCATACATTACATCATTAGTTTTTGATGTAGTGTTCCATGATTCATTGTTTGCATATAACACCCAGTGCTCCATTCAATACATGCCCTCTTTAATACCCATCACCAGACTAACTCATCCCCCCACCTCCCTCCCTCTAGAACCCTCTATTTTTCAGAGTCCATAGTCTCTCATGGTTCATCTACCCCTCAGATTTCCCCCCTTCATTTTACCCTTCCTACTATCTTCTCTCTCTCTCTCTTTTTTTTTTTTAACATATAATGTATTATTTGTTTCAGAGGTACAGGTCTGTGATTCATCAGTCTTACACAATTCACAGCACTCACCATAGCACATACCCTCCCCAATGTCTATCACACAGCCATTCCATCCATCCCACCCCACCACTCCAGCAACCCTCAGTTTGTTTCCTGAGATTAAGAATTCCTCATATCAGTGAGATCATATGATATATGTCTTTCTCCAACTGACTTATTTCGCTCAGCATAATACCCTCCAATTCCATCCACATCGTTGCAAATGGCAAGATTTCATGTTTTGTTTTGTTTTGTTTTGATGGCTGCATAATATTCCATTGTGTATATATATACCACATCTTCTTTATCCATTCATCTGTTGATGGATATCTTGGCTCTTTCCATAGTTTGGCTATTGTGGACATTGCTGCTATAAACATTGGGGTGCATGTACCCCTACAGAACACTACATTTGTATCTTTGGGGTAAATACCCAGTAGTGCAATTGAAGGGTCGTATGGTAGCTCTATTTTCTACTTTTTGAGGAACCTCCACACTGTTTTCCAGAGTGGCTGCACCAGCTTGCATTCCCACCAACAGTGTAGGACGGTTCCCCTTTCTCCGCATCCCCACCAACATCTGTCGTTTCCTGACTTCTTAATTTTAGCCATTCTGACTGGTGTGAGGTGATATCTCATTGAGGTTTTGATTTGGATTTCCCTGATGCCGAGCAATGTTGAGCACTTTTTCAGGTGTCTGTTGGCTACTTGGATGTCTTCTTTGGAAAAATGTCTGTTCATGTCTTCTGCTCATTTCTTGATTGGATTCTTTGTTCT
>NC_138377.1:104431773-104439631 GCF_054177405.1 Leptonychotes weddellii
TGTCAATGTGTTTCTTTGCTTTTGTTATTAGTTGTCTTATATAATTGGCTGCTCCCATGTTAGGGGCATAGATATTTACAATTGTTAGATCTTCTCGTTGGATAGACCCTTTAAGTAGGATATAGTGTCCTTCCTCATCTCTTATTATAGTCTTTGGTTTAAAATCTAATTTGTCTAAGGATTGCCACCCCAGCTTTCTTTTGGTGTCCATTAGCATGGTAAATGGTTTTCCACCCCCTCACTTACAATCTGGGGGTGTCTTTGGTTCTAAAATGAGTCTCTTGCAGAAAGCATATCGATGGGTCTTGTTTTTTAATCCAGTCTGATAGCCTGTGTCTTTTGATTGGGGCATTTAGCCCATTTACATTCAGGGTAACTATTGAAAGATAGGAATTTAGGGCCATTGTACTTCCTGTAAGGTGACTGTTACTGTGTATTGTCTGTGTTCCTTTCTGACCTCTGTTACGTTTAGGCTCTCTCTTTGCTTAGAGGACCCCTTTCAATATTTCTTGTAGGGCTGGTTTCGTGTTTGCAAATTCCTTTAGTTTTTGTTTGTCCTGGAAGCTTTTTATCTCTCCTTCAATTTTCAATGACAGCCTAGCTGGATATAGTATTCTTGGCTGCCTATTTTTCTCATTTAGTGCTCTGAATATATCCTGCCAGTCCTTTCTGGCCTGCCAGGTCTCTGTGGATAGGTCTGTTGCCAGTCTAATATTTCTACCATTGTACGTTACAGACCTCTTGTCCCAAGCTGCTTTCAGGATTTCTCTTTGTCTCTGAGACTTGTAAGTTTTACTATTAGATATCTGGGTGTTAATCTATTTTCATTGATTTTGAGAGGGGTTCTCTGTGCCTCCTGGATTTTGATGCCTGTTTTCTTCCCCAAATTAGGGAAGGTCTGTGCTATAATTTGCTCCAATATACCTTCTGCCCCTCTCTTTCTTCTTCTTCTGGGATCCCAATTATTCTAATGTTGTTTTGTCTTATGGTATCGCTTATCTCTCGAATTCTGCCCTCGTGATCCAGTAGTTGTTTAGCTTTCTTTTTCTCAGCTTCTTTATTTTCCATCATTTTGTCTTGTATAGCAGTAATTCTCTCTTCTGTCTCATTTATCCTAGCAGTTATAGCCTCCATTTTTGATTGCACCTCATTAATAGCCTTTTTGATTTCGACTTGGTTAGATTTTAGTTCTTTTACTTCTCCAGAAAGGGTTTCTGTAATAACTTCCATGCTTTTTTCAAGCCCACCTTGTATCTTTATAATTGTCATTCTGAACTCTAGTTCGACATCTTACTAATGTCCATATTGATTAGGTTCCTGTCAGTCGGTACTGCCTCTTGTTCTTTTTTTTGAGGTGATTTTTTCCGTCTTGTCATTTTGTACAGAGGAGAACAGATGAATGAGAGAACAAAATGCTAACAGGGTAACAATGACCCCAGAAAAATATACACTAAACAAATCAGAAGAGACCTGAAATGGGGGGAAAAGAAAGGGAAAGAAAGAAAAAAGAGAGAGAAAAAAAAGAATATGATCAAATATGATCAGGCTTGTGAATAGATCAGTGCCACACACTAGATTTTGGGTGTATTTTGGTCTGTTAGAAGAAAGTGCCTCCCAAAATTTTAAACAAAGAAAACTTATATATGTACAAAAATAAGGGTAAATATGATGAAGTGATAGAATATGACTGTAAAGTTGAAAATTATAAAAGATTTTAGAAAAGGAATTAATAAGTAAGAAGTTGGTTGAAGAAAGAAAGACGAGAAATTAAAAAAAAAATAAGAAAGGGAGAGAATGTGATCAGGCAGGAGATTAGAACAAAGCCATACACTAGGGATTTAGCGTATATTTTGGTCTGTTAGAAGAAACTGTATCCCAAAATTTTAAAGAGAGAACAACTTATATATATATATATACCAAAAATAAGGTTAACTGCTATGAAGGGATAGAATATGACTCAAAAAATGAAAAATAAAAAGGATTTTTAAAAAAGGGATTTATAAGATGTTGGTTGAAAAAGGGAAAAAGAAAAATATTTTAAAAAATAGAAAAAGAAAAAAAATTAACTTTGAAAGACTAAAGAATCAGGGGGAAAAAAGCCATGAATTCTATGTGCTGTATCCCCCTAGTGCTGGAGTTCTGCCATTCTCGTTGATCGGTAAACTTGGTCTTGGCTGGCCATTCTTGCTGATCTTCTGGGGGAAGGGCCTGTTCCTGTGGTTCCCAAATGTCTTTGCTGGAGGCAGAATTGCCCCACCCTTGCCGGGTCCGGGCTAAGTAATCTGCTTGGGTTTGCTCTCGGGAGCTTTTGTTCCCTGCAAGCTTTCCGTACAGCTTTGGAGGATGAGATTGGAAATGGCGGCCTCCCAATCTCCACCCCAGAGGAGCCAAGAACTCAGGGCCCCACTCCTCAGTGCACCCTCAGAGAAAAGCAGTCAGTCACTCCTGTCTCCCCGGTCTCCAGCTGCACTCCATGCTCACCCAGACTGTGACCAAGCATTTCTATCTCTGGCACATGACCGCGTGTGGAGTCCCAAATGCACCGCTCCTCCCAGGAGAGGAAGGGGAGCCTCCCTGGATCTGCCGCTTTTTGGGTCTCTGCTGGAAGAGCAGTGGCCAACTGTGCCGCGGATCATGGTTTATGGCAACCCCGAGCTGCAAGCCCACTCCTTGGCTCTGTCTTTGCTGCCAGCTTCCCTGCTCTGATACCTGGGAGTTCTGCCGCACTCAGGCACCCCCAGTCTTCCTGTTACCCCAAGGGTCCTGAGACCACACTGTCCCAGTGGGGGTTCCACCCCCCACTTAGCCACTGGAGCAACATCCCTCAGCAGAGCCAACTTCTAAAAGTTCCGATTTTGTGCTCTGCTGCTCTATCTGCTGGTAGCTGGCTGACAGGCTCCCTCCCCCTGTGGTCTATCTTCCCGTATATCGCCTCGGATTCACCTTTCCTCACGTCCTACCTTCCAGAAAGTGGTCACTTTCCTGTGTAGAGCATTGCTGCCATTCTTTTCTTTGATCTCCTGTTGAGTTCGTATCGTAGGTGTTCAGAATGGTTTGATACCTATCTAGCTGAATTCCTGGGACTAGACGAAATTTAGGTCTCCTACTCTGCCTCCATCTTGCTCCTCCTCCTTAGTCAACATTTTCTGTGTCCACAGCTCACCGAAATATCCCAGTGACTTACAACCCACTGCTTTCTGCTCTGCTGGGACTTGATGGCAGGACTGTTGTCTGAACAGCACCTCTGAGGCTCTGCTCAGACTGGTATTTGTCATGCCTGCTTGTGTGGCCTCAGTGGACTAGTGGGGCTATGCATTGACTCCCAGATAACCTGTCGCCCCTCCCAGGGTGTATGTTCTTTCATTTCTTCCTTCTGGATGCATCTTGGGAGGAGAATCCCAGTAGTAATTATGGTTTTGGAAACATTGCAGAGAGGCATATGTGAATCTATGTTTAACCAGCATCTCCCATGCCTGTTGGCCCACAGGGTCTTCTGTTGAGCTAAGATTATCAACACTTCAAGGAACTCAAGATCTTTGTAATGCACTTAATGTTCCATCCATCTTCCATGTTATGTGAGACTTAGCAGAGCAATGGCTGAAGGTGCTGCTAGTTAGAAGGGGGCCTGACAAGTGGTGTACAGGGTGAGAGGTCATGGCTGGTTCCAAGCGCCCAAGGATCATTCAAGCCCAGTGTGGTTAGTCTCCGGACAGGGTGAGGGAGAAGGCAAAGAACACTGATTCAAAATGAGGATAATGTTTAGGTTTCAAGGCACTGGTTCTAATGAAGACCTGGATCACTGTGGTGTCCTTTGATAGTGTCACTTTCTCTGTCTCTCTCCTTCACCTCTTCCCTCCTCCTCTCTTATCTTCTTCTCATTCTTCTCCTTCCTCTTTTCTTTCTTCTTTGCATTAGTATAAGGCTACATTGTCATAATAGCAGAATATGTAGTATTTTTTTATGTAATAGAATAACTGACATAACTGAATATAACTGATTTAAGCCCTTAATGAGATCATAAGGAATGCAGTTAAAGTGGAACTTTATCACCACCTTTGCAATCTACTGCATAATACTTTGAAAGTGGTTGCCTTTATTAATAGAGGCTCTGCAATTAGTATGACACCTGTCAAGGTTGTTGGAACCTACATTGCGCAGAATAATTTATTGACATTTTGAAACAGCTTTGCCTGTGTTATTTGTAAAAATAATAGTTAAAAAGGCATTGCATCACATAAAAGTGGTCTCTGTGAGCACTGTTGAGAAAAGTTGCAATTCAATGTAGATTGTGAACTTAATTTTAGGTTTCTGTAGTATATCACACATAGCAGGCAAAATATAGAGGTACATTGTTGTTCATGAAAGTTGTTTCTAAAATGATTTGAAACCTCTGAGTAGAATGCATTTATGTGCAGACTCATGAAATTATGTACAGTGCTTTAATTTATAATCTTTCATGAAGTTTTCAGTGATTTTAATGTCAAGTGCATTAAAAACCACTTTTGACCAATTAGAAAAATGTTCTATGTAATGCTTTCAAAAATAGAAAAAAATAAGACAAATGTAACCTGCCTTGGAACCATGGTGAGAAGGAAAAGAACTTTGCTTCTTGGCAACCTGCCTCATTGGATTAAACAAAAGCAGGGGAAATTAACACACACTCAGACTGCTTAGAACTCCTGAAGGCTCCATGCTTTCTTGAAGTTTGTTGATCCGCAACATTTTCCTTTAATTCTTTCTCACTGTTCTTTATTCTTTCTCATATACACACATACAAAGCAGGGAAGACGTGCAATTTTTTTGGCAAGTAGTTGGTTTGTTTTTGAATGAGAAATGATGAAATTAAACCCAAACCTCTCCTGACCATGGCCCAATTGCCTGTCCCTGACTGCTGGCCCCTCCTCTCCTTCCCTTCTGCCGCTGACACTGAAGCCCCTCTTGGCCCTGACACCTATTCGGAGCTGAGTCTCCTCTCCTTCTCTGGGTGTCCTGTGTCCTGACTGTGTCATACCTTCAGGCCTCTCTGTCCCATGACATCCCTCACTCTGTTTACCAAACACTCATTTCTTGTTTACAGGGACTGGGCTGCACACAGCCAGGGCATTCCTGTCTCTTTATTGCTGAGTCCTCAATGCTGGGAGCAGTGCCAGTGCACTGTTGTTGCTATTTTTTAATTAAAGTAAGCATCGTGTTGTGAAAGCTGCTTATATTTTGATGGCATTAATTTCAGCTTTCCAAATTTAGGAAGATATTGCCATGGAATTCTGGAATGAAAAGGATCCTTGGGGTCATCTGATTTGAACCCATATGTTCTTTTTCTTTAAAAAAGTTTTTTTTTGCTTTTTTATTGTAAATTGTATGCTGAATAGGATCCTACGGTCTGTCCTTGATTTAAGTTTAGCAATGTCTTAGAGGAGAGAAGCATGCCCTTTTTTAAATTAAAGTTTTAATTTTGACATAGCTGCATATTCACATGTAGTTGAAAGACATACAGTGATTCCCTGTACTCTTTATCCACTTTCCTCCAATGGTAATACTGTGGGGATGGGAGAAATTTTCCTCTTTCTTGCCTACATTCTTTGGCTGGTCGTTTAGGGTTCCCAGAGTCAATTCCAGCATGGGAGTCCCCACCAACACCAAGCAATTCTCAGACACCTGAGAATTTAACTCAATTATGACACTACTCAGTGATAGCATCAGATTCCACAGGGTAGGCATTCAGTGCCCACTCCTGACTTCAGAAACCAGTCATAAGCCCCAGGCTTCTGACCAACTGGCAACAGATTAGAGGTTCTAACAACTTCCTCCTTAGGTTTGATTAATTTGCTATAGTGGCTCATGGAACTCAAGGAAACACTTACTTATGTTTATCAGTTTATTAAAGAATGTGAAGAGATACATAGGGCAAGGTCCCCAAGAAAAGAGCTCTGTTGTCATGGAGCTCGGGGCCCAGCTTGATGGCATGCGGAAGTGTTCTGGTTCCTCAAGCATGGAAGCTCTCTGAAAATAAGGACCAAAAGCTATCCTTGTTTGTTTTTATGGAGACTTCATTACATAGTAATTAAATAAATCATTGGCTATTGGTCGATGCAGCCCCTCTACTCTCTCTGGAGGTTGGGGAGTGAAATTAACAGTTTTAATCCTCTAATCACATGGTTGGTCCTCCTGGCAACCAGCCACTGCCCTTGAGTAGGGTCCAAAAGTCACCTTCATTAATGACAAGACACCCATTTCATTTATTTATTTATTTATATTTATTTACTGACTTATTTAAATTTTTAATTTAAATTCCAGTTAGTTAACATATAATGTAATATTAGTTTCAGGTGTACCATATAGTGATTCAACACTTCCATACAACACCTGGTGCTTATCATGACAAGTGCACTCCTTAAAGTTTTTATTTAAATTCTAGTTAGTTAACATATAGTGTCATATTAGTTTCAGGTGTACAATTTAGTGATTCAACACTTCCATACAACACCTGGTGCTCATCAACACAAATGCACTCTTTAATCTCATTTCACTTTTATAGCTCTGAAGTGTTTTCAGGAACTGTGGATGAAGATTAGGTATATCTGAGAAACAAATATTGGTCATCTGAATGACAAAAGATGTATTTTTTATCATTATATCACAGTTGATTTGATAATTAAGTTGGCAGAAGATAGATTAATAGGAGAAAACAAAAACTAATTTTGTACATATAGGAGCCCCCCCAAATATGAGCCTCAAAGAAATGACCAAAGTAGGCAGCTTTTATATCTTCTAGATAAGAAAACAACACATTTGTGAAGAATTGACAAGACAAAGGGGTTTGGGCTTGGGTAGTAAATTAGTGAAGTAACAAGGCTTGTCTCAGCCCTGACTTCCCTATTTCTGGTGATGAGGATGGCATCTACCCTATTAGTCCAGGGAGAATACCTTTCACATGGGAGATTTATTTATTTTTTCTTTTCAGGGGGACAAAAAAGGTTTAGAGTGTCTTTTTTGTAACAGCTGTTTCTCAAGTAACTTTATTTTTTTAATTTTTAAAAAATATTTTATTTATTTATTTGACAGGGAGAGACACAGTGAGAGAGGGAACACAAGCAGGGGGAGTGGGAGAGGGAGAAGCAGGATTCCCGCTGAGCAGGGAGCCTGGTGCAGGGCTTGATCCTAGGACCCCGGGATCATGACCTGAGCTGAAGGCAGACACTTAATGACTGAGCCACCCAGGCGCCCCTCTCAAGTAACTTTAATTAAAAATAATCAATATGCCATCAGGGAAATCCAAATCAAAACCTCAATGAGATATCACCTCACACCAGTCAGAATGGCTAAAATTAACAAGTCAGGAAATGACAGATTTTGGTGGGGATGCAGAGAAAGGGGAACCCTCCTACACTGTTGGTGGGAATGCAAGCTGGTGCAGCCACTCTGGAAAACAGTATGGAGGTTCCTCAAAAAGTTGAAAATAGAGCTACCATATGACCCTTCAATTGCACTACTGGGTATTTACCCCAAAGATACAAATGTAGGGATCCGAATGGGTACGTGCACCCTGATGTTTATAGCAGCAATGTCCACAATAGCCAAACTATGGAAAGAGCCAAGATGCCCATCAACAGATGAATGGATAAAGAAGATGTGGTATATATGTACAATGGAATATTATGCAGCCATCAAAAGGAATGAAATCTTGCCATTTGCAACAATGTGGATGGAACTGGAGGGTATTATGCTGATCGAAATAAGTTAATCAGAGAAAGACATGTATCATATGATCTCACTGATATGAGCAATTCTTTTTTTTTTATTTTTTAAAGATTTTATTTATTTATTTGAGAGAGACTGAGAGAGAGAGCACATGAGAGGG
>NC_138377.1:104439731-104460512 GCF_054177405.1 Leptonychotes weddellii
AGCAATTCTTAATCTCAGGAAACAAACTGAGGGTTGCTGGAGTGGTGGGGGGTAGGAGGCATGGGGTGGCTGGGTGACAGACATTGGGGAGGGTATGTGCTATGGTGAGGACTGTGAATTGTGTAAGACTGTTGAATCACAGATCTGTACCTCTGAAACAAATAATATATGTGAAAAAAAGAAGAAGATAGTAGGAAGGGAGAAATGAAGGGGGGGAAATTGGAGGGGAGACAAACCATGAGAGACTATGGACTCTGAGAAACAAACTGAGGGTTCTAGAGGGGAGGGGGGTGGGAGGATGCATTAGCCTGGTGATTGGTATTAAAGAGGGCACGTATTGAATGGAGCACTGGGTGTTATACGCAAACAGTGAATCATGGAACACTGCATCAAAAACTAATGATGTAATGTATGGTGATTAACACAACATAATAAAAAAAACTATGCAAAAAAAATCAATATGCCAAAGTGGTGTATTTTGGGTCTGGCATATTCAGCTCCTCTTTACAAAACTATAGTAGAAAATCACAATCATCATATTAATGTAACCACATTCAAGATACAGAATATTTCCATTCCTATAAGGACCCCTCATGTTACCCTTTTGTATCCACACCCAATTCCTTCCATTCCTTATAATCCCCTTCCCACTGACAATTACTAATCTGCCCACTATTTCTATAATTTTATCATTTCAAGAATGTTGCTTCTATCAGTGGTTTGTACCTTTTCACCATGACATAGATGTTTAACCACTCACCTCTTGAAGAACATCTGATTATTTCTAGTTTGGGGCAGTTACAAATAAAGCTGCTATGATTATTCATGTACAGGTTTTCTGTGAACGTGGGTTTTTATTTCTCTGGAATAAAATGTCTGGGATGGAATTGATGGGTTATAAAGTAGTTGCTCGTTTAGTTTTTTGGACCATTTTCATTCCCACAAGAACATGTGAGTGAGCCAGTCTGCATCCTTGCCCACATTTGGTGTTGTTTCTACTTTTTATTTTAGCCATTCTCCTAGATGCGCTGGGAAATCTCATTGTTTCTAGCCCCAAAGCCCCTTCGGGACTCTGTGGGAGAAATATCTGTCCCACTGTTCTCCCTCCAGCTTGTTCTGGCCATTCCCTGAGCACAGTTGTCTGCCACTGCCTGGACATTGTGCCTTGACTGTTATGTGAATAGGAAGCAGCCTTACTTGAATTTCATTTTGGAGGCACCAGACTCCTCCAGGGGTCCTGTGATGGGATGGGGTGGTTCTTATCTCAGGAGTCCCTGACTGTTGGGCAGAGGTGCTCCCTTCTATGTCCTGGGGCCTGGAGTGTCCATCTGTGCTGAGGGCAGAGGGGCTCCATTCTGTGTTCACCAACCCTTAACACCTATCTCAGTCTGTTTTGGCTGCTACAATGCAGTACCACTGACTGGGTGCCTCATCAACAACAAATTTATTTCTCACAGTTTTGGGGACACAGAAACATTCAGACTATAATATTCTACCCCTCGCTTCCCAAAATTTATGTCCTTCTTAAATGCAAAATACATTCATTCCATTTCGATAACCCTAGAAGTCCTAACTCATTCTAGCATTAACTTAAAAGTCTGAAGTCCTCAGGCTCATCTAAATAGCATCTAAATCAGATATGGATGAGAGTGAATATGTATCTGGAGACAAATTTCTCCCAGCTCTGAACCAAAGATGTTGAATGTGTGAACTCAGATGTGCTTCCAAAATGCAATGGTTGAACAGGCATAGGATAGATATTCCCATTACAGAAGGGAGAAATAGGAAAGATGAAAGGATTGATGGGTCCCTGGCAAGTTCAAAACCAGTAGGGTCCTGCCTTCACTGCTTTAGGTAGCCCTGCCCTCATGACTTTGCTGGACACACCCCATTCTGCAGGCTGGAATCAAAGGCCCATGGCTCTACTGGTCTACTGCTGTACTGGGCATTGCCCTAGTAGGGGCTTTCTGCTGTGATCTTATGCTCTTGGTGGTCCTATGCCTGGGTCCAAAGCCTAGGGCTCCAGGGGGTCCATTCTTCAAAATCTAGGTGGAGAAAGCCATGCCCCCTGTGCCTTGTTGGGTGCCCTAGGTCCACTGGAGCCCACAATGTGAAGCAGTGCCAAGCGGCATTGGCTCACCCTTTGAAATCTTTCTGCCATGTAGGCCTTTGCACTCTGGTCCTAGAATGGGAGGGGCAGCCCTGATGATCTCTGAAATACCTTCTGGGCTATTCTTTCACTGTGTTGGATGGCAGGTCTTGGCTTCTGTTTAGAAGCTGACTATTCTCCCCATTGTCTTGGTGACTAGCTCCTAGCTTCTGTTGAGATGTCAGATCCAAACTGATAACCTTACCAAATTTGGCCATGCCCTTTGTGTTCTCTCCTAAATAAACTTTCTCATTTCTTTCAGTTTGGATAGGCTGAGAATTCCAAATTTTAAAGTTTGGCTTCCTTTTTGATTAACAATTCCATCTTTAAGTAATTTCTCCCTTCTCTCATTTTACTCCAAGCACTGAGGAGTAATCAGGCAGCACTTTCATCTCTTTGCTTAAAAATCTCCTCAGCCAGTTAGCCAATTTCATCCCTTACAAGTTCTACCTTGCACAAACTAAGATACAAACACAATTCAACCAAGTCCTTTGCCACTTTATAACAAGGATCACCTATTCTCCATTGTTCAATAACATGTTCCTCATTCTGTGTGAGATCTCCTCAGAATGGCCTTTACCGTTGATATTTCACCAACATTTTGTGTTCACAACCACTTAGGTATTCTCTATGAAGACTGAGGCTTCTCCTCAGACAGCTCTCCTTCTGGGCACTCACCAGAATTGCTTTTAATGGTCTGTTAGTAGCAATGTAGGCTTTTCTTGGTGTGCGCCTCCAGGCTCTTCCACCTTCTACCCATTACCCAGTTCCAAAGCTGCTTCAACATTTTTAGAGATTATAGCAGTGTCTTCACTTCTCAGTACTAGTTTCTTAGGGCTGCTATAGCAAAATGCCACAAACTGAGTGGCTTATAAATGACAGTTCTGGAGGCATTAGGTGAGGGCCTTCTTATGGGTTGCAGACTTTCCATTGTATCCTCACGTGGTAGAAGAAGCAAGAGATCTCTCTGGATCCTCTTTTATAAGGTCACGAATCACATTCATGAGGAATCTGCCCTCATGACCTCATGATCTCCCAAAAGCCCACCTTCTAATACCATCATTTTAGGGATCAGAATTTCAACATATGAATTTTGGGAGGACACAAACATTCAGACCACAGCAGCAAATATTAGCATGATACAGTTTTAGAATGTTCCATCACCCCATAAAGACCCCTAGGGCCCATTTGCAATCAGTCTCTATTGTTACCTCCAGCCTTAGGCAACCCTGATCTTTCTGTCTCTCTAAATTAACCTTTTCTGGACAGTTCATATAAATGGAATGACACAATATGCAGTCTTTTGTGTTTGACTTCTCTTACTTTGCATAATGTATTTTGGGTTCATTCATAACATAGCATGTATCAGTAGTTCTATGTTGTAACATATACTACTTTTTCTTTATCCACTTACCATGGATAGACATTTGGAATGTTCCAGTTTTTGTCTATTTTGAATAATATTGCTATGAACATTTATGCTTTATGTGAATTATTAAAAGATCAAGGCATAGTAAATTTTTAAGAGTTTATTTGAGCAAAAATTTGTTTGAATTGGGCAGTGCCAAACTGGGAGTGCTTAGGAGTGCTCTACCAACAGGAGGTATGGGAAAGACTTTTACAGGGAAAAGGGGAAAGCGTAGCAAGGAAATAATTTGTTTAGCTATAGCCTAAGTGTTTGCCATATTTGGGAAGTCTAGTTGGCTGTTTATGATGAGTTGTCCTTAGATTTTGATTTCTTAACCTTGAGGCATTTATTATAGGCTTAGATTTTGGTTTGCTTAGTAGGCTGCTAAGGTGTTAGAGCCACTTCAGTTTAATTGGCTTATTTAATTAATTTAATAGGACATATGTTTCATTTCTCTGGAGTAAATTCCTAGGGGTTGAATTTCTGATTATATGGTAATTTATTATTTAACTTACTGAGAAACTGCCAAGTTTTTCCATGATGGCTGCACCATTTTACATTCCCACCAGCAATGTTGGAGGGTTCCAATTTCTCTGCATCCTTGCCTTTCTTCATATTTTGTCTCAGAAATTCCATGTCCATTTGAATTATAATTAAACAGAAAAAGTACTTTCATGATTCAGTGATAACACTGAAGTCTCAATTAGATTAAGTATTTGACAATATACCTTTGGTTTAATAACAGTCTCAGTAATGGGGCAGAATTGATTTATGTTGTGGAACTAATGGTCTGGTTGCCTAGGGATCATATGGTAAATAATTAATGACAATTTACTGCAGGCTTCTTTATAGAACATACTGTAGCCTTCTGCTTCTACTTCTGGGTCATCTAATTATTCAGGAAATGAAATCAGCTTTCTTTAGAAGGCAGACTGTGCTATTTGTGTGTGACTGAAACAGCAAGACCCATGATTTATTTATTTTCTTAATAGATATCGTACAGAATGGCTGACATTAATGGATACAAATAGCAATATAGGCTTTTGTGCATTTTAAACCCCTGTGGACCAGAATGAAATAATTTCCTGCGATCTTTTCCAGATTGTTCACAGAACCCTGGCAGCCATGTTGGGTTCCCTTGCGGCATTAGCAGCGCTGGCTGTGATTGGAGATGTAAGTTGTAACATTTTGAATCAATGGCTTACCACTCCATAGGGTATAAGATTTAAAGACAGTCTAGAAATTAGGTGTTAGCTGGTGATTTTCATTCTTTCATATACTCTTTCCACATTTCTCCCTCAGGAACCATGCTAGAAGCATGAACTAATAAACCTTTCAACACTGATGAGTATTTTTCATTTGACTTTATCACACACACATTTTTTATTCCCCATTTTGGTTGAGGAAAGGCTCATCATGGTCACTCATTTGCCCCAGGCTATATAGCTGAGTGGTGTTAGGGTTGACTTGGTGCTGTCGGCCCTTGGGAACTAGAGGGGGTCATCCTGCCTGGAGCAGAGGTGATAAATGGTGAGGTTGGCACTGTCTTGCAGACACCAGGAGGTCCCTAGAGATGTGTGTCTGGGGGTTGATGGCACATAATCAGTGTCTGTGTGTGGCTTGTCTGGCAGGAACATAGGAGTGAATGTAGGGAGGCAGGAGAGGCCAAGCACCCACTGAAGATGGAGGCCTGCCATTGTTTGAGGAGCAGTACTGGAACCGAACAAGGTGGCAGCACACAGAAGTGGATTTGTAAACGACTCTATAGAATTCAGAGGAACGTTCTGCAAAGCGCTACTCTAGGCCATCCAGTCAACCAAAGAATAATAACTGGTTTAAAAAACTATGTGGAGCTATGTTCAGTTATTATTTATTTATTTATTTATTTATTTATTTATTTAATTTTTCTTGGCTAGAGTTGGTATAAACAAATGCTAACTCTAGGGTAAAATGTCCCAGAGTCCTAAAACTTATACATAAGCCACTGTTACTTTTATTAACTCTTAAGTAGTAGTATAGTAGTAGTTATTTTATTTTAGAAAACGTTAATGTGGCACACAGCCTGTGCTGTGGTTAGCATCCTGGGCCACTGTGCAGTCCTTTCCCAACAACTAGAGTCTTAAAGTGCCCTCGCTTTACACTCCATGTTCCCATTTCCCCATGACTCCAGCCTTCCCTGCTCTGCAGGGTTGTTAGAAGATGAAGTGAGAGTGGACGGACAACTGGCGAGTAGGACAAGTGTGTCCTTCAGTTATTGCCATCCTGGCCTCATGCTCCAACACCAAGGAAGGCATGTGGGGACCTCACAACCTCAAGGGTCAATCCTGCAATTCAGGATATAGTTCTTCATGGAGTTGCCAGGGACAGGATTTAAGAAATTTGCTTTTCTTATAACTAAATGCATAGGCTTGACATTATTATGCCTTGGGTCACAAGTGGTTTTCATTGATGGTATACTCTAATTTCAAAGGCAAGGGGATGGTGTGATTTTTGACTCTGGCCCAATGAGTGGGCTTGCCATAAAGAATAGCACATTTTTTTTTTACAGCCTGTCACCAAGAAGATGATGCCCAAGATTAATTGGGAAATTTGTGCTTTGATTGCAGAGACCCAGCCTGACCCATGTGGTGGAGTGGATTGATTTTGAGACTTTGGCCCTGCTATTTGGCATGGTAATTATAGTCCTCCCAGTGGGACAGGGCTCCCAGCCTGCTGTAACCCAGCACCTTCTCTTTTGTTGCTACTGCTAATAATCTTTCATTATATTAAAGACATTGTACTGCTTGACAATTAGGGCTTGATTAAGAAGTGTTAGTACAGGTCTAGAAAATTTCTCCTGTGGAGGAATGGAATGATTGGTGCTCTGGTTAGTTAGGTGGAGAATTGCAGCCGTAGGCCTGTCTGGTAGTTAAATAATATTGCCATTTAAAAAATTTAGCAAATTTTTAAAATGGCCTTAAAGTATAAAATTACTGCTCTTAAAATATAAAATGGAATATTCTAAATAAGTGAACCATGTAAGTTTTGGTGATTAGAAAAACACTCCTGTAATTACATGGAAAATGGAAGAAATTGTCCCTAAGGAATAGTTTATGTGTCATAAACTGATTTAACTAGAATAAGTGAAAATTGATAAGGGCCTGGACGGCAGTGGGAATGCTGCATGTGTTCTTGAACAGACCCACAACAGCTACGTGGTCTGAAGGAGGGTTTTCCCTTTCTGGACAAAAGACCTACTTTGCATAAAGCAGGTTACTATATTTCCGCATTTTTCTTGGTAATGTTTATTCCTCCTGGGTAGTCATAACAGACGGCCATGCTACTCTAGGCTTTAATGTGATCCAATCTAGCTGCCTCCTTTCTGAGTAGAGTGTAAGGAGACAGGGCAATTCTCTGAACTTAGGCTTTAAAGAGAAACTCATAATCCTGTTGGTCCTGAAAAGTATATAGTGGGGCCTGCACATCTGGAAAGAAGAAAGAAGATATAACAGACGTCTCATAAAATAAGTTTAAAAAAAACCTTAGGCAAGTGTGTGTTTACCATTTTGTTAGTATTTGAAATGGTTTGTAAAAAAACACCTTAAATGGATGGTGTATTAGTTTGCTGGGGCTGCAATAATAAAGTACCACAGATTGGTGGCTTCAAAAGCATAAATTTATTTCCTCACACTTCTGGAGGCTGGATTTCTGAGACCAAGGTGTCAGCAGGGTTGGTTCCTTCTGAGGCCTCTGCTTGACTTGTGGATGACATCTTTCCCCTGTATTGTCACCTGGTCTTCCCTCTGTGTGTGTCTGTGTGCTATCTCCTCTTCTTATAAGGATACCAGTCATACTGGATTAGGGCCTCACTTTAACTTATTCTGAGGTACTGGGGTTAAGATTTCACCATAGGAATTTGTGGGGGAAAGTAGCACAATTGAGCCCATAACAAATGGTTTAGTTTTTTTCTCAGTTGATGTCAGTTCAGCAAGATTCTAAAACTTTGGATGTGGAAAGATAGTTCATATATCCAGGCCCCTGCCTTTTCTTCTTTATTTCATGGCAGTCAGCCACCTATGGGGCTACTTACCCCAATCCCTGAGTATCAGTCTCTTCTGGGTAGTTTTGGCAGCAAATATGTGGGCCAGCTTCCCCACAACAATGGAAGACCACACAGGACCTACCCATTCAATTCAGTTCATGTGAAGCATCTACTGGTGAGTGAAGCACCACATTCTACAGACAGCAACAGGTGGAGGTGGCCATTTGGGTTAGGATAAACATCAATGGTCACTATAGATGAGATAGATATTTTTATTGAGTCTAAACTGATTTTTGGAAATTTTCATTTTATGCAGTATATTTGAAAGACAGTATTGGGCCTACTATTTTCTAAGTACTTTAATTTACATAATTTTATTGAATTTCTACAATAGTCTTACAAGGAATAAAACATTTAAGGTTGAGGGGAAAAAGCTGAAATACAGAGGATTAAATAATTTTGTTTGCACAAGGTTAAACTACTTCTAAGTGGCAGAATTAGTACTTGAACCTGCATCTTCTTGCTCCAAGTTCAATGCATTGGTATATTGCCATCTTAGGAGGTATAACACATAATCATCCAGAAAGTTCTGGCTGGTTGAAATATCTGGTTGATTAGATTTGGAGTAAATGGGACATTACTTTTTGTTACTGTCTCTTATGTCATCACTAGAAAGAAGCACAAGTTCTGGGTTCATATAGAACCCAGAGAATAATCATTTCAATGTAACTGCTCTTATTTGCATGTCTTGATCAAATTGGTGATGAAAATCTGTTTCATTATTTTAGAAAACAAAATTTAACCCAGTTTAAAAATGTTAAAATGTTTAATTGTTGCTTGTGTGGACATGTAGGTACAGAAGGCCATATTCTGGCTCATTTCCTTTCCTGCTTCTAGCTTTGTGACTGTTAGCAAGTCGTCTCCCAAATCTGCCCCCTGGTTTCCTGGTATAACAGAGTAATGACGGGCACCCAGGTGGCTCAGTTGGTTGAACGTCCAACTTTTGGTTTTAGCTTGGGTCATGGTCTCGGGATCATGGGATTGGGCCTCCGTCAGGCTCCAAGCTCAGCAAAGAGTCTGCTTGTCCCTCCCCTCTGGCCCTCTCCCTGCTCATGCGTGCTCTCTCTTTCTGTTTAACATAAATAAATAAAATCTTTAAAAAAAAAAACAGAGGGTAATGATAATATCTGATGTTTGTTGTGAAGATTAGGTGGAATGATAATGTACCTTGGGTACATATATCCCTGGACAAAAATATAGAGGTACAAACCTGTTAACAAGAGGCTCCATTCAGGAAGTTCATAAGTGGATTACACTGAGCAAGAGAGCAAGAAGCTTGATGTCATGCAGAGGCCAGAGCTGAGATCTGTAACTGATCACTCTGATGTCCTTTCAGGATGGTGCACTGCTAAAAGATTCTCCTTATCTCCTTTTTCTGTTTTCCCCACAGATGATCTTAGTAGCCATATTTTCAGAAACTGGATTTTTTGATTATTGTGCTGTAAAGGTAGGTTTGATGTGACATTTAATATTTATGTATTAATTAATTAATTATTTGCCATGACATATTCAGTTAATAAAACTACCATTTAAAGCAAATATTTTAAAGTTCATTCTCATTTTCAAAATCACAGATGTAAGCCTGGGTACAGTTGCTGTGCAGAGTTGGTGGCTCTGAGCAACACTTTCTTCTCAGTAAACTGAAGAAGGAGATCAAAGAAAAGAATATTTGAGTCGAATGTTTGTGTAACATTAGTTAAATTGGCAAGTTGAAAGCTACATATCAAATATTGTTTTGCATTTTAGACCATCTAAATATTTCAAGTCATCAGTTTCTGATTACTTGCTTTTTGGTGAAATAATTTCAGTGATCACTTTCTAATCATTGAACATATAAACATTCACTTTTGTACCTGGAATCCTGAGGAATCCACCAGCAAGTTCTGACAGCCAGACTGCACTGGTGCTGTCACTCAGGGTTGGTGAGAGGAGATCTTGCCATGCTCTCCTAATGCAAAGGCTAATGTTATGCTTGATTTTTTTTTTTTGAACTGGAAAGTTCTTTTAAAAGATTATTTACTCATCAAACCCTTTTGCAAACTCTGAATGATAGAACTATGCTATGATTTTTGCCATCTTTGTGTACCCTCTTGCACCTTCAAATATCTGGTCTCCTCTCAATATTGGTACTAAAAGTCCGTAAATCTAAGTTGCCAACAATCATTAGGTTTAAGGGTCGCAGCCCAGTCTGTCTAACCAAAAGGAGATTGTAAAATACTGGGTAATGTTAAAGGGATAGAGGGCTATAACACTGTAATCAGTGAACCATCACAGGGCACTGTGAGAAGGAGAATCAGAAGGAAGGAACGTAGGTCAATGTGGGTTCAGAATGTTCAGGTACAAGATATCACTTCCTCATCTTAGCAAATTTAGGAATTCATGGGTCTAAGTTTTAATCCACCATGCAGTGTTTTTTTTGGACCCCTAGTTCTTAGAATCCCTAATGAAAAGTCACATTTATTCTTCAACCCCACTGATCCTGGCTTGTTCCTTTCTGTGTGTGTGCATCTCAGACGTACCGACTGTCTAGGGGAAGAGTGTGGGCCATGATCATCATGTTGTGTCTCATTGCTGCTGTCCTGTCTGCCTTCCTGGACAATGTCACCACATTGCTGCTTTTTACTCCTGTGACCATAAGGTATGCAGAGTGGCCCTGCATGGGCATTAGGCCAGGCTCATGGTGGTGTATTCTTGCTGCTCAATCTAGTCCCCACTTTCCCTTTGCTGGTGTGCCCTGGTCTAGCCTGTGCATCCCTTGGGACTGTGGTGCTCAGTGCTCTTGGCTAAGGCTATGGTTTCAGCTGTGGCTGTGACAGCAGTGGTGGTGGCCACAGAAACACCTGTGGGAGTCAGAAGACTCCGGCTTTGCTGTCCAGGGGTGGGGGACAGACTGTTAGGTGCCAGAAGTTCTTGTCCATTGGGCTGGTCACAGGTGTGACAGAGCAGTGTGGGAGCTCCTGCCATGTGGGGAGGAGCATGTAGCCAGGGGCTGGGGAAAGCGGGGCAGCCATCTTGCTCTCACCAGGCTCCTTGGAGGGTTGCAGGACCTGGCCTGACAAGGCTTTGCAGGGTAACTTTGGGAGAGAGAGATTCATTTTGATTCCCCATTTCATTCCTTTGAATTCCATCCACTTCATTAATTAGACATTTATTGAGCATCAGAGGCCATTTGCCCTGAATCTTCTGAAGCTTGAGCTTCAGACCCAGTCATGCAGGCTCCTTGCAAGGCCATGGGCCTATACTTTTATCCATACTTTTTTTTTTAAAGATTTTATTTATTTATTTGAGAGAGAGCACAAGTGGGGAGAGGGGCAGAGGGAGAGAGAGAATCTCAAGCAGACTCCATGCTGAGCATGGAGCCTGATTTGGGGCTGGATCTCACAACCCTGAGATCATGACCTGAGCTGAAATCAAGAGTTGGACACTCAACCGATGAGCCACCCGGGTGTCCCCTTTTATCCATACTTGATGTTCTTTATTTTGAAGATGGTTCCCCAGCATATCATGGTCCTTCCCTGCTTAGGCCTCTCATGTCCTGGTATTCGGCTGGTCCTAGGGAAACAGGTACCCCCTGGGGGTTCAGGGGACCAAGCTACATAATGAAGGGCCCCAGACAAGTCACTTTAGCTACACTGATCTGGGTTGTACCATCAAAGGGACTAACCCAAGCTAGTGTTTTGAGGATTCTGCTGGACAAGAGACCCTCCTGGACACGAGACATAAGACATAGCAAGTTCAAAGTGATCAATAAGGGGCTACTTCCAGGGCTCAGGACTAATTCTAGGTGATGCCTTTGGCATTTGAAGAATGGCGACTCTCTGAGGTGGAGTGAATTGGAGCAGAGGGGAGGGGTTTGGGGAGAGGAGCAGCGAGCAGGCAGCATCCCCATGGGTGCTGTCTACAGTGTGGAGAGTTGGTCTCTTGGCCAAGCTCCTGCAAACTTGGCTGCCTTTTCACTCCCCGCATGTAGGCAGGGATTTGGGGTGAGGGACACTGGAGCTTCCTGTGAGGGGAGTGTAACACCTCCTAGTATGTGGGGTTCTTCTGAGGGCAAATGAAGGCTGGAACGAACGTGTTTCAAGGGTGCTGTAAACTGTACCATGTACTACTAATGGCAGATACCAAACTCTGCCTCGAGGAGACCTCAGGGGGCAAGAGGCAGGCCATACTCACCCCCTCCTACCAAGGCGACTCTGCTGCTGTCACTGGTTTGAAAACAGTAGTATCACCCACAGACGCCAGGTCCCAGTGTATCGTTGTACTCTCTGATGGCAGCTCCAATGAGAGCGGGCTTCCAGGGGGGCATCCATATTCCTGGCATCCCCAAGCCTTGCTGGGATTTGTTTATATCCTCACTGTTCCAGGAACCAACTTTGTAATTTTCTGTGAGAGTAGCAATTCCATTTACTAGTCTAAAAACTGCATCTTTGAAGATTCAAGCGTTAGTGTGCTCAGATTCACTATTTATATTACCATATTCTTCATGACTTTATGAGCTTAATCACATTCTTCTGCCTTTGTCTGGAGTAGCATTAGTCTTCACAGTTAAAGAGTTAGACCCATTTACATAGGATGCCATCTCTATGCTTGCTCCAGCATTATTGATTAGTGTACACTAATTATTTTCTTGCTGGAGCCGGATCCTGGGAGCTCCCTCAGCTGAGAGCTGCTGCTGCTGCTGCTGTTTGGGGTCTGATCCTCTTTTTGGATTCATTCCTGTCCCTGGTCCCTGGATACCATTCCCTCCTCAGCTTCCACGCATGGCTCTGTAGGCTGACCCCCCTCAGATGTGCTATTGGTTATGCTCTGAGCTGGGAGGTGGTGGGAAGGACCCCTGACTGCAGCAGCCTGGAGACCCAAGGCCTGGTTTCTATATGGAAGTGGGTGCTGCAAATGGACAGGTGTGGTGAGCCATGATGTGTTTCCTAAACCTTCTTTAAGGCAACATTTTTCAACTTCATGCTCACTGGATCCACCTAAGGAGCTGTAGAATGCTGCTCCTCAAGCCTACTCCCAGGGATTGGTCTGTCATGGGCTGGACAGCAGGACTTGCAAAGGTTCCCAGACAAATCTAGTGTTCAGCCAAGGCAGGGACCCACAGCTGTAGAGTGTGTGCTCCTTCTCTCTGGAAGAGGTCCACAGGTAGTAGTTAGAGGGAAGGGGCTAGGAGACACATTAGGGCCTCAGCATCTGAGAAAGGGAAGGTGGGTAAGGAATTAGGCTGGTAGGCTTGATGTGAGCTACTGAGTGTTGGTGCTTTGTGTGCTGCCCCACCCCTGACTCCGAGGAGTCTGGTGGTCAGCACCAATTTACATGTGCCAGGGCCTGCACACAGGGAACTGTGCTCCCTCCAGATCTGGGCCGGGGGTGGTTTCTGATGGGGGTACATTTTCACACTGATGGTTCAGATGGGTAGTCAGTTAACTTTCAGAGAAATGCAATGCTGAGGGCCAACTGTAGCTCTGTAAACATTGTTGTCTTTGTTTATTCCTCAGCATTGCATTTCTTATAGGGGTGTGTGTGTGCGCGCATGCACGTGCACGCCTGTCTTGATTAAGCAAGTGCTTTGAAAATATTTAGGTTGCACATGGGCCTGTCACAATTGAATAGCATGGCTACTTTTATTTTCGTCCATTTGTGACAGGTTATGTGAGGTGCTCAACCTTGATCCAAGACAAGTCCTGATTGCAGAAGTGATCTTCACAAATATTGGAGGAGCTGCCACTGCCATTGGGGACCCACCAAATGTCATTATTGTTTCCAACCAGGAGTTGAGGAAGATGGTATGTATGTACCAGTGTAACAGGGTTGCTTTTAATAAATATAGATCCCAACTTACTTGCCCATTTAGCATTCTACCCAATGTGGAAGCTTTTATTAGAAACTAAGCTCTTCCATATCACTTCTTCATATTAAGTGCTATTGGTTATCTTGAGAGGGGAGGTTAGGTGACTGATCCTGCAGTGTAGAGTGAGGTGGTCTGATGATGGATAACATTATCTACTTAGTCATAGTATATTATATTAATGGGAACTGAGGTTTCTTCCAACTAATATTAAGAATAAAATGATCTGTCCCCTTGCATTTTTCAACTGTGGTGGATGAATTTACTGAAGAATTTAAGATTTTTTTTAAAAAGGATCATAAAATGAAGGTCTTTAGGAATTTTTTGAAAGCTCTTATAAATATTAATATATAATTTCTTTGTACACTAAAGGAAAAACAAAGTACTAGAGAGTGAAAATGATATTTTATTTATATTAAAAGAATTAAAATTAAAATTATATAGTTTCCAATTAACATTCTTTGGTCATTAGAATTTTCTCAATATTTCTTCTGTGAAGTATTAGCAAAAATGCTTCCAAATTGGTATCATTTATTGTAGATGATGTGTTTCTGTGTGGGTCTGTGAAGTGTGTCAGTGTGTTTGTGCATGCGTGCTGTCTTCTGTAAAAATATTTAAACTTTTGGGAGCTCATGGCTCTGAGATGTTGATGGACATTTTGTAGACCCACCATATTCTAGAGATTCAGGGTATAATTTAGATGCTTTGTCTGAACTGTAATACTTCCTAGTTACCATGGGAAATTGGCTGGCAACACTTTACCAGGCTTGCTTCATGAACTGAGCAGTATGCCCATTATCATGTTACCCTGGAGCACATCAGAAGTTGGCAGAGCCCTATAATCTGTTCTAGGGGCTCCTATCATCCAGGGTGGGCCTCATACACATTGGAGAGAACTATTTTTAGAGAAAAATGCTGTTTTATTTTTATTTTGCAGTAATACCTTTATTGTAGAAAATATAAATCATACATACAAAATTTAAAAATTGCCATAATCTCACCACTCAGAGATAAATCCTCTTAATGTTTTGGTGCATCTAGTCTCCCAGAACATTTGTATGTGGATACACATGGATAAAAAAAGATAACACAGCTTCTGCTCTGGCCAAGATAGAGTAACAGGGACTGGATTTGCCCACTTGCTTGAGATATCCCAAAAGAAAATTAACGAAAATCCAAAAAACAAAACCCCAAACAAAACCAGACAGTGATAAGCAAGAAACTGGATAGCAGGCAAAAAAAAAAAAAAGGACAGTGATCCCTGAGAATGGAGAAACAAATGAGGTGAGCCCTATGATTGCCCCAGTTTGCTGCCTTGAGAGAGTTTCTAGGATGTAGTACAGGGATGGAAAACCCATGTGGAGCCCTTCAGACTCCCTGAATTGAGGGGATAGAACTGAGAATCTGGAGCGACCAAAGCTAAGATGGCTTCTTTGGTGAAATCTACATATATTTAAGGAAGAAATAATGCTATAATACCAATTATACATAAAGCTTTACAGCAAATTGAAGAAAAGAGAATACTTTCCAACTCATTCTATGGGGCCCTGATACCTAAACTGGACAAAACCAGTATGAGAAAACTATTAATAAGTATTTCTTATGAACATAGATTTTTAATTTTTAAAAGTAAATTTTTAAAAATTAGCATATCCAACTTAATAATACATAAAATGGATAATATGTCATAACCAAGTAGAATTTATAATATTTGAAAAGCCAATTAATGCAATTTACTAACAAACTAAATGAGAAAATTCATATGATCATCTCAATGGAAAAATAACTGGCAAAATAGAACATTCATTACTGATTAAAGTCTCTCAATAACTAGAAAAATAAGAGAACTTCATCAGCCTAATAAGGAGCACCTATGAAAATACATCTTACTTAAATGTGAAAATTGAATGCCTTCTTTCTTTCTTTTTTTTTTTTTTTTAAAGATTTTATTTATTTGACAGAGAGAGATACAGCGAGAGAGGGAACACAAGCAGGGGGAGTGGGAGAGGAAGAAGCAGGCTTCCCGCTGAGTGGGGAGCCCGACGTGGGGCTCGATCCCAGGACTCTGGGATCATGACCTGAGCCGAAGGCAGACGCTTAACGACTGAGCCACCCAGGCACCCCGAATGCCTTCTTTCTTAGATCAGAAGTAAGACAAAGATGTCTGTTCTCACCACTTCAGTGTATCATTTTACTGGAGGCTCGAGCTGATACAATAAGGCAAGAAAAGAAATACAAGGCATCCATATCAGAAAGGAGGAATTAAAAGTCTTTATCTTCATATGATATAACTGTCCATGTTAGTTACGGACATTTCTAGAATCTATGTTGCAGTCTGAAGGACTGAAGGACTGCAACATAGATTCTAGAAATAATAAGTAAATTTGACAAGTGTGCAATATAAGATCAATATAGAAAAATTAGTGGTTTTCTATATTCTAGCAATAAACAATTGGAAATTAGCATCAATATATAAAATACTTTAGGGTAAATCTGACCAAACATATGCAAGACCTGTATACTGAAAACTATAAAATATTGCAGAATAATTAAAGAAGATCTAATTAAATGGAGAGAGATACTTTGTTCATGGATCAGAAGACCCAATATTGTTAATATATCAATTCTTCACAGATTGATCCACAGATTTATGCAATCCCTGTCAAAACCATAGCAGAGTTGTTGTTGTTTTTGGTAGAAACTGATAAACTGACTCTAAAATTTATATGGAAATTCAAAGTGTTCAGAATGGCCAAAAATAACTCTTAATGGGAAGAACAAAATGGGAGGGCTAACGCTACCTAACTCCAAGACTTACTATAAAACCACAATAACCAAAACATCGTGGTATTGGCATCATTACTGGTAAATAGGTAAATAGGTAAAAAGTAGAGAGTCTGGATACAGACCCCCACATCAATGAATAATTGCTTTTGACAAAGGAGGAAAGCCAATTCAGTGAAGAAAGGATTATTGTTTGTTTTTTTCCCCACAAATGGTCCTGGAACAAAAGGACATCCCTATGTAGGAAAAATGAACATCAATCCACACTTCCCACTTTGCGCAAAAATTAACTCAAAAGTTACATACACAAAATGTAAACAAAAAGTTTACATATACAAATGTAAACCCTAAAACCTTAAAAGTTCAAATAGAAAACAATTTGTAGTAGAATGGGTATAGAAATAGTTCAAGTGAGAACATGGCTACTTTATTTCATTAGACTGTTTTTTAGAACTTGGCTTTCAGTGTCTGTTATTTGTCTCTTCTTTTTTTCTTCTTCTTAAGACAACATATTAATGAGTTAATGCAACAGTTTAGCTGCCCCTGGCCAGCATCACATTAGTATTAATGTAAAATCCCGAGCATGATGTCTTTCTTGGACATAAACTGAGTTAACTCTGCAACATTTTAAGCACTCCCTTAGAGTCCTAGGTCTGAATGCTCTGAACTAAACAGTAGAATGTGACCCAAGACAGGCTCTGAGTCCTGGGCCTCTACCAAGTCATATAGAAAGCTAAATGGAAAGAGTGGTCTGTCAGACTATTCCCACATTCCTCCATGACATGCTGACATGCTGTTGTAAATATTCCAGAATTTAAATATAACAGTAAAGGAGAAAGGTCAGGTTTTTGCAAAAATACACAGCAGGCCCTGGAGGTGAGCTCCCTCTCTGCACTGAGGCTCAGCCTAGGATCCTCACACAGCTTTGTGCCAAAGTGACATCCTCTGGAGACATGGCCTTAGGGCTCTCCTTGTTTTATTGAAGATGGAGTTCCTTGTCTTCCACTTAATGACTTGAATTTTGGGGTTAAACTGTATTTCACAGAAAAGGTATCTAACGAATGTCCTTTTGTGGATAACCAAGAGTGGTTTCAATTTATTTTATAGAAGCTTAGAGATAAGGGAATACTTATTTGTATAGAGAATGCAAATGAACTCATAGTTTCAGGGATAGTGTCTTCAGCAGAGATTAATTTATAAAGACTCATTATCAATGACAGCACAGCCATACATTTGTGTGCACATTTATTCTGCATTATTTAGTTATTTTTATAAAATAAAAATTAATTGTGAAATTAATTTTTAAAATACTCATGAAGAAAGTTAATACTCAATATGAAGTTTAGGGGAGTAATAAAAAAACTCTTAGGGGAGTAATAAAAAAAAAAGTACTGGACTTTGGAACACATGAGAAAATTCTTCCACATTCTCTGAGAATTAGGAAGAAGTTACAGGAAGTTATGAGGAAAGTTCTTCTACCATACCCTTTCCACACACTGTTCACTCCTACCCCATTTCTTGGGATGGCTCTCTGTTGGTGGGATTTCCAGTGCTGAATAGTTAGGTAGGGAAGACTTCCAGGGTCCTCCTACACTGTAGGATTCCATGAGCAACAGTGTGCTGTCCCTTTATCTCCCAACAGGCTGATGGGGATATAATCCTCCTTCACTGGTTACATTTACTCCTTTATGCCTATTCTATGGAGACTCACCAGTGGTGAACATGGCTATTTTTTTTAAGAGGGGGGAGGGGCAGAGGGAGAGGGAGAGAGAATCTTAAGCAGGCTCCACGCCCAGCATGGAGCCCATATGGGGCTCGATCTTACAACCCTGAGATCATGACCTGAGCTGAAATCAAGAGTTGGACACTTAACTGACTGAGCCACCCAGGCGCCCCTTAACTATGTTTTAAATAACAGTTGAAAAATCTGTATAAAGGAGCTGTATCCCCTGTGCTTCTGAATGACATCTCACAGGTCAGAAGAAGGCCTTCTTCATGGTGCCCCAGAGATGTGTACACTGGGATGGTCCTCTGGGCTTTCCCACCATGCGCTGTGCATGCTGGGGTGTTCTTTTGCTGCTCTTCCACCACCAATTTCTTCCACTCCATCAACTGATAGCTTAGATGGTGTCACTCTCTGCTGCTTCCTGCTCTGCCTTTCTGGTCACTTCCTCTTTGTCTCCTTTGTGGGTTTTCTGCTTCCACATGGCTCTTCAATTTCTGTGGACCTTGGGGTTCTGGTTTTTTGACCATCTTTCCTCTTGGGTCAGCATTCTGTAGCAGAGCTCATGCCCTCATGGTCTGCTCTGTTTTCCATGTACTGGGATCACCCACTTCCACATGTCTGCAGAACATGGAAGGTTCTTACCTCCCTCAGATCCATGTATGTGTATGTCATGACTTCTCCTCTACATACTCGATGTATCCCTCACATGCAGGATGTCCCACACCAGATCCTGTCATCATACCCTCTTCTATAGCACTAGGAGTCTTCTTGTTGAGTCTCCAGACATGATTCTATCTTCAAATTACACCATGATATTTACTAAGACAGTCAGCAGATTCAGCTAAGCCTTACAACTCAACTGACTGTTTTGACTTGTCCCAGAGTTAGCCTGAAAGCGTCCTAGAAATACCGGTGGGCCAAAGTTACTCAGCTGGATCCTCCTTGAATATATGTAGTGTAAGAGGCTGGGGATGTTCTAATCTGATTCTGGGGGGATCCTCTTTTCATAGTTTTACATGCCTCAAATTTTGGCCACTTCCACTGTTGAGTGAAGACTTTGTGGAAAACTAAGAAGAAAGTAGCTGAGTGGAGCCAAAACCAAAACAGTACAAAACAAGACTGAAAGGGGCAAAATAGAACCAGCACCCTATAAGAAAGGGCTGCATTTAAGCATTGTATTGATGGAAGTATAATAGTGGGTGGTTTTGTTACTGAGGACATTAAGGAGAAGAGTGTTGGAAATTACAGAGGCGTGTAAAGCAGCAGGGAAGCCCAGATACATGCACCTAATAAGCTTAATGAGAATATTTATATTCCATGATATATTGCATCTGCCTATATTATTTCTTAAATTTTTCACCTGGGATTCTCCCGCTCTGCTTTGTTCTCACTTGATAAATCCACCCATTACAACTCTAGTAGCAACCAAATACTTCCACTCAAAGCTGTGTTGTTTTGTTGTGGAGCCCCTTCCAGGAACTCCTTAGTCCTTTTCTTTCTTTAATTTACCCCTCACCTTTTTTTCCAATTGTCCCATCATTTCTAACAGGACAAAAATTTATAGTTAATATGTGCAAAAGAGGATCCAGAATTACTCAGGATACAAGTACCTCTGCTTTAGTGGGCACCTTCCTTCAAAAAATATTAATTACCTTCAGGGATCATCTGTATATATCTGCTGAATGTATAAGCACAGAGTAAAAGAGACAAAACCAGCTAATGAGGCTGCTAACTTATTCCGTGACAGATTAACCTAGTGGGGGATTTTACCCCAAAACATCCTCAGCAGCTGACAATGGCAAATAGTTCTGCAGAGAGGCAAAGGAAGTGTGAGGGGAGGGAGAAGCTCCTGCATGGGCCCCTTATGGCCAGTAGGGACACTCTGGGCCACCTCAGTCCTGATGGCCATTGGCTGCCCTGCAGAGGGCTGTGCTCTCCAGCCAAGGAAGTTCTTTCACATTGATAGCAGGGACTTAAATGAAATATTTAAAAAACACAACTTACCTTTAAATGGACAAATATTGCCACACAGTTTTATGTTTTGCCCCCATTGTGTCTTTTTTCACCCTGGACGAATGTGTCAGTCCAGTGGTGAAGGTAGACCCAGTTAATGTTGAGATTGTCTGTGATAACTGTTTTTGTTTTCTCCTAAGGTTGCTTGTTATTCGGTAGGGATTGGTTTATTGACATGAAAGAAACAAACCTTAAACATTTTCAAAATTGTAGAGAAGAGCACCTGTTCTGTGGGTTTTGTGCGGGGCCCTGTGACCCTTGAGCTAACACCCACCACCCTGATGTGCCTGCCCCTGCTGGGTCTCAGAGCTCAGCCCTCCCTGGATCCGTCATTTGGGGGGGTCCTAAATTGGAAGCTATGCCTATGCAGAGGAGAATCTCATCTGTTATTTCATTTCCCCTTTCCTGTTTCCAGGGCCTGGACTTCGCAGGATTTACTGCACACATGTTCGTTGGGATTTGCTTCATTCTCCTGTTCTCCTTTCCACTCTTCAGACTCCTTTTCTGGAACAAAAAGCTTTATAACAAGGAACCCAGTGAGATTGTTGGTGAGTATAAGCACCTCCTCGTGTAGCCTCAGAGTATACTATCATATTATTATTTTCTAGAGGAAGTTGCCACAGAAAGGCAGGAGGTTTCTTACATGTAGAACATCAGAGCGCTGTGAATTGTGTAAGACTGAGGAATCACAGACCTGTACCTCTGAAACAAATAATACATTATATGTTTAAAAAAAAGATAGTAGAAAGGGAAAAATGAAGGGGGGCAGAAATTG
>NC_138377.1:104461012-104482203 GCF_054177405.1 Leptonychotes weddellii
TTATGTTAATCCCCATACATTACATCATTAGTTTTAGATGAAGTGTTCCATGATTCATTGTTTGTGCATAACACCCAGTGCTCCATGCAGAATGTGCCCTCCTCAATACCCACCACCAGGCTAACCCATCCTCCCAGCCCCCCTCCCCTCTAGAACCCTCAGTTTGTTTTTCAGAGTCCATCGTCTCTCATGGTTCGTCTACCCCTCCGATTTCCCCCACTTCATTCTTCCCCTCCCGCTACCTTCTTCTTTTTTTTTTTTCTTAACATATATTGCATTATTTGTTTCAGAGGTACAGATCTGAGATTCAACCGTCTTGCACAATTCACAGCACTTACCAGAGCACATACCCTCCCCAGTGTTTATCACCCAGTCACCCCATCCCTCCCACCCCACCCCCCAACTCCAGCAACCCTGTTTGTTTCCTTATATGCCTTCTTTTCTAATACATGTGTTCAGTGCTCTAAATTTCCTTCTAAGTACTTTAGTGACCTGCCACCAATTTTCATATTTTTTTTTAGTTTCTGTTCAGTTCAAATTACCTTCTAATTTCCCCTTTGATATCTTTGATCCTTAGATATTTTTCATGTGGTTATTTACCAAATAGTTGGAGATTTTGCAGTTACCTATATCAGAGAATATACTTGGTAAAACTTGAATCCTTTTAAAGTTATTAAGACTATTTTATGGCTAGAATATCTAGCCTTATAAACATTCCATGTGCACCAGAACAGAATATGTATTCTGCTGTGTTGGGTAGAGTTTTGTCAGTATAGTCAGTTAGGTCAAGTTGGCTGATAATGTTATTCAAGTCTTCTGTATTTGATTTTCTGTCCATTTGCTCTATTAATTATTGAGAGATGGAAATAGGAATCTCTAATTATGATTGTGGATTTGTCTATTTCTCTTTGCAGTTATGTGATTTTTGCCTTATATATTTCAAAGTTCTGTTATTAGAGTATGTAAGCATTTAGGTTGTTATTTTCTCTTGAAGAATTAACACCTTTATCATTATAAAATGACCTTCCCTATCCATAGTCATGTTCTTGCTCTGAAATCAATTTTGTTGTTAATGTAGCAATTTCAGCTTTCTCTTCACAAGTGGTAGTATAGTATATCTTTTCGATCCTTTCACTATGTCTTTTTGTTTTATTTATTTTTTAAATTTAAATTCAATTAATTAACATATAATGTATTATTGGTTTCAGAGGTAGAAGTCAGTGATTCATCAGTTACATCTAACACCCAGTGCTCATTACATCACATCACGTGTCCATCACCCAGCCACCCCATCCCCACACCCACCTCCCCTCCAGCAACCCTCAGTTTGTTTCCCACGATCAAGTGTCTCTTATGGTTTCTCTCCCTCTCTGTTTCCATCTTGTTTTATTTTTTTTTAAGATTTTATTTATTTGCCAGAGAGAGGGAGAGAGAGCAAGAGAGCACAGCAGGGAGAGTGGCAGGCAGAGGGAGAGGGAGAAGCAGACTCCCTGCTGAGCAGAGAGCCCGATATGGGACTTGATCCCAGGACCCTGGGATCATGACCTGAGCCAAAGGCAGATGCTTAACCAACTGAGCCACCCAGTGTCCCCATCTTGTTTTATTTTTTCCTCTCTTCCCCATGATCCTCTGTTTTATTTCTTAAATTCCACATATCAGTGAGATCACATAGTAATTGTCTTTCTCTGATTGACTTATTTTGCTTAGCATAATACCCTCTAGTTCCAACCACGTCATTGCAAATGGCAAGATTTCATTTTTTTTTTTTTTTAAGATTTTATTTTATTTATTTGACAGAGAGAGAGAGAGACAGCTAGAGAGGGAACACAAGCAGGGGGAGCGGGAGAGGGAGAAGCAGGCTCCTGGCTGAGCAGGGAGCCCGATGCGGGGCTCGATCCCAGAACCCTGGGATCATGACCTGAGCCGAAGGCAGACGCTTAACGACTGAGCCACTCAGGCGCCCCAAGATTTCATTTTTTGATGGCTGCATAATATTCCATGGTGTATATATACCACTTCTTCTTTATCCATTCATCTGTTGATGGACATCTAGGCTCTTTCCATAGTTTGGCTATTGTGGACATTGCTCCTATAAACATGGGGTGCACGTGCCCCTTCGGATCACTACATCTGTATCTTTGGGGTAAATACCCAGTAGTGGAATTGCTGGGTTGTATGGTAGCTCTATTTTCAACTTTTTGAGAACCTCCATAGGGTTTTCCAGAGTGGCTGCACCAGCCTGCATTCCCTCCAACAGTGTAGGAGGGTTCCCCTTTCTCTGCATCCCTGCAACATCTGTCATTCCCTGACTTGTTAATTTTAGCTCTTCTGACTGGTGTGAGGTGGTATCTCATTGTGGTTTTGATTTGTATTTCCCTGATGCCAAGTGATGTGGAGTATTTTTTCATGGGTCTGTTGGCCACTTGTATGTCTTCTTTGGAGAAACATGGTTGTTCACATCTTCTGCCTATTTCTTGATTGGATTATTTGTTCTTTGGGTGTTGAGTTTGATTAAGATCTTTATAGATTTTGGATATCACTGTGTCTTTATATTTAAAGTGCATTTCTTGCAAGTAGCTAACATTTGGGTCTTGCTTTTTTATCCAATCTGTTAATCTCTGTCCTTTAACTGGTATGTTTAGATTATTTATATTTAACATGATTAATGATATTGTTAAATTTAAGTGTTCATCATGTTGTTTTCTATTTGTGCCTTCTTTTCTTTATCCCCTTTTCCCTCAAAAATTCCATTTTACTTCTTTTTTTTTTTTTTTTGCTGTTACATTTTTGGCTATAGTTGTGTCTTATGAGTTTAGTGATAGTTTTACCACTAACTTCAAGTGATATTGTACTGCTTAACACAAATTGTAAGCATCTTATAATAGTAGAATTCCATTTTTCAACTCCTGACCCGGGAATCTTCCCCTGAGATTCATCACTTGGAGCTGGATGACCCTCCTCTAGGCTTTCTGGCAGCCACCAACTCCTGTGAGAGAGCATATCCCACATGGTAATGTCTTTCCCTGTTTGTACCGTGTATACAGTAACCCCAACTAATGCTATAGGAGGTTGGTTGAGAAGCTCAGGGAGGTAGGGGCTGGAGGTAATCAGAGAAGTGGAGATGAGACATCTGATGACATCTCCTGGTCAGAGGCCAGTGTGGCAAAGGTAAGAGCTGATACAGTAGGATCAGAGCTCACAGTGGTGCTTGCCATTTGAGGATATTGTCTTCCCTGAAGATCTTTGGCTTTATTCTGCAAGACATGGGGAACCAATGGTTATTTGAAAGAAGGAACCTATCTGTCTGTCTGTCTATCTGTCTACCTACACTGATCTATCTTTCTAGATAGATCAGCCTAGATAGATTTATCATCCTAGAAGATAGGTAAGTAGGAACATAGATAGATAGATTTCTTCTCTGTATATCTACCTATATAATTGTATCGATCTATGACTAACCATGGGTGGGTTGGTAGGGAATGACTCCAGTTAGGGGTTACTGAGGAGCAATCAGAATCAGCAAGTATGAGGAGATGAGGCCTGGAGAAGCTTGTGACCTGGGGTAGGAACAAGTAGACCCTGTAAGAACCATACCACTATATCCTGAACTCCTTTTGTGACTCAGTACTGTCCTGGCTCATGTTTACTTATGATATAGCTTATATCTCTTTCTAGCTTGTTGGAGGCCCATCCTGTAACTTACTAATTTTTCTCCTTTAGCATCTAGCATGGTATCTGACACCTATTACATGCCTAGTAATGTTAACACAGAAGTAGTGGAGAGTGGCACTGAGAAGACCAAAATGACCATTCAGGCTCATGAACCTGGAAGATTAAGGATGGCATATAAAGAAGAAGAAAGTGAGGGGAGAGAGTTTTGGGGGGGGAAGATGGAATGTTTATCTTTGAATCTGGCAGCACAAGATGCAGAGGGCAATATCAAGTAACCCATTGAAACCATGGTCTTAGAGCTTAGCAGAGGATTCAGGGTGGGGAAATGGCAGAGGTGTGGAGGAAGTCTGGGAACAAACTGAGGAGCACATTCAGTTGGGCAAACTGAGTTCTGGGTGCAGGCAGTGAACTTCCTTTCCCTGGGCAAAATCTCTCTCTCAACTGAATTCCCTGCTAATTGATGATGTATTTCATTCCAAAATTAGGAGAACAGGAGTGTACGACCTGAGCCTTAATGCACGGGTTTAGCTGGGGAGAATAGCTCCACCTGTTTGATTTGATGGGTTAGAAGGCATCTAGGCTCTGGGTATGTACGAGGGGGCTGAAGCTGTCTCTGGAGAGGACACCTGTAGAAAGGAGCCAGGGGTACCTGAAAGGGCAGCTGTACAGTTGCAACAGTGACTCCCAGGCTCTGCTTCTCCACGCACAGATGGAGAGAGGACTCCCAGCCTGCACCCAATGGGCTAGCCCCAGAGACTAACCATGCTCTTGTTTAGCTCTTTAAAGTTGATCAACCACTTGAAAAAGTGACCATCAGGGCGCCTGGGTGGCTCAGTTGTTAAGCGTCTGCCTTCGGCTCGGGTCGTGATCCCAGGGTCCTGGGATCGAGCCCCGCATCGGGCTCCCTTCTCGGCAGGAAGCCTGTTTCTCCCTTTCCCACTCCCCCTGCTTGTGTTCCCTCTCTCACTGTCTCTCTCTCTGTGAAATAAATAAAATCTTAAAAAAAAAAAAAAAGGAAAGAAAAAGTGACCATCACCAGCATGCCTTGAAAGACTAGCTGGAAAGTCTCTGTACTTTATGGATGGGCTTTGAATGATGTCTTCTCTGTAATGTGGTTCAGAGCATTGGATGAAACACTGGCACTGTGGACCTTCACTGAGGCAGCATGGCCTCATCTCCCCTTTCCTATCCTTGCGTGGCGTTTTTGTGCTCGGTGTTTCAGGAGGCTGGTTTATTTAGTTTTCTCCTCCTCCTCTTGCTCCTCCTTTTAATGCTATCATAACCTCATAGGTTGTTTAATGAGGTGTGAGGCTCTCTGAAAAGAAATTATAAATTGTTTCTCTGAAGAGACTTTTGAATTATACCTAAGTATTTAATTTTTTTTTTTATTTTGGCAAGCTACAAAGTATCAATATGTACTGAATGAAAGCACATTACATATCTTAGTTCTAAAGGGTTTTCCTCTTTGTAAGGCTGAGCCTTTGGAGAAAACCATGTGTTAACTGAAATGGTGTTAGTGCCCCTGTCCTCAACCCATTCTCTTTTCTGGGTCTTGACACACTTTATTTGCAGTCTGTGTCTATGCCTAGCTTATACTTGTTTTTTCAGCATTTGTAGTAGGTTTGTCACCTAGTAGGTGATCAACACTTGTGTACTGAATTGAGGGGTCTTAAAAGATGGTATTTTCCTAGTCATCAAACCCACAAGTACAGGCTGCTTCACAGTATTTGGATAATCGCCCTGCCTTGCCTCTGCTCTGAGCTAGTTGTCAAGTGCTTTAGTCCTGCTTGAAAGGGTTCTGTCTTTTAATTTCACCTGGAATTCTTGTGATATGTGGTATAGTACATTGCACATAAGAGGTGATTCATGAAAATACATGCTTCCTTATATATTTTTGGTGGATATTTTGAGAAATTTATGTAGTATCTTTAACCGTAAAATAGAGGTTAAATGTAAATTTTCATAAAAGATTTTGAAAGAGCCAATGAATTGACAGTTCATTTCTCTCTATTCTATACCAGAAGATGTCTGAATTCACTGATGGGTGAAATTTGCCTCATTCTATTAATTAGAGCATTTCATAAGGTTGTCTACATCTTTCTCACCTGTGTTCTTTCATAGACGCAAGTTCAGCTTGGTGTCCTTGTCAGGGGGAGACATTCCCTACCTCTGCTTCTTACCAGATGCCCTCCTGCTGAGAACTACACTTGTATTTCCAATGTTTACTAGATCTATTTCAATGATTAGGCAATGTCTGGATTTTTGCCAATAGACCTAAACTTCTGGCTGCAAGAAGTAATTTCCTGGGAGGGGAAAAGTTTCTTGGGGGCTAGCACTGATAGGTATATTCAAGAATTTATTCCTAACCCAAATTACATTACTTCACATCCATGGTAATTTTTTAACGTGGGCATGATGATATGATGCCAAGAAGCCACTGCTTTGATTTGGCCCTTGGTTATCTGTGCATCACCAGGTATGTGTTTCCTGGTCTTGGAAAGTGGTGAGGGGAGTGGAATGCCTGCTGGTGTCCGAGGTTGTGGGAGACTCAGGGCTCAGCTTTCCTTTCCTACAGAACTGAAGCACGAGATCCACGTCTGGCGCCTGACCGCGCAGCGCATCAGCCCAGCCAGCCGAGAGGAGACAGCAGTTCGGGGCCTGCTCCTGGGGAAGGTGCGGGCACTGGAGCATCTGCTGGCCCGAAGGCTGCACACCTTCCACAGGTACCAAGCCAGGGCCCTGCTCAGGCTACTCTTGGTTTTCATCTTTACAAGTTGTGCTCAGTGGTTGGATTGTATCAACAACCTATTTACTACCACCCCCATGGTGTCCAAATGTCATAGAGTGTACCATTCAAGTAAGTTAAAATGATGGGTCTTCAGAATACTTCATGGTACTCTAAAATTGTAACTCTATTTTCGGTACTCTAAAATTGTAACTCTATTTTCATGCCAGTGAGCAGGTTTTGGGCACCATACACTGTAGTTAAGTCTCTTGTGGAACATTATTTTATCTAACCCCTACTTCGATCTTTGGAATGTGTGCTGGTACTAGCCCCAGTTTAAGGAAGAAAAAACTGAGGTTCAGAGAATTTGACCAATTCGTCCAGGATTCTACAGCAAGGAAAGAATTACACCAGGGATTGAATCCACACTCAACCACTTCTGTCACACTTCCACACATAACACATTGCATAGCAAGAATCAAAAACAGTCTAAAAAATTAATCTAACAAAATACTCTCCCAGTAGTTGATTTCCAGGGACCTCAAAGAATACCTAAGTCCTTCTCAATTCATTTCCTGTCATTTGCTTCTAATCAAAGCTGAGATGTAAAAGGTAACAATGGAGTGGTGAATATTTCCTCCCAACTCTGGAGGTGCTGAGTTCCAACCTGTCTTAACTTTGGGAGTGCTGATGGGAAAAGCAGGAGCATGCCCACCCCTTAGGGACATTGAAGCATTACTGCCACGAGCTGGGAACTAGGTGGAGATGAGAAATCTGTCAAGGCAAGGGAAATGTGAGTCCTTGTGAATGTAGTGTAATGATCTTGCATGTTGTAGTTTGCTGAAACCAGCCCTGTGTTCCCAGGCTGAAGACCAACACCGAACCTTGAGGGTAATCCAGCGTGGCTGTCTCGCAGCCTGTTCTATTAGTGCGGGGAAGAGGGGAGGCCACATGTGAGCCTCTGGGGACTCACTCTATTCAGACAGGCAGCCCAGGGCGAAGCACTGTCTCAGCTCCATCCCAGCCCAGGACCCACCTCCACGAGGTGGTGCTGGGGAAGCAGGTCCTGCGGCTCCAGGAGGGCCCAGAATTGCAGGCTGGGTCCCAGCTTCGACAGCAGGCATAAATCTTAAAAGAGAAACTTTGTAAATTAAAGATGCAGGAGTAAATTTCCCTAAATGTATTTAATCCATTGACACTGTGGGGTGTTAAAGATATACTCAGTGTATCTCAGGGTTACACATGTGAAGAACCACATGGACCCAGATGTTCACCAAGTTTCTGTCAGCTCACAGATAGCAAAACCGAGGCCTGGAGAGGGCAGTGGCTTTGCAAGGCCACACAGTCACTGAGGAGCAGATTAGAATGAGGGTGGTCTAAGGCAAGTCCTGGCTCTGCAGGTCTTGTTTTTACATAGCCTTTAAAAAAATTGTCCTCAGGATTTGCCTAGGTCTGCTCTGATTTCCTTTAGGGTATGTTCTGGCTGCGTGATCAGCCTCCTCTGATACTTAGGAGACATGAGTGCTCATTAAAACTAAATTCTCCACTGTTCTGATTGATAAAAGTCACCACCAAAGCAAGCCATTAGTTAGTTTAGTTGTAAATATAACATAACCTTATTGTGGAAAAAGTATAGACAAGTAGAAAGTGAAAAGAGGTAAACAAATTTATACTGTCATTCCCCTTGTTCAAGTTTTGGTCAGTGTTCTTCTGACGTTCCCTATGCTCACACTCACACGTATACATGCTTGCACACACCTCATTAACATTCCATTCATGTCCTATTGTTATGGAACCTGGACTGGACTGCCCGACAGAAGAACCCAGTGGCACCCCGAGATCTTGGAGGATAAGAGGTTTATTTAATGTTGGCGGAATGCCGGCAGGCTCAGAGGAGAGTGGTCTCCAAAGTTCTGAGCCCCGAGCACAAACAGAGGGGGTAATTTATGCACTTCTACTTCCGCATCCTGGGCACTCTTGGCGCACGCATGGGAAGCAGAGCAGAGAGAAGAACCCCGAAGAGCCCCGGGGCAGGGACTGGGACTCCCTTGCTGCTTTGGTCAGCCATCTTAGGACACAGATGTTTCCTTATCACTATGTTACTTTTCTTTGGAAATATAGATGGAGCATTTTTCCCAATCCATAAACCCAGCTCCACCGGTCACCTTACATGACCAGGTATGTGCCGTTATGTGGCTACATTAGATATCAGTGGGTGGTATCCAGGCCAGAGGTCCATGCTGCCTTGATGATCTCACTGCTCAATGTCACCAGGAAAATAATGAGTCTGTCTTTTTCTCCTTTAGACAAATCTCACAGGAGGATAAAAACTGGGAGACCAATATCCAGGAACTACAAAAAAAGGTATTGTGGTTTCTTCTCTCAGGGATTTCTGATTCACCTCTTGCTTCACACAGTTAAAACTGAAAGTGATTTCTCTTTTTATTCCTATAGCTGTACACAAGAGACATAAATTATTTCTAGGAGTTAATGGGGAAAATCATTTTCCTGACATTTTCCAAAATCATTATTTTGTCCAGAAATTGAAAAGTTAAAATTTTTATATTTCCTTTGCGATAGGGTGGCCCTTTCTATGGTTAATGTAGCTGCAGAGAAAGTTGGCTGGGTGCCTCTGGCTCTTGCAGCTCTTCTTGGTCCTAAAAGGCAAGTGTCGTGGTTCCCATAGTGTGGATGAGGAGGTGGAGGTAGAGACAGGTGAGGTGTGCTGTGTGAGATGGAGAAGTGTTAGGGACAGAGATGGAGTGTGTGTGTACTTTCTGTTATATGGCTCTCACTTCTGGTGGGCACACCTAGTGCCCTCTCCTAGCCAAGAGAACTCTTCTCCAGACCTGCTTGGAGACATCTGTATCTTCGTGAACTTTCAAATCCCCATAGTTTCTTTTCTGGGGGGAGGGTGAGTACCCACTTTCTTATTATGATCAGAACATTTTATCTCTTTCTAAAGGAAATTTAGACATGGGGGTCCTGGTGAGTAATGTGTTCTTTGGGTCTCTCTTCCCAGTCTCTGTCCCACGGAGATGGTTAGGGTTAGGAAAGAAGGGTGTGGCTATGACACTTTTCTGGGCCCCAGGTTTATGCAGACCCTGACTGCTTTGCTAGACCATGTAGTGCTGGCTGTGAGTTAGGGAAGAGATTGTGTACCTCTCTGTGTACTGGGTTGAATGAGGATTGAGGAGAGGTGGAAGGGACAAGCAAGGAGCTTGTATTGAATCTAGGAGTTCTCAACTGTGATATCTCCAGATACCTAAAATAAGAAAATTTAATAGACATGAAAAATAAGAGATAAGCACAAACTCTGGATCATCTCCACATGTACCAGCCAAGTGATGCTGGGAATGTTCTTTGACCTGCCTGCTCCCTCCATTTTCAATTCTGGAAATGCCCACGGTTATACCTACTTTCTATGGTTAACATGGCTGCACAGAAGGTTTGTGGTGTCTCCCCTCACAACAGGTGGGTGCCATGCCCTTTTCCTCTTAATTCACCATCACAGACTCATCCAGCAAAACTGGCCTTCCTTGGAGGTGGGAAGGGGAAGATGAGTTGGCTTGTGGCCAACTCAGCCACAGGCTTTGGCAGTAGGTGAGGAAGGAGGACAGATGCTCGGGAGGTGGCCCACATGATCTGTGAACAGGGAGCCAAGGGCTGCAGCCAGAGCCAGTGCAACATGGAGGAATATGCTTGTGGTTTTTATGACAACAGCTCTAAGTGCATGGCCAGAGAAATCCAGAGAGAAAATCTATACCTGTATGCAGATCTGTCTCTCTATCTCTATACCTCTACCTGTACCATCTATCTCTACCTCTGTCTCTATCTCTATCCATGTACATACCCATAAGTATCTGTCTCTCTCTATATATCCATATTTATACCCATATCTATACTTTATCTAATTCCAGATAGACATAGACATAGACAGATAGACAGATGTGCGGGTGGGACCACACTTAAGAAAGGACATGACACAGTTGTCAGTTCACATGGTGGAGCATGATTCACACAGGAGCCTGGTTGGGTGGGGCAAGACAACTCAGTGCCTATCCGCACAGGTTTTCTGGGACTTCGCTCCCTTCCCCAGCTCCACACAGTCGTGGCCCTCAGAGCACAGCACCCTCTGGGGACCTTGCCCATCTTGCCCTGTGGCTCAGGCCCACTGGAAGAAGGTCTGCACCTCTGAGGTTAATGAAGGTACTATAGAGCCTTCTGGCACCTCCCCTCACCCCTGAACAACTTTTCAGGCTCCCACAGGTGTCATCTTGGTGATTAGGGCACTGTCAGGTGCCTTCCAGGGTCCCTGTGAACATGAAAGGTTATAGTAAGAACCTCAGCAGGAGTCATGTTATTGCAAGGACATGTTAACCTCAGCGCCACTATGAGCAGGGATTTGTGTAATAGGAGGAAAGTTGAATTAAAAGGATAGGGGAATGGAGGGAAATCTGAAGGGGGAGAAATCAGAGAGGAAGATGAACCATGAGAGACTATGGACCCCAGGATATGAACTGAGGGTTTCAGAGGGGAGGGGGTTAAGGGGGGAGGGAGTAATAGGGTGATGGGTGTTAAGGAGGGCACATGTTGTAATGAGCACTGGGTGTTATATGTAACTAATGAATCATTGAACACTACATCAAAAACTGATGATGTACTACACAGTGGCTAACTGGACATAAAAAAAAAAAAAAAAAAGAAAGGGTAAAAGCATGTAGCACCTGTGGAAATGCATGGCCAGGGCCCTGGAAGTTATGTGTTGTTTCTCCAGTGATTTTGCCAACATCTCACCTAATGCTTGTGGTGGGACTGGGAGCACTTTCTTCATCACATTAAGAAGCTATTTAGTCAGGCGTTCTATAAAAGGATTGTGCTATATATATATTTAAAGATTTTATTCACTTATTTGAGAGAGAGAGAGAGCATGAGTGGGGAGAAGGGGGAGAGGGAGAGGGAGAAGCAGACTCCCCCCTGAGCAGGGGGTCCAACGTGGGGCTCGATCCCAGGACCCTGAGCTGAAGGCAGACCTTAACAGACTGAACCATCCAGGCACCCCATGTACTATATTTTAAATTTATTGAGTTTATTTTTTATAAAGATTTTTGAATGCTGTAATCCCAAGTCTGTACAGTCTTCTTTATAATGCATTACCTTATAATCTTCTTTCGAGTTCAAGATGTTATATTTTTCATCTTAAGGAGAATTTGTAGTGATTCGAGTCATGCAGGATGATGGACACATTGCAGGAAGCAGAAGATAGTACCCAGTAAATGAGTTGTGTTTTCTTCTCTCACAGCACAGGATATCAGACAAGATTCTGCTCACCAAATGCCTGATGGTGTTGGGATTTGTTATCTTCATGTTCTTTCTCAATTCGTTTGTCCCTGGTGTTCATCTTGATCTTGGTGAGTCTAATTTTTTGTTACCTTTTGTTGATAGGCTTTGCAATTGCTATCACAGTCTGCAAGGGAAGATTTCAAAGCTTGTTCCTAGACATTGGTGAGGAGGGCTGATGTGGAGTGTGGCCAGCCTTTGATGGAAAGAAGAAAACCTTTATCCACTACCTCTCTTTTTGTTTTCTGGGAGAGAGGGAGAGGGAAAGAGAGAGGGAGGGAGGGAGAGAGAGAGAGGGAGATGCATCTCCAGCCCCTAGTGTCTCAGTGCATGGGTCCTCAGCCCTTCCAGGGTTTAACATTAGGAGAAATATAGAGTAGATATTATCATCTCTATTATACTTGATAACCAGATCTGTAAATTGTTGCTTGAGAAGAACCCCCAGAAGAGACAGGAGGTACCATCAGCAAGGTCACAGTCTTGCAGTTTGTGCAACTTGACATGAGGATTCAATGAGGGACTGAAAGGGCCAGAGGAGTGCAAGAGGTCTACAAACCCCCCCTGCCCCCCATGGTGCATCCATTTTCCCCACAGAGCAGAACCCCTTCTCCAACCCTCTCCCATAGGTTTATCTTCTCTTGCTTTCCTAGTGCTATGGCTCTCACTTTCCACTTTCTCAAGCCCTGTGTCAAGGTTGCAGGGCCTGTCCCCACCTGAGATGTGCTGTCTTGCAGATTGGGCTCACCACATACCTTGTTAACCCCAACAGCCTTCGACTCTTCATCAGTATTTTCCACATTCCTTAGGTTTTTCTTACTGATTTAGCAGTTATCTCTATTGGTGTTATTACTTAAAACAAAACAAAACCCAAACCACTTCCAAAATGCACCTCACATGAATGTATAGATCTTTGAGAAAGATAAATTTGAAGGCCTTTCAAGGAATATTTTTCTTTATAACCAAAAAGCTTTATGGTTTTCCTTCAAAAGGAAGCTCTATTAAGATATGTTAAATATCTTTTTATAAAAATTTGATTTACTGCAACATTTGAAGAATATAACTTCTATAGAAAGCAAAGCCTCTTTGTAAAATGATGGATAATATGAGCAAGTTTCAGTTATTCACACCATGGCATTGCTCCTTTGGATCTAGGCTACCATCAGAAATCTTTATTGTAGATTAATTTCCCTTTTCTGTCATATGTAGAAAGACACATTGCTAGAGTCTTTACACATAGTACATGATGTACATGCTTTTGACTGGGTGTCCAGCTTTATATCATGTGTTCAGAACCTCTCATAATTTATTTCCTTAAATAATCTCAAATCCAATTTTCCAGGCAGCCTGGGCTGGGTTCTAAGCTGACAAGTGTTCTTTATCCACAACTGAGAGCCAATCCATATAGAAACCTGATGTAATAAAGAATGCCAAAGCTAGACTGGTAAAAATGTCATGAATTTTAATTTTATTTGGTGTATTACATCTAGAAATTATTATTGCAATGTAATTATTTTGAATTACACTGCAGACATAATATAATTTTAGCATTATAAAACTTTAAGAGGTGGTCATCACTGGTAATTAAGCAAATACAATAAAACTGGTGTTTTGTGGGCAGAAGGGTTCCATTATATAATTCTTTTGGGTATTTACGGGATATTTTGTTTCTAATTTTATTTGGGATCACACTATAAATGAACATAGCATGCATTTTAAAGACTAAAAAATATATGGAAGTTTGCATGCAATTTTTTTAGCATTTGGCAAGTGATCACTGTATAAATAACAATACTTTAAAAATTTAGTCATATCTTTAACTATATGGACTTTAAAAAATCTTGATTACTGCAAGACATGTTATTTTAGCCTGAGAAGTCGACACTTTTTACTAAGATGTTACCTCTCCTTTTGTGTGGTTGTTGCATGTGTGATCAAGGGGCTTCTTTTTTGCCCTTAATTTTATGTTTTCAGTTAGGATTTGTGAAGAAATGATTTTATCTGGGGATCCTGGAATACGTAACTCAGATATATGCACTCATCACGATGGAAGAGTTAGATTGACTAGGAGAAAAGTTCAATTAGCATATGTTTTAAATGGAGTACAAAAAAAAAAAAAAATGGAGTACAGTTTCCTTAGAGTTACGGTAACCCTGCTGATGGGAACAGGAACAAAACTGATACAAGATCTCCCCAGGGCTTCAGTCAGTAGATGTGACCATTTATTTTTGGTGAATTGCTGTTTTGAATGCAATGTGCTGTGTAAATTGAGCATAATACAATATGATGTCATATAACATGAGGTGATGTCACATCACGCAATGTACATCATGAAACACATGACATTATATAAAACAGCATGATATCATATGATAAACGTGTCATATAACACTGTGTACAATGTGACATCACATAATTACAGTGTGGTGTCATATAACATCAGATCATGCCATGTAACAAAACATAGCGTCATATAACACATTCCTTCATTTTTTTTTTTTTAAAGATTTTATTTATTTATTTGACAGAGCGAGACACAGTGAGAGAGGGAACACAAGCAGGGGGAGTGGGAGAGGGAGAAGCAGGCTTCCCTTCCTTCCTTCCTTTCTTCGGCAGGAAGCCTGATGTGGGGCTTGATCCCAGGACCCTGGGACCATGACCTGAGCTGAAGGCAGACGCTTAATGACTGAGCCACCCAGGCGCCCCTAACACATTCCTTCATTTAAACATCATAACCTAAACACAGCATTAACTCTCATCCTCTTCTTCTTTCTTATTTTATTTTTTTAAGTTATCATAGAGAAAAATTGACTTTTCCTTTTGGTACAAAATTTTATGAATTTTAACAAAGACATAAATTTATGTAACCACCACTACAATTGGAATATAGAACAATTCCATTGCCCCCAAAAACTTCAGTGTTACCCTTTGTAGTTACCCCCTGCCTCAATCCCAGCAACTCCTGATTTGTTCTCTATCCCTACAGTTTTGTCTTTTAGACGATGTCTAACACATGTAATCAGACTTTATGCAACCTTTGGGATTGGCTTTTCTTACACAGCATAACACCTTTCAGATTCATCCAAGTTGCTGTGTGTATCAACAGTTCATTTGTTTTTTTGCTCAGTAGACTTCCGTGGTATGGATACATTTTGTTTGTCCATTCACCCATTGAAGGACATTTGGACTGGTTCCAGTTTTTGATGATTGTGAGTAGAGCCAACATTTGGCATGGTCAGACACCCTCCCCTGGAGTTCCAAGCACCTTAGATCGAGAACTCACATGTTATTCTAATCATTTGTTTGTGTCTCTGTCCCCTAATATCCCCTTGCCCTAGCTAGACTCAAGGGCGTGGTCCTTGTCTGCTAAACTTTTCTCTCCCCAGTGCCTTGTATAAATGCCCCACACATTAATAGATACAAGATATAGGGTTCTAGGATGCATGATTCTTTTTAAATTATCGATGGGTTTTTTAATTTAAACAATGCATAAAATATCAAAAAGATAAAAGTTGCTATTAGAATACTATGTAACTTCCAAAGTGAATATCATCTTGTCTACTTTCAGAGAAAAACAATGTTCACAGTTTTGTCCATATTCTTCCCTATTTTGTAATATTACATTATTTATTTATCTAGATTATTTATCAGTCACCTATGTATCTATGTCACTGATTTCTATAGTCACATCGTCTATAGTGAACTACATCTCTTTTTTTCCATTTATGTATCGTACAAATGTGATCATATCAGTGTAGGGACCTACCTCATTCTCTTTTAATGACTACACAGTACTCTATTGTATGGATACACCATATACAATTCAGTGAGACTCCTATTAAAAATTAAGTTGTTTTCAATTTTTATGCCATTACCATGATACTGCAATGTACTTCCTTGTACATATGTGACTGACCATCTGTACTTTGAATTTTTAACATATTTTGCTATGTTCTCTATTGGTTTGTCATTTTTTTCTTTTTCTTTTTTTTTAGGCTTTAGTGATACTTTATTTTTTAAAATTAATTAAGTTTTTTAAAAATATTTTTTATTTATGACACACAGAGAGAGAGAGAGCAAGCACAAGCAAGGAGAGCAGCAGGTAGAGGGAGAGGGGAAGCAGGCTCCACGCTGAGCAGTGATCCCAATGTGGGGCTTGATCCCAGGACCCAGGGATCATGACCTGAGCTGAAGGCAGATGCTTAACCGACTGAGCCACCCAGGTGCCCCTAAAATTAATTTATTTTTATTAACATATAATGTATTATTTGTTTCAGGGGTACAGGTCTGTGATTCATCAGTCTTACACAATTCACAGTGCTCACCATAGCACATACCCTCCCCAATGTCCATCACCCAGCCACCCCATCCCTCCCACCCCCCTCCACTCCAGCAACCCTCAGTTTGTTTCCTGAGATTAAGAGTCTCTTATGGTTTGTCTCCCTTTCTGGTCTCGTCTTGTTTCATTTTTTCCTCTCTTCCCTATGAACCTCTGTCTTGTTTCTCAAATTCTGCATATCAGTGAGATCATATGATAATTGTCTTTCTCTGATTGACTTATTTGGCTTAGCATAATATCCTCTAGTTCCATCCACGTTGTTGCAAATGGCAAGATTTTGGGGTTTTTTGATGGCTGCGTAATATTCCATTGTATGTAATACCACATATTCTTTATCCATTCATCTGTCGATGGACATCTAAGCTCTTTCCATAGTTTGGCTATTGTGGACATTGCTGCTATAAACATTGCTGTGCATGTGCCCCTTCGGATCCCTACATCTGTATCTTTGGGGTAAATACCCAGTAGTGCAATTGCTGGGTCATACAGTAGCTCTATTTTCAACTTTTTGAGGAACCTCCATACTGTTTTCCAGAGTGGCTGCACCAGCTTGCATTCCCACCAACAGTGTAGGAGGATTTCCCTTTTCCTCATCCTCGCCAACATCTGTCATTTCCTGACTTGTTGATTTTAGCCATTGTGAGTGGTGTGAGGTCTTCTTACTGATTCTTATAGATTCCAACTTAATTATGAGAATTTTAGATGTGGCTGACTCAGCCTAGGTTCTCTAGAGAGCAAAGCCTGGGCGAAGGCTTGTGTGTGGGTTTTTCATTGGGAAGTATGATTCCAGGGAAGAGAAGTGAAGGATAAGGAGGCAGAGTAGTGTCAGGTGAATGTGATAACCACTACACTGTGGAAACATGGAAGCACAATAGCGAAGAGAACAAGCCAAAACAAGATAGCATCATCATATGGCCTCTGATGTGGGCCACTGGTGGCTCCATCCCATAGGATTGTCTGAGAAGAAGTAGAGAATATGTCTCAGGTCTGTCCATGGGGTTGCATGGGAGAGGGTGCATTTACCTATTGGCTCCATTAGCCATTGGTTCAAGTTCTATGGAATGCTAACTTGCACGTGTATACAGCTGATACACGCATGAAGGTCAAGCAGCAGGAAGGCTACAGTTGGGAAGTAGGTGCATGGATTCAGGGACAGATTCGGTTAGGGTACATCTGTATGAGGGCACATCCACATAGAGCTGGCTACTGCCACAGACTTTAAGTGAGAGACAGGAGAACTTTGAGGGACCTAAAGATGCAAGAGGTGCTACAATAGTGAAGAAAGAAAAGGGACCTGGTTACAATTTATGTGCATCTGGCAAAGAGATAGTTCCCCAGTGTGCAAGGATCTTTATCTCACAACATATGTTAGAATTAACTCTAGTCTGCTCAGTTGGTACACACAGGTCCATAGTGCCTACAGGAAACTCTTGCTACCAGATATGTTTCAAAATTCTGATATCTTTGTTTGTATTTTATAAGGAGAATTCAGTGTACATACTGAATTGTATATAATGTAACACCCCCAAGAGGTTCAGAGCCAGCACCTTGTCATCTAAGCATTAATATTGCTGCAGTGAAACATGAATACTTACACAAGGTGGGATAAATTAAGACCATAAAATGCCTCATTTTAGTTCAAGTCAGGTTTTATTGAATTTTGACATAAAACTTATAAAAATTTTTGCTTTATCTGAACTTTAGGATTTCAGAATCGTGGATAATTGATTAGGAAACTGTAAGAATCAGTAAGCCAACTTTAAAATGTCTTTGGCCTTACAGTTTATAACCTTGATCAGCAGTTTTCTAGGTCTCCTCTTTGATAATTAGTTTAGAATGTCCCCCTAAGTTCTCTCACAATATGTTTGATTAGATTTCAGTTTTGGAGGTTTTTCTGTAATTATTTCCCTGATTATGGTTTCAAAATTGCTAGTGTTTTTACTGTCCCTTTGTGTCCTGTTGTTGAACAAATAAAGCAACTTACTTGATCAGTCTTAAGCAAAATAAAGATTATTGAAGGATACCTGGCTCACTGGCAGACTGCAAGGGATGATTGGTCCTGGGCAGGGGGCAGACTCAGGAAAAGGAAGGCATCCAGACAAAGAGCATGCTCCCGATTCCCAAACACTCTCCATTCTATTCTCATAGCCTCGTGCTTCTCCATGCACCATTTTCTCATCTTTTTTTCTGTTCACAGCAGAACAGAGATGATCTCATTACTTTCCTGATTTGTAGAATCTCACTTTCAGCAACACAGAGGGAAAAAGTTATTTTGAATCCCAGATTCCCTGGTGAAGAGTCTGATTGGCCCAGATTGGATTAGCTTCCTTTTCTAACCTAGAAATTATGACCAGGACAAGGGCCACATGTTTTATAATGGAGGGGCTGGAGGTATAGTTCTTAGAGGAAGGGGGTCATTGTGAGCTGGACAGACATCTCCAAAGCTTCCTAATATATTTCCCAGGTACTCTGATTTCTGGTAAGTAATTCATTTCAGTTACATCATTCATTTATTAATTCAGTTATCCATTCATGCATTTGTACAACAAATGCAAGTGGTGGTGTAGGGGCTGGGTATAGTGTAGTGAACATAAAAACTATTTCAGTGCTCTCATTGATCTCCCATTATAGAGGGGAGGTCTGTATTGATTCACATGAGGTGCAATGAGAACTACACAGCTAATTAAGACACAGATCTTCAGAACTCTCACAGTTCATTGTAGAGGCAGGACAAGGGTACCAAGTTATAAAGCCAAATATGATAACTTCCATAATCAAGGACAGATGAACTGTTATTGCTGTCAAAATTAAAGAGTTAGAAATAGGAGGGGAGAAGGAAATGGAATAGGAGGAGGAAAAAGGAGAAGGGGAGAAACAGGAAGAGGAAGAGTTGGAAAAGATCACATCCAATTGAAAAGGTAAGGAAATGCCTTTTGGAGGAGGCAGCATTTGTCATGGACTTTGACAAAAGAATATGATTCCAAAGGTTGGGGATGAGATTAAAGATTTCACCCAGATGGAAAAAATTGAGCAAATACAAGGCAGCAAGTAACCCTTGTAGAAATTCCAGTAAAAAAACCAGAAACATTTGGCCCATGGTGACCCATAGTGTATGCCTGGCAACTGGATGATGGTGTCCCAAGAGGTAGGTCAGCAGCACCCTTCATGCTGGGCAGGTGGTTCAGAAATGTTATTCCAAGTAAGCTCAGACACTCACCAGCCCATAAAATGGATCTGTTCTTTTATGGCTGAGAGGATTGGATCAGGTTGTCTTCTAGCTCTTGTGTTATCAAAACATAAACTTAGACTGATATTGTGAAATGTTACATTTTAACAAGGAGACCAATGCATTAGTTTGAAATAAGTGTTATAACTGTGGAGGGGACAGTATATTTGGATCTTGGGGTTAGTCAAAGGGTTTGAGTGTTTCATAGCATCATGCTGTGAGTGCCTGTGAGTGACAGATGAGGAACTGAATCTTCAATTAAATCACATGGCTACTCTGTCAGTGAGGGCTGAGATGATCTAGTTTTGAGGGTCTTCTCAAGACTCCACTGCCTCAAAGAAAGGCTTTTTCCTATGGCCTCAAAGTAGACCTAAAGGAATGGTGGCAGTCACCTGAGTTGTAAGGATACACACACACACACACACACACACACACACACACGGCAATTGTTACATGAAGTTAGTGTCAACCTGATAATAGAAACATTTAAATCCCTAGGTAGTTCCTTCCTAGTTTTTATCAAGTATTCATCTTAAATGAATGTAAACATCCACGTGATTATTTTGGAATGACAATAAATATAACAAAAAGGTCTTGGCTTTTAAGAATCAATTAGAGTAAAGTGCCTGTTTTCCTTACTAATCTTACCATGGGTAAAATTACCATATTCCCCATGACACCGAAGAAATGAAATCAAGAGAGAGAGAGGTGAGGGAGAGGAAGGAAGAAGAAGAGAGAAAGGGAGCAGGTGAGATAAGGAGAGACAGAGAGAATGAATTAGATTTTTTAATTGAGATCCAGAATTCACATACCGTAAATTTCATCCTTTGAATGTGTATAGTTCAGTGTTCTTTTGTATATTCACAAAGTTGTGTAACCATTGCCACTTCCAGGACATTTTTCTCACCCTCAAATAACCCCACACCTATTATCAGTCACCATTTCCCCTCACACCCTGCATTGCACCTCCTTCCAATAATTCCACTTTCTGCCTGTATGGACATGCCTATTATGGACATCCCACATAAATTGAATTATTCCACATGGGGTCTTTTGTATCTTAGCATACTGATTTCAAGATTCATCCATGGTTGCAGGATGGTTTACTACTTCATTACTTTTTATGGCTGAATAATATTCCATTTTCTAAGCTATGCCATAATTTGTTTCTCTATTAATTGACTGATGGATATTTTGTTTTTTTCCACTTTTTGGTTATTATGAATGATGCCACTTTGAACATTTGTGTATGAGTTTTTGTGTGGACATATGTCTTCAGTTCTCTTGGATATATGCCTACGAATGGAACTGCTGGGTCATATGGCAATTCTGCATAACTTTTTGAGGAACTGATAGATTGTTCTCCATAGCACCTTTAATTTTACATTCCCGACAGCATTGGATGAGGGTTCCAATTTCTCCACATCCTCACCAACACTTGTCATTGTCTATACTTTTGATTATCTCTTTTCTTCAGGGTGCAAAGGAGTATCACATTATGTTAATGAGATGGCTAATGGCTAACGTTGTTGGGCATCTTTTCATGTGCTTGTGGCCATTTGTGTATCTTCTCTGGAGAAATGTCTATTAAAACACTTTACCCATTTTTATTTATTTATTTAATTAAAATGTTATTTTATTATGTTATGTTAGTCATCATACATTATATCATTAGTTTTGATGTAGTGTTCCATGGTTCATTGCTTGCGTATAACACCCAGCATTTTACCCATTTTTTTATTATTTTATTTTTAATTTTTTATTGTTATGTTAATCACCATACATTACATCATTACTTTTTGATGTAGTGTTCCATGATTCATTGTACATAACACCCAGTGCTCCATGCAGAATGTACCCTCTTTAATACCCATCACCAGGCTAACCCATCC
>NC_138377.1:104482703-104499315 GCF_054177405.1 Leptonychotes weddellii
GACTGTTACTGTGTATTGTCTGTGTTCCTTTCTGGTTTATGTTGCTTTTAGGCTCTCTCTTTGCTTAGAGGACCCCTTTCAATATTTCTTGTAGGGCTGGTTTCGTGTTTGCAAATTCCTTTAGTTTTTGTTTGTCCTGGAAGTTTTTTATTTCTCCTATTTTCAATGACAGCCTAGCTGGATATAGTATTCTTGGCTGCCTGTTTTTCTCATTTAGTGCTCTGAATATATCATGGCAGTCTTTTCTGGCCTGCCAGGTCTCTGTGGATAGGTCTGTTGCCAATCGAATGTTTCTACCATTGTAGGTTACAGATCTCTTGTCCCAAACTGCTTTCAGGATTTTCTCTTTGTCTCTGAGACTCATATGTTTTACTATTAGATGTCGGGGTGTTGACCTATTTTTATTCATTTTGAGAGGGGTTTTCTGTGCCTGCTGTATTTTGATGCCTGTTTCCTTCCCCAAATTGGGTAAGTTCTCTGCTATAATTTGCTCCAATATACCTTCTGCCCCCCTCTCTCTTTCTTTTCTTCTGGGATCCCAATTATTCTAATGTTTCGTCTTATGGCATCTCTTGTCTCTCGAATTCTGCCCTCATGATCCAGGACTTGTTTATCTCTCTTTTTCTCAGCTTCTTTATTTTCCATCATTTGGTCTTCTCTATCACGGATTCTCTTCTGCCTCATTTATCCTAGCAGTTAGAGCCCCCATTTTTTTATTGCACCTCATTAATAGCCTTTTTGATTTCACGTTGGTTAGATTTAATTCTTTTATTTCTCCAGAAAGCATTTCTCTAATAACTTCCATGTTTTTTTCAAGCCCAGCTAGTATCTTTCAAATCATCATTCTGAACTCTAGTTCCGACATCGTACTAATGTCCATATTGAGTAGGTCCCTGGAAGTCAGTACTACCTCTTGTTCTTTTTGTTGAGGTGATTTTTTTCCATCTTGTCATTTTGTCCAGAGGAGAATAGATGAATGAGAGAACAAAATGCTAACAGGGTACCAATGTCCCCAGAAAATATACTCTAACGAAATCAGAAAAGACCTGAAACTGGGGGAAAAGAAAGGGAAAGAAAGAAAAAGAAAACGAAAAAAAAAAAAGAAAGAGAAAACGATAAAAACAAAAACAGGACAAAACAAAAAAAAACAGCATATGATCAAAATGATCAGGCTGATGCATAGATAGGTGCGACACACTAGATTTTGGTTGCATTTTGGTCTGTTAGAAAGTGCCTCCCAAGATTTTAAGAACGAAAAACTTATACATATACAAAAATAAGGGTTAATACGATGAAGGGATGGAATATGACTATAAAGGTGAAAATTATAAAAGATTGTATAAAAGGAATTGATAAGATTAGGATTTGTTTGAAAAAAGAAAGAATAGATTTTTTAAAAAAAAAAGAAAAAAAAGGGAGAGAATGTGATCAGGCAGGAGACTAGAACAAAGCCATACACTAGAGATTTAGGGTATATTTTGATCTGTTAGAAGAAACTGTATCTCAAAATTTTAAAGAGAGAACAACTTATATATATATGCCAAAAATGAGGGTAACTAGTATGAAGGGATAGAATATGACTCTAAAAATGAAAAATAAAAATGTTTTTTAAAAAAGGGATTGATAAGATGTTGGTTGAAAAAGAGAAAAAGAAAAATTAAAAAAAAAAAGACAGTTAAAAATAATTAACTTTGAAGAATCATTGTAAAAAAGCCATGAATTCTATGTTCAGTATTCCCCCAGCTCTGAAGTTCTGCCATTCTCATTGATCGGTAAACTTGGTCTTGGCTGGCAGTTCTTGCTGATCTCCTGGGCGAGGTGTCTGTTGCTGTGGTTCCCAAATGTCTTTGCCGGAGGTGGAATGCCCTGCCCTTGCAAGTCCCGGCTAAGTAATCTGCTCATGTTTGCTCTCAGGAGCTTTTGTTCCCCGCAAGCTTTCTGTTCGGATTTGGAGGATGAGAGTGGAAATGGCAGCCTCCCAATCTCTGCCCAGAGCAGCCGAGAACTCGGGGCCCCACTCCTCAGTGAGCCCCAGAGAAAAGCAGTCAATCACTCCCGTCTCCCTGGTCTCTGGCTGCACTCTGTGCTCACCCAGCCTGTGACCAAGCGTTTCTGTCTCTGGGGTATGACCCTGTGTGGAGTCTCCAAATCCAGCAGATCCCTGTGGTGCATTCCCATGCCACTCCTGCTGGGGGAGGAAGGGGAGTCTCCCCAGATCTGCTGCTTGTTGGGTCCCTGCTGGAAGAGCAGGGGCCCGACTGTGCTGCGGATCACGGTTTATGGCAACCTGGAGCTGAGAGCCCGCTCCTCCCCTCATCTCTGCAGCCAGCTTCCCCGCTCCAATACCTGGGAGCTCTGCTGCACTCAGGCATCCCTCATGTTTCTGTGACCCCGAGGGTTCTGAGACCACACTGTCCCACGAGGGTTCCACCACCCGTTAGCCACTGGGGTGATGTCCCTCAGCGGAGCCAACTTCTAAAGGTTCTGATTTTATGCTCCGCTGCTCCATCTCTTGCCAGAAGCAGCAGATGGAGGCCCCCTCCCCCAACACCTATCCTCCCGAATATCACCTCGGATTCACTTCTCCACACGTCCTACCTTCCAGAAAGTGGTCGTTTTTCTGTTCAGAGAGTTGTTGCTATTCTTTTCTTCAGTCTCCTGTTGAGTTTGTAGGTGTTCAGAATGTTGTGATCCCTAACCAGCTGAATTCCTGGGACCAGATGAAATCCAGGTCTCCTACTCCTCTGCCATCTTGCTCCGCCCCCGTTTATTTTTTTTAAAGATTTTATTTATTTATTTGAGAGAGAGAGAATGAGAGAGAGAGCACATGAGAGGGGGGAGGGTCAGAGGGAGAAGCAGACTCCCTGCCGAGCAGGGAGCCTGATGCGGGCCTCGATCCAGGGACTCCAGGATCATGACCTGAGCCGAAGGCAGTCGCTTAACCAACTGAGCCACCCAGGTGCCCCGAAGTTAATTCATTTTTATGGCTGAATAATATTCCATTTTGTGTCTATACCACATTTTGTTTACCCAGCCAGTTGTTGATGGATACTTGGGTTATTTCTACTTTTTGACCATTGTGAATAATGATGCTGTTAACAGTGGTATACAGGTATCTGTGTTCCTAACTTCAGTTCTTTTGGGTAATGCCTGGGAGTGAAATTGCTGGGTCATATGGTAATTATTCTATGTTTAGCTTTTTGAGGGACTGCTAAATTGTTTTCCACAACAGTTGTACCATTTTACATTCCTACAAGCAATGTACAAGAGTTCCAACTTCTCCACATCCTCGTCAACACTTGTTATTTTTTGTTTCTTCCCCTAGTTATAATCATTCTACTAGGGGTGAAATGGTATTTCATTGAGGTTTTGATTTACATTTCTCTAAGGGCTAATGATTATGAACATCTTTTCATATGCTTATTGGACATTTGTAGATCTTCAGAGAAATGTCTATTCAAGTCCTTTGTCCATTTTTAAGATTGGGTTGTTTGTCCTTTTGCTTTTGAGTTTTATGTATTTATATATTCTCCATAGTAAAATGTTAAGTGTTATCAGATATATGATTTGTAAATATTGTCTTCTATTCCATAGGTTGTCTTTTCACTCTCCTGGTAATGTCTTTTTTTTAAATTTAATTTAATTTTATTATGTTATGTTAGTCACCATACAATACATCATTAGTTTTTGATATAGTGATCCATGATTCATTGTTTTCATATAAAACTCAGTGAGTTTTTAATTTTGATGAAGCCCAGTTTATCTATTTTTTCATATGTTGCTTTTATATTTAGTGTCATATATAAGAATCCATTGACAAATTCAAAGTCATGAAGACTTACCTCTATCTTTTCTTCTAAGAATTTTATGGTTTTAGCTCTTATATATCAGTTATTGATCAATTTGGAGTTCGTTTTTATAAACAGTGTGAGTGAGGTAAGGCTATATTCCTTGTCATGTATCATCCATGAAATCTGTTTCTTAATGTGCTCAGCTAGTGTTTTGATAGCAATTTCCTTGAAACAAACTGAGGGTTACAGAAGGAGGGGGTGAGGGGACAGGGTAACCAGGTGATGGGTATTAAGGAGGGCATGTGTTGTGATGAGCACTGGTTGTTATACACAACTAATGAGTCATTGAACACTACATCAAAAACTAATGATGTACTATATGTTGGCTAATTGAACATAAAAAAAAAAATTTCCTTGAAAGCTAGGAGCTTAAAAGCCAAAAAAAAAAATTAAATTAAATTAAATAAACAAAAACAAACAGCTCCTCCACACTTAACCAGGATTGCACTAAGACTAGGTATCAACCTTCTGGTGAAATCTTAGGGAATCCTCTAGCATTTTCTGAGCATGGATCTCTCTCTGGGCGTGCATGTGGCTTTCTTTATCCCCCCATATACATGACTGCTTTTGAATGTCATAATTTCCCAGCTTTTGCTTCTGTGCCTCAGGTTGCCTATTGTGTGTTTTAACCATAATCTTTTCCTCAGGCCTCTGTGGATTGCTATTTGGCTTGCAGTATTTTTGAACAATTCCTGCCACTTTTCTGGCCTGAGTTCTGAATTAGGTGAAACAGAAATGAGTGCTTTGTATGAGTCCTTCAGATAGCCTCCACTCAGATTAAAATAAAGACAATAATTTATGAACAAGGTCTGCCCTGCTCTCTCTGACCTAGGGATAAGTCTCACACTGGGAACACATGCTGCCACCATTTCAAGACTACTGAGTTGCTGGGGAGGGGGTTGAAAGGGGCAAATAAAAATGCCACAAAGCTTTCCTACCATTTTGAAATTGTCTTTTTCTTGATTCAACTTTTTTGGTTGTTCTAAGCCTTTGACTATTTTATAGAGTTCTGAAAATTTTGGTCTTAACAGTTTTAGTTTGGGGGCGCCTGGGTGGCTCAGTCGTTAAGCACTTGCCTTCAGCTCAGGTCATGATCCCAGGGTCCTGAGATCGAGCCCCACGTCAGGCTCTCTGCTCTCCCTGCTCAGCAGGCAGCCTACTTCTCCCTCTGCCTCTTCCCTCTGCTCATTCTCTCTCTCTTTCTCAGATAAATAAATAAAATCTTAAAAATAAACAGTTTCAGTTTGATTTTTTTTTGTTTAAAATTTTATTTAAATTCTAATTAGTTAACATATAGTGTAATATTGGTTTCAGGAGTAGAATTTAGTGATTCATCACTTACATATAACACCCAGTGTTCAACCTAACAAGTGCTCTCCATAATATCCATCATCCATTTCTATTTGATTTTTGATACAGGACCAGAGCTTGGAGCTGCCCATCCACCATTTTGTTGATGTCACTTTGACATCTTCCTTCTTGATGCTCTGTCCTCAGATATGCTTTACCTTTATCTTGAATGCCCTTTCCCTATTCACCTGAAAAACTTACTCATCCTCTGAGATTTTGCCTGAATATCATCTTTTTTGTTGGTGAAATCTCTCAATCACCACATTTTGTTCCTCACTGTGAGGGCTTCCTAATGATTTGTATGTACACACACATCATATACAACTCTTTGCTTACTATGTGTGTTCTCTGCAGGATGGTGAATCCCTTAAAATTCACAGTGGTTTCTTGCTTACATTTCCACCCATAACCTTTAAGCTCAGAGCCTGGCACAGAGCAAGCATCCAAGAGTGACATACAAAAGAGTTCAGGTTAAGAAGACACTCAGAGAGGACCAGATGAATAGGACTTTTCTCTGACATTGTGAGAAGACTGATCTTGCAAGATTATAGAAGTGGGTACATTTTGGAAGACATATATAAGGAAGGATAATAGGTACAGGGTACCACAAGAGGTAGTTAGGATATATCTTCAAATTCCAGAGGTCACATGCAATAATTGTTATTTTCCAGAAAATTATCTAAAGCTCTCAAAGGTAGGATAAGGGTAGTAGAAAGAATTGGAATCAATCAACACATATAAACTTTTATTTTTTTTATTTATTTTGTTTTTTTATTTTATTATGTTATGTTAGTCACCATACAATACATCATTAGTTTTTGATGTGGTGATCCACGATCCATTGTTTTCGTATAACACCCAGTGCTCCATGCAGTACATGCCCTCCTTAATACCCATCACTGGGCTAACCAATCCCCCCTCCCCCCTCCCCTCTAAAACCCTGTTTGTTTCTCAGAGTCCATAGTCTCTCATGGTTCATAACTCCCTCCAATTCCCCCCACCTCATTTTTCCCTTCCTTCTCCTAATGTCCTCCATGCTATTCCTTATGTTCCACACATAAGCAAAACCATATGATAATTGACTTTCTCTGTTTGACTTATTTCACTTAGCATAATCTCCTCCAGTCCCATCCATGTTGATGTAAAAGTTGGGTATTCATCCTTTCTGATGGCTGAGTAATATTCCATTGTATATATGGACCACATCTTCTTTATCCATTCAGCTGTTGAAGGGCATCTTGGCTCTTTCCACAGTTTGGCTATGGTGGACAGTGCTGCTATGAACATTGGGGTGCATATGGCCCTTCTTTTCACTACATCTGCATCTTTGGGGTAAATACCCAGGAGTGCAATTGCTGGGTCATAGGATAGCTCTATTTTTAAATTTTTGAGGAACCTCCACACTGTTTTCCAAAGTGGCTGTAACAACTTGCATTCCCACCAACAGCGTAAGAGGGTTCCCCTTTCTCCACAACCTCTCCAACATTCACATATAAACTTTTAAAAAAGTTTTTATTTAAAAACTCAGTTAACATACAATGTAATAATAGTTTCAGATATACAAAATAGTGATTCAGCACTTCCATATATTACCTGGTACTCATCACAAATACACTTCTTAATTCCCATCACCCATTTAACCCACCCCACCATCTCCCTCCTCTCCTACAACTATTGGTTTGTTCTCTATAGTTAAGAGTCCATTTCTTGATTTGCCTCTCTCTTTTATTTCCCTTTGCTTGTTTTGTTTCTTAAATTTCACATATCAGTGAAATCATATGGTATTTGTCTTTCTTTGGCTGACTTATTTTGCTTAGCATAATGTTCTCTAGCTCCATCCATGTCATTGTAAATGGCAAGATTTCATTCTTTTTATGACTGAGTAATATTCCACCATATATATGCCCACTTTTTAATTGGATTATTCACTTTTGGGTATTGAATTTTATAAGTTCTTTATATAGTTTGGTTACTAACCCTTTATCAGATATGTCATTTGCAGGTATCTTCTCCCATTCCATAGGCTGCCTTTTAGTTTTGTTGATTGTTTTCTTCACGGTGAAGAAGGTTTTTATTTTGAAGAAGTCCCAATAGTTTATTTTTTACTTTTGTTTCCCTTGCCTCAGAAGACATATCTAGTAAAAAGTTGCTATGGCCAATAGGAAAGAATTTACAGCCTGTGTTCTCTTGGATTTTGATGGTTTCAAGTCTCACATTTAGGTCTTTCATCCATTTTGAATTTATTTTTGTGTATGGTGTAAGAAAGTGGTCTGGTTTCATTCTTTTACATGTTGCTGTCCAGTTTTCCCAACACCATTTGTTGAAGAGACTTTTTTCCATTGCATATTCTTTCCTGCTTTGTTGAAGGTTAAATGACCTTAGAGTTGTGAGTTTGTTTTTGGGTTTTTGTTCTATTCTGTTGATCTATGTGTCTACTTCTATGACACATATTGTGTCACATACTGTATTGATTACTATAGGTTTGTAATATAACTTGAAGTCCGGAATTGCGGTGCCTCCAGCTTTGCTTTGCTTTTTCAAGATGGCTTTGGCTATTTGGGGTTTTTATGTTTCCACACAAATTTTAGGGTTGTTTGTTCTAGCTCTGTGAAAAATGCTATTGGTATTGAATCTGTAGATTGCTTTTGGAATATAGACATTTTAACAATGTTTGTTCTTCCAATCCATGAGCATGGAATGAATGCCTTTCTATTTCTTTGTGTCATCTTCAATTTCTTTCATAAGTGTTTTATAGTTCTCAGAGTACAGGTCTTTCACCTCTTTGGTTAGGTTTATTCCTAAGTATCTTATGGTTTTTGGTGCAATTGTAAATGAGATTGATTCCTCTGTTTCTGCTGCTTCATTATTGGTGTAAAGAAATGTAACAGGTTTCTGTACATTGATTTTCTATCCTGTGAGTTTACTGAATTTGTGTATCAGTTCTAGCTATTTTTGTGCTGGAGTCTTTTTAGTTTTCTACATAGAGCATGATGTCGTCTGCAGATAGTGAAAGTTTTACTTCTTCTTTGCTGATTTGGATGCCTTTTGTTTCTTGTTGTTGTCTGATTGCTGTGGCTAAGACTTCCAGTACTATGTTGAATAACAGTAATGAGAGTGGACATCCTTGTCTTGTTACTGACTGGAGTGGAAAAGATCTCAGTTTTCCTCCATTTAGGATGATCTCAGCTGTGGGTTTTTCATAGATGGCCTTTATTATGTTGAGGTATATTCCCTCTAAACCTTCTTTGTTGAAGGTTTTTTGTTTTGTTTTCTTTTGTTTTAATCATGAATGGATGTACTTTGTCAAATGCTGTTTCTGCATCTATCAAAATGATCGTATGGTTCTTATCATTTCTTTAATTTGTGTGGTGTATCACACTGATTGATTTGTGAATATTGAACCACCCTTGAAACCCAGGAATAAATCCCATTTGATCGTGGTGAATGATTTTTTTAATGTAATGTTAGGTTCAGTTTGCTGGTATTTTAATTGAGAAATTTTGCATTCATGTTAATAATGGATATTGGCCTGTATTTCTCTTTTTTTAGTGGAATCTTTATCTGGTTTGGTATCTGGGTAATTCTGGCCTCATGAATGAATTTGGAAGTCTTCCTTTTCTATTATTTTGGAATAGTTTGAGAAGAATAGGTATTAATTATTCTTTAAATGTTTGGTAGAATTCACCTGTGAAGCCATCTGGCCCTGGATTTTTGTTTGTGGGAAGTTTTTTGATTACTGATTCAATTATTTGCTGGTTATCAGTCTGCTCATGTTTTCTATTTCTTCCTGTTTCACTTTTGGTAGTTTATATGTTTCTAGGAATTTATCCATTGATTTTTGTTGGGTTTCTTTGTGCCTCCCGGATTTGGATATCTGCTTCCTTCGCCAGATTAGGGGAGTTTTCAGCTATTCTTTCTTTCTTTTTTTTTTTTTTTAAGATTTTATTTTTTTTGAGAGAGAGAGAGACAGCGAGAGAGGGAACACAAGCAGGGGGAGTGGGAGAGGGAGAAGCAGGCTTCCCGCTGAGCAGGGAGCCAGATGTGGTGCTCAATCCCAGGACCCTGGGATCATGACCTGAGCCGAAGGCAGACACTTAACAACTGAGCCACCCAGGTGCCCCCAGCTATTATTTCTTTAAGTAAATTTTCTTCCCTGCTTCTCTCTCTTCTTCTTCTGGGACTCTTATAATATGAATGTTAATACATTTGATGGAGTCACTGAGTTCTCTAAGTCTATTCTCACTTTGAATAATTATTTTTTCCTGTCTTTTGTTCAGCTTGATTACTTTCCATTACTGTGTCTTCTAGGTCATTAATTCATTCCTCTGCCTCTTCCAGCCTGTTATTCATTGTATCAAATATATTTCTAAATATGCAATAAATGTATTCTAAAAGTGCAATAAATGTATTGCACTCTTCATCTCTGATTCCTTTTTATCTCTGTGTTAAGAGTCTCACTGATGTCTTCCACTCTTTTATCAAGTCCAGTGAGTATCCTTATGGTCATTGCTTTAAATACTCCATCAGGCATGTTACTTATATCTGTTTTGCTTAGATCTCTGGCCATGGCCTTGTCCTGTTCTTTCATTTGGGACAATTTTCATATCTTCTCATTTTGTCTAAGTCTCTGTGCCTGTTTCTATGTGCTGCAAAAGTCAGATATTTCTCTTGTTCTAGAGGGTAATGGCCTTATGAAGAAGATGTCCTGTATTGCCCTACCTTGTACTGTCCCCTGTTCCCCAGGGCCTGGTGCTTCAGTAAGTGTGTCCAATTTGTGCTGCATGCACTCTGCTTTTGTGTCCTGGCTATTTTATCCTTTAGGCTAGTCATATTCAGAAGTTCTTTTTCTGTTATGGGCAGTGTTTGGTCCCTGAGCTGAATATGACAAGTTTTAACTAGTTGTGCTTTGATCTGCTTGTGAAATGGGACCTCTTACCACTGCTGCTGGAACCAAGGTCCTGCAAGACTCCCAGATCAGGAGACATGGTGTATGCAGGGGTTTGTACCAGTCTTCTGGGGTTAAGGGACTCTCGGTGCTGGGACTGGGGCAAGCATGGACTGGGAAGGGCAGTTCCACTGCAGCACAGTTGGGGGCAGGGCTTGTTGTAAGCAAGTGAGGTGGTGAGTGTCAGTGCTGCTCTGCTTCCTGCAGGTGGCTCTGTGCTAATGCTGAGGGATGGGGAAGGAAAATGAGGCCTGCCAGTTTTTTGTTCCCAGAGGGGTCTCTCCATGAACACTGCCTCTTTGGGACATGCTCTGAGTTGAGCAAATAACCTTTCTATTTTGTCCCCCAGGCACTCTTCAGATAGTCTTTTCCACACTGTATGTCTGTGGGATGTTTGCCTGGCCTTCTTTCCAAGAGTGGCCCCAGTGCCCTCCAGGCTCAATCCCAACCAAGTCCACTGACTTTTAACATTCCAGGCTTTAAGCCCCGCTCTGCAAGAATTCAAAAAACTCGGCCCCTCTCATTTTCAAGCCAATTGCTATGGGGATTCCTCTTCTCAATGTGAGTTCCCCTGTGTGCTAGTCTGTCTCTTGCCCTTTTCCATGACTGTGGCTCCCTTCCCATCTCAGTCACCGTGATCCGCTTCTCTCCCAAGCCATGTCTCTGCACTTCCTACATTCTTTGATGGGGTCTCTTCTCTATCTTTAGTTTTGGAGTTTGTTCTGCTAGTGTTCAGGTCGATTTTGGGGGTATTTAGGATGATTTGATAGTTATCTAGTTGTATTTGTAGGATGATGTAAGCGTAGGGTCCTCTTACTTTGCTGCCATCTTCCCCTCACCAGTTTCTCCCCAGGCAATCTGATCTGTTTTCTGTCACTATTGATCCGGGTTTGACAAACTGTTCTGAAAAGGGCCAGAGATATTAAATATTTGAAACAATGTAGGCCATACACAAATACTACCACAAATACTGAATGCTGCTGTTGTGCTAAAGCAGCCACAGAAAATATATACATGAATCACTATGGATGTGTTCCAATAAAAAATTATTTACAAAAACAGGAATTGGGCCAGATTTGACCCCTGAGCTATAGTTTATCAATCCCTGCTATTTGCATTTTCTAGAGTTTTATGTAAAAGGTTTGTATAATATGTAATTTTTTAAGTCTGACTTCTTTTATCAGGATAATTCTTATGAGATTCATCCATGTGGTAGTGTACATCAATATTTCCTTCCTTTTTATTGGCCGAATAGTATACTATGGGTTGAATATGCCACAATTCGTATATCGATTCACCTGTTGTGTATTTGGATCATTTCTAGTTTTTGACTATTATGACTGAAACTACAATGAACATTTGTGTTCAATTCCTTCTTTCATCGTATGCTTTAATTTCTCTTGAGTTAATACCTACAAGTGGAATGGTTGGATCATTTAGTAGATTATGGGCAATGTTTTTAAAGATTGCTAGGCTGTTTTCCAAAGTGATTGTAACATTTTACAAATCCATTAGCAGTATGTGAGATTTCCAATTCCTCCATATCTTTGTCCATACTTAGTTTGGTCTGGCTTTTTATTTTTACACATTCTAAGGTATGTAGTAAGGTACGATTTTGCTTTGCATTTTCCTGATGATTAGTGATATTGAACATATTTGCATGTGCTTATATTCCATCCTTATATATTCTATGGTGAGGTGCCTTTTCAAAATATTCTCCATTTTAATGGAGTTGTTTGTTATTGTTGGGTTTTGAGAATTTTGAGGAATATATTCGGGTATGCTGAGTGCTTTATGAGATAGATCATTTGCAAATTTTTCTCCTAGTCTGTGGCTTGTCTTTGTGTTTACTTAACAGTGACTTTTGAGAAACATGAAGTCCAATTAATGAAAATTTCCTTTTATACATCATGCTTTTAGTGTTGTATCCAAGAAAGTTTCCCAGGGACAAAGAGATTTTCTATATTTTATTCTAAACATTTTATAGTTATAAATTTTCCATTAGGCATATGATCCACTTAGTTAACTTTTGTATGTGATTCAATGAACAGATCAAAGTAAAACAATTTTTTTTTTTTGCATGTGGATATACAATTGCTCCAGCAACATTTGTATAAAAAACTACTATTTCTTCACTGAACTGTCACTGAACCTTTGTTGAAAATCAATTGGCCAGGAATGTATAGGTGTATTTCTGGATTCTTCATTGATCAAATTGATTATACTCAGGCAATACTACACTGTTTTGACTATTGTAGCTTTCTAATAAGTCTTAATGTGAGATAATGTGTGTTCTTCAACTTTTCTCTTCTATTTCAAGGTTGTATTGGCTATTCTAGGTCCTTTGCATTCCCATATGAATTTCAGAATCAGTTTGTTAATTTCAACACAAAAGATGGCTGGGATTTCTACAGAACATTCTTAGGAAAACCTTTATAAAGAAGACCTAAATAAATGGAGAAACATACCAAGTTCATAGATCAGAAGACCCTACATTGTTAAAATGCTCTTTCCAAATTAATCCTTATGTGGCCCCTCAAAGGTGTCTATACTCTAATTCCTGTTGTTAATGTTTGTATGTGTTATGTTGTGTGGTAAAGGGACTTTGCAGATAGAATTAAGGTTACAAACCTTAATACAAGATTTTCCTTGATTATCTAGGTGTGCCCAGTGTAATCACATGGGCCCCTAAAAGTAGAAGTGAAAGACAGAAGAGTCAGTTAGAGAGATGAAACAGAAGAAGAGGCAAAAGCGATTTGAAGTATGAGAGGGACTTGACCTACTATTGGCTGGCTTTGATGATAGATGAGGGTGGGGGTCTTGACCCAGGGAATGGGGGTGACCTCTAGAAGAGAGAAAAACTCCTGGGTGACAGCCAGTGAGGAAATTGGGGCCTCAGGATTACAGCTGCAAGGAACTGAATTATGTTAACAACTTGAATGAATAAGAAAGCAGATTCTTTCCTAGAGCCTCCAGAAAGGAATTCAGCACCAGGAATGCCGCCACATTGATTTTACCTTATGATGCTCTAGTCAGAAACATAGCTGAGCCCACCATACTTCTGACGTGTGAAAACTGTGATTTAAGAAGTAGGTTTTATTTTAAGCCACTACATGTGTGGAAATTTGTTATGGCAGATATAGAAAATTAGTATAGTACATTTTTTTCTTTAATTTTTTGAATTGTTATGTTAATCCCCATACATTACATCATTACATTTTGATATAGTGTTCCATGATTCATTGTTTGTGTATAACACCCAGTGCTCCATGCAGAACGTGCCCTCTTTAATACTCATCACCAGGCTAACCCATCCTCCCACCCCCCTCCCCTCTAGAACTCTCAGTTTGTTTTTCAGAGTCCAACGTCTCTCAGGGTTCATCTCCCCCTCCGATTTCCACCCCCCTTCATTCTTCCCTTCCTGCTATCTTCTTTTTTTTTTTTTTAAACATATATTGTATTATTTGTTTCAGGGGTACAGAACTGTGATTCAACAGTCTTGCACAATTCACAGCGCTCACCATAGCACATACCCTCCCCAATGTCTATCACCCAGCCACTCCATTCCTCCCACCCCCCCACCACTCCAGCAACCCTCAGTTTGTTTCCTGAGATTAAGAATTCCTCATATCAGTGAGGTCATATGATACATGTCTTTCTCTGATTGACTTATTTTGCTCAGCATAACACCCTCCAGTTCTATCCATGTCATTGAAAATGAAAAGATTTCATTCCTTTTGATGGCTGCATAATATTCCATTGTATATATATACCACATCTTCTTTATACATTCATCTGTGGATAGATATCTTGGCTCTTTCCACAGTTTGGCTATTGTGGACATTGCTGCTATAAACATCTGGGTGCACGTACACCTTCAGGTCCCTACTTCAGGGTGCAATTGCTGGATCGTACGGCAGCTATATTTTTAACTTTTTGAGTAACCTCCATACTGTTTTCCAGGGTGCCTGTACCAGCTTGCATTCCCACCAACGGTGTAAGAGGGTTCCCCTTTCTCCGCATCCCTGCCAACATCTGTCGTTTCCTGACTTGTTAATTTTAGCCATTCTGACTGGTGTGAGGTGATATCTCATTGAGGTTTTGATTTGGATTTCCCTAATGCCGGGTGACATTGAGCACTTTTTCATGTGTCTGTTGGCCATTTGGATGTCTTCTTTGGAAAAATGTCTGTTCATGTCTTCTGCCCTTCCTTCTTGATTGGATTATTTGTTCTTTGGGTGTTGAGTTTAAGAAGTTCTTTATAGATTTTGGATACTAGCCCTTTATCTGATATGTCATTTGCAAATATCTTCTCCCATTCTGTCAGTTGTCTTTTGGTTTTGTTGACTGTTTCTTTTGCTGTGCAAAACTTTTTATCTTGATGAAGTCCCAATAGTTCATTTTTGACCTTGCTTCCCTTGCCTTTGGCGATGTTTCTAGAAAGAAGTTGCTGCAGCTGAGGTAGAAGAGGTTGCTGCCTGTGTTCTCCTTTAGGATTTTGATGGACTCCTGTCTCACATTGAGGTCTTTCAACCATTTGGAGTCCATTTTTGTGAGTGGTATAAGGAAATGGTCGAGTATCATTCTTCTGCATGTGGCTATCCAATTTTCCCAACACCATTTGTTGAAGAGACTGTCTTTGTTCCATTGGACATTCTTTCCTGCTTTGTCAAAGATGAGTTGACCATAGAGTTGAGGGTCCATTTCTGGGCCCTCTGTTCCATTGATCTATGTGTCTGTTTTTGTGCCAGTACCATACTGTCTTGATGATGACAGCTTTGTAATAGAGCTTGACATCCGGAATGGTGATGCCGCCAGCTTTGTTTTTCTTTTTCAACATTCCTCTGGCTATGCGGGCTCTTTTCTGGTTCCATACAAATTTTAGGATTCTTTGTTCCATTTATTTGAAAATAGTGGATGGTCTTTTGTTGGGGATTGCATTGAATGTGTAGATTGCACTAGGTAGCATTAACATCTTCACAAAATTTGTTGTTCCAATCCATGAGCATGGAACGTTTTTCCATTTCTTTGTGTCTTCCTCAGTTTCTTCCATGAGTATTTTATAGTTTTCTGAGTACAGATTCTTTGCCACTTTGGTTAGATTTATTCCTAGGTATCTTATGGCTTTGGGTGCAATTGTAAATGGGATCAACTCCTTAATTTCTCTGTCTTCTGTCTTGTTGTTGGTGTATAGGAACACCGCTGATTTCTGTGCATTGATTTTATATCCTGCCACTTTACTGAATTCCTGTATGAGTTCTAGCAGTTTTGGGGTGGAGTCTTTTGGGTTTTCCACATAAAGTATCATATCATCTGCAAACAGTGAGAGTTTGACTTCTTCTTTGCTGATTTCGATGCTTTGATTTCTTTTTGTTGTCTGATTGCTGTGGCTAGGAATTCCTGCACTATGTTGAATAGCAGTGGTGATAGTGGACATCCGTGCTGTGTTCCTGACCTTATGGGGAAAGCTCTCAGTTTCTCCCCATTAAGAATGATATTCGCTGTAGGTTTTTCATAGATGGATTTTATGATATTGAGGTATGTACCCTCTATGCCTATACTCTGAAGAGTTTAGATCGAGAAAGGATGCTATACTTTGTCAAATGGTTTTTCTGCATCTATTGAGAGGATCATATGATTCTTGTTCTTTCTTTTGTTAATTTATTGTATCACATTGATTGATTTGTGCATGTTGAACCAACCTTGCAGTGCAGGAATAAATCCCACTTGGTCGTGGTGAATAATCCTTTTGGCTACTATTGTAGCCAAATAATCCCTTTGGCTACTGTTGAATCCTACTGGCTAGTATTTTGGTGAGAATTTTTGCATCCATGTTCATCACGGATATTGTTCTGTAATTCTCCTTTTTGATGGGGTATTTATCTGGTTTGGGGTCAAGGTAATGGTGGCCTCATAGAATGAGTTTGGAAGTTTTCCTTCCATTTCTATTTTTTGGAACATTTTCAGAAGAATAGGTATTAATTCTTCTCTAAATGTTTGGTAGAATTCCCCTGGGAAGCTATCTGGCCCTGGACTTTTGTTCGTTGGGAGATTTTTGATGACTGCTTCAATTTCCTTAGTGGTTATAGGACTGTTCAGGTTTTCTATTTCTTCCTGGTTCAGTTTTGGTAGTTAATACATCTCTAGGAATGCATCCATTTCTTCCAGGATGCTCATAATATGTTCTTATAATTGTTTGTATTTCTTTGGTGTTGGTTGTGATCTCTCCTCTTTCATTCATGATTGTGTTGATTTGGATCATTTCTCTTTTCTTTTTATAAGTCTGGCCAGGGGTTTATCAATCTTGTTAATTCTTTCAAAGAACCAGCTCCTAGTTTCGTTGATCTGTTCTACTGTTCTTTTGGTTTCTATTTCATTGATTTCTGCTCTGATCTTTATTATTTCTCTTCTCCTGCTGGGTTTAGGCTTTATTTGCTGTTCTTTCTCCAGCTCCTTTAGGTGTAGG
>NC_138377.1:104499815-104511847 GCF_054177405.1 Leptonychotes weddellii
TGAAAAACAAACAGGGTTCTAGAGGGGAGGGGGGTGGGAGGATGGGTTAGCCTGGTGGTGGGTATTGAGGAGGGCACATTCTGCATGGAGCACTGGGTGTTATGCACAAACAATGAATCATGGAACACTTCATCTAAAACTAATGATGTAATGTATGGGGATTAACATAAGAATAAAATAAATAAATAAATAAATAAAAAGAAATTTGAAATGCAATTTACTTGAAAGACCTTCTATATGGAGTGACATTTCATTATGTACAGTTGAACAGTGCTCCTATACACCAATCCTAAAGAGATGGTATTCCATTCGAATGTAAATTTAATGTGGACAGTAACACAAATCAATGAGAAATTCCTGCCTGTGGTATTGTGCTTTCTTTTCAGTGAATCTGTGCCTATCTGATAGTAAATTATTTATAGACTGTGTATTTGAGTCTGATCCTTTATAAGACATGAGAACCTGGACCAGCCTTATGTTCACTTGTTTTCATTTTAAAGACATGTTTCTTTGAAAAAAATTGCATGTAGTCTCAGTTTTAAACTGATTCTCATCATATATCCATTTCTTCTAGGCACTGGCACATCTCCACTTAATAGAATATGTTGGAGAGCAGACTGCTTTGCTAATAAAGGTACATTAAATACTGCAATAGAATGTGCTTCAGCCACTGTTACTTTGATTTTGTAAAAAAAAAAAAATCTGGTAAGAATAGGTCACAAATTATGTAAAAATTACAGCAGGGAACATTTTTTATCCTGTGTAGACTAGAGATGAAGGGAGACTTTTTCCAAAGAATAAATAATTACAGATGCCTGCCATTTTGCTATTAGCTTTCAGTTAAAACCATCTAAGGAGAGCAATAGAGACACCAGTGTTAGTAAGTGAATGCACAGCCCCAGGGCTCTGCAGGGAGATAAGATCTGTGTAACCAGTGTGTGCTGCCACCAAGAATGGGGCTACCATTCTCCCCTCCCCAGGGGCTGGTTGGCTTGGGGGTGGCTGGGAATCACTCTCCTCAGTTTCTTGTAGACCCAGCTGAGGCTCCCAGTATTAGCCAGGAAAGCCCAGGCTGGTTCTGTTTGCACACCTGGGTTTGCCTTGGTCTTTTCCTATGTGAAAGGAAGGACTGACAGCCCTGTGAGTCCCACATGTCCTACCATCCTCAGTGTGTGTGATTTATCAGTGCCGCTATGATACATAGCACTGCTATTATCTGCTCCTTTCCAGATGGTCCCAGAGGATCAGCGCCTCACAACTGCCATCATCCTGGTGGTCTGGGTTTCAGCCATTGCATCATCCTTGATTGACAACATCCCATTCACCGCAACAATGGTGAGTTGCACCATTCCTCCATGTGATAAGGACCCGACTTTCAGCCTGGACATGATCTGGGCCCACCAGAGGAAGCAGAGAATGAAACTTGTCCCTTTGCTGCGCTCATAGCTATAGAGGAGAGATATGGCAAAGCATGGGGCCAGCTGGGCCAGGGGTGCTGAGTCCACATTGCAGGCTGGAATCCATGGGCCTGCAGCTGCAGGGGGCAGTGCATCAGTAATTAGTTGTTTCAGGGTTAGCCCAACTGAGAGCTGCCACACCTCATGCAAAAGACAATCTGTTTATTTTTTTCTTTCTTAAAGAAAATTGTAAGATACCAAAGACAGGCTGGTTGAAGACATTCATCCTTTATTCCCTGTGAATACAGAAGCTGTTCTAACTGGCCTGTGTGGCTTCGAGTGCTTGGCTTGGGCAGGATTTTGAGTTCTCTGTGTGGTCCTGACTGCAGCTGAGATTGGGATACACATTAAAAGCCTTACTTATACAAGAATGATGAGCCCCATTTCTGCTGTGTCTTCTGACATCACTGATAGGTGTACAGCAGAATTGTGAATCCCTGGTGTGACAATGTAAAGGCAGGAATGGGAGCTTGCATATAGGAACCTGGGGTCCTGTCACGAACACCTGAGGTCCCAGGTGTGCTAAGCATATGTGAACACTCCTCATGACTGGATTCTGGACAGGGGAATTTTCTCTGTTCTTGTGATGTTGAGGGCCCAACTATACTCCTGCACAACAGCCTGTGCAAGGGGGCTCCCATGACATTCATCCCCTTGTATCACATTGAGAATCATGTGGGACCCTTGGGAGTAGAGCAGAGAACCTGGCAGTGAGGAGTAGGGCAGTGCTTCTCTCTCCCACAGGACCTTAGGCTGACCTGGCACTCGATGTCACTCACTCATTGCCTGAGATTGTCTGCAGGTCGGCTCTCTAGTTACCTAGCTATTATTCTTCCATGGTCTGGGTTTGGTAATTCTGAGCTGATTTTGTGGCTGTTATTACTTTATCATGAAGTCCTGAGTTAGAGAAGTTGCACAGATGTTGTAGAATGTCCTGGTTTGGGCTCAACAGGCACTGTCATAACTGTGGCTGTGATGCTGTGGCCGCACAGAAGGCCAAGGGCAGCGGCATTTCTCGAGCAGACTAAGGCAGCTGGGTGCTGGGCTTCTGAAATGCCAGGTCAGCTTGTGTGTGCCTTCCATTCTCAGATGAGGTAGTCTCCAGAAGACCCAGCGTGTGTGAACCCATGAGGCCACACAGTGTGGCCACAGCCAAACCCTGATCTGCCCTTGGGGCTCTGCATGTTATGAAGCTGCTACACCCTGCCTCCTGGGGAAGCTTCTAGGTTTCAGGACCCAGATCCTCTCTGGGAGTGGATGAGAGGGTACCTATTGTTAGAAATTTAAGCTCCTCCATTTTCTAAATACATGACACTTCTGATGTTTTCATTTTAACAATTAATTTTGTTACCTAAAATTGAAATTAAAAAAATCAAGAGAATCACGGAGGATAGTATAACCAATATCTGTATGCTAACCACCCAAAATGAGGAAATTCAAACATTCATTCTTTTTGCCTCGGGTTTTCTTGTTTGTTTTATTTTTAAGAAATAAAACATAGATCAACGTGACACCCTCTGTTCCATCCCTTAACCTCCAGGATCATGTCCATCCTTCCCTGTACTGAGAGGACTACCCCCATGAATCTGGGGCATATCCATTCCTTTGATGGTCCACTATGGAAGGGACCAAGGGAAAGATCTTGGCTTTGTGAGTCAACATGGACAGACACCAAATGCTGAGAGACCAAGGATACAGCTATTGCATAAATTGGCAGGCAGCTTTCTAAAACTGCCAAATCCGTTCTGTGACTCAGCAGGTTGGCAGGTGGTGTCCACAGTGGCTGCATCAGAGGAGAACATGGAGAGCCACCCAGGTCTTCACCTTAGTCTGGAGGGCCCAAACAGATCTGAAGCCACCTTAGTCTGGAGAACCCTAAGAGGTCTGGCTGGTGGGTGGAATTTTATGTTGGTGACATTCCCATGTTCTCAGCTTTGCTATTTTCCTGGGGGCTGAACAAGAAGACCCAAGAAAATTTTGTGAAAATACTGTCAGGTCAATACAGGGGTAGAGATAGGTTTGCCTGCCTGTGGCCATCAGATATGGCAGTGAACACACTGGAGCTGCAACCCAGGTCCCTGCTGCCCAGTGTGCAGAGGACACCCTGTTTCAGCCCAACCTCATTCTGCGGTGAGAAAACGCTCTGGCCAAAGTCATCCTCCATGTCAACATGACACATGTCTGTGGAGATTTTAACATGTGTGGAAACTTCATTAAAAAGGGTCAGAAAGCTGACGATGCATTCAGCATTTCCAATGACTAGGAATGCTGGCAGACGTGCTGGCAGGGAGACCAAGGCTGTGCCTGACAAGGTTGTGAGGCATCTACTCAAAGTTTCTTTAGAAAATTATGAGCATGATTCCATTATTCCAAGGCAGTGAGTTGGAGAGACAAAACAAAGCCCATCTCTTCCTGGGTGGTGTCTTCTCTCCGGAGTGTGTCTTTAGGTTGGGGGGGCATTCCTCCAGTAGGCATATTGTTAACTGTGGGCTGAGAGCGGCAGGTAGGAAGCACTATTCACATTTATTCATGGCATTTCTCTTCTTCCAATGGTCAGAGAAGAACACCAAATAATTTAGGAAATGCAAAAGACTTAAATTCTAACTGGCAGGATCATGCTATTGAATTTTTGCTTATTTCACAGTATCCAGAGTCAAAAGAACTAGATCATAGATGGGCTTATCTCTCTAATTTGGCTGGATGGGTCTTCAGTGAAAATTACAACATGAGCACAGCCAAGCTTTGGAAGAGCACCCCAGGGGTTTTTGGGATTAGATTTGCTCCTTTAAATTTTCCTTATTCCTTGGGCTCTCCCCTTCACTTTGGCTTTTGCTAATCTTTAATGGTAATACTATTAAACAATTATATATATAATTGTTATATATATAATATATAATAATATATATATAATATATAATACTATTAAACAATTATAAACATTATTAGGTCAACTTAATATTGATATTCCATCATTGTTTAGGGCAATCAGAACAGACATGGAGCCTCTGAATCAGGAAGCTTGAAGCCCTCTCTCTCCTAACTCTCTGTGTCATTGTTAATTCCTCACTTGCTTGGGGCAGAGCGGGGCCCAAAGGGCTGAGGCCGTGGGAGGCACTGGGGGTTTTGGATGGTGGTTCTCCATCAATTGGTTTGGAAATATTTCCTTTTTGTTTTGTCTTTAATTTTTAATTAATTAATTAATTAATTTTTAAGTAGGCTCCACACCCAGCATGGAGCCCAGTGTGGGGCTCGAACTTACAACCATGAGAGGCAACACCTGAGCCTAGATTAAGAGTCATACACTTAACTGACTGAGCCACTCAGGAGCCCCTTTAATTTTTATTTTTTTAATTGAAGTATAGTTAACATGCAGTGTTATGTTAGTTTATACAATATAATGATTCAACAATTCTATACATAACTCAATGTTCATAGCTTTGAGTGTATTCTTTTTTTTTTTTTTTAATATAGTTGACACACAATGTTACATTAGTTTCGGGTGTAAAACATAGAGATTTGACAAGTTTACACATTATGCTGTGTTCACCACAAGTGTAACTGCCATCTGTCCCAATACATTCCTATTATTATATCATAACTGTATCCTTTATGCTGTGCCTTTTATTTCCTTGATTTATTCATTCCATAACTGAAAGCCAGTATCTCCCACTCCCTTTCACCCATTCTGCCCAACCCCCTACCCTCCTCCCCTCTGGCAACCATCAGTTTGTTCTCTGTATTTTATAAATACATTTTATAAATGTATTATATAAATTTTATAAATACAGACCTATAGTCTGATTCTTTTTGTTTGTTTATTCATTTGTTGTTGTTGTTTTAGATTCCATTTATGAGTGAAATCATATGGTATTTGTCTTTCTCAGCCTTAACAAGTATTTCCATACACGGTAATTCCATTAACATCTGTGCCTCACCGTCCTTCCCCTTCCTGTCTACGGTTGATAAGGAGCTGTGGGAGCCACACATGAACTCAGACCTGCTTTTGTAGGCACCTTCTTAGGTCTCCCCAGTACATTATACTAGAGAATGTATTGGAAACCTGCAATACATCGCTAATGACTGAGAATTCCCTGACAACCTTTCTCCCTTTAAACCTTATCTTTTCAGCCTCTTTTGCTTGAACAGGAAGAATTCTCAGGCTATTTTCAAGTTAGAATGTGATTATTCTTGTCCTGGATGTTGAATTCAAAGGATGGTAATTTATGCACATAATTTTGTGGGTTTTCTCTGACTTCTTGGCTCCTCATCATTATCTGTATTATCATTCAGCCTTGATGAAAGTCAGTTTTTCATGGCATGTTCTCATGTACCTTTTTCCTTTAGGTCTTTGTAGTATCCTCCCTGCTAGCTGCCCTGCAGGAGGTGCTAGGGCAGAGGGCAGACTGCTGTAACCCCTGACAAAGAAAAATGCTCTTGCAGGGTATTAAAAGTCAGAAGCATTTCACATTTGCTTTTGTTATTTACATAATCTCATTTTGTTTTCATTCATCTTTTCTTTTTTTTTTTTTAAGATTTTTTATTTATTCATCTGACAGATAGAGAGACAGCGAGAGAGGAAACACAAGCAGGAGGAGTGGGAGAGGGAGAAGCAGGCTTCCCGCCGAGCAGGGAGCCTGATGCGGGGCTCGATCCCAGGACCCTGGGATCATGACCTGAGCCGAAGGCAGACACTTAACGACTGAGCCACCCAGGCGCCCCATTTTCATTCGTCTTTTCTTAAAACATCCAGGATCAAAATAATGTGGAGGGTCGAACCTGGTCCAGCAGATTGCAGTTGGGTTTAATAACATGAGCATTTGTAGCAATTAACAGTTCAGGTTCTGGAGAAGGTGGGTCTGGACTTGGTGCAAGCTGAGAATGCACTGGGTTAGAGAAACAGAAACGATAGCAGCAGAGAGATGCTGTTTTCCCCATTAGATTGGCGGAGCTCCTGCAGTTGGATCACTGTGGTACTGGCAGGCTGTCAGGTAGGAAGTCAGCCCCTTGGGGCAGTGCACGACTTCCTTGGGAGGGGCTTCCCCCTTCCCAAAAAGAATGGCCTCTGAGGGGCCCTGCAGTGCCTAGGCTGAGGGTCCTTCACCTTCCATGACCCGAGGACTGACGTCTACACTGCCAGATCCTAGCTCCATGGCACTCCATAAAGAAACAAGTCACACACTGGGGCACCAATAGCCTCAGAGAAGGTTGATCGCAGCATGTCCCAGAGACATAGGAAAACAATAAATTGTAAGAACAGTCAGGGAGGTTTTAATCATTGAACAAAAAATACTTTCTGGAACTAAAACCCATAACTTTTAAAAAATGTTGAATAATGAATTGAAGAAAAGTCAATGTTAGGCCTGAGTTAGTGGGTTTGAAGCCAAGTGAAAGAGCTAACTAAAAGTACAGAGCAAAAGTACAAAGGAACAGAATCATGAAAAAAGATAAGAGATTTGGTGAGACCCAGGAGACCAAGCATGGAATGATAGGAGCAATGCTAGGAGTTCCAGGAAGAAGAAAAGGAATGCATTGCATTGACAATGAGCAGCCCCTCCATCTCGAGTGGAGTCTGGGTGGCATGTACAAATGCATGCCTTGGCTACCCAGACCTGCCAAGTCAGAACCTGCACCTGGACAAGATGCTGGGTGACCACCTGCACATGTGCTGGGCTGGGCCAAGTCTTCATCCAGAGGTGTTCCCCTACCATTATCAATATGCCTGCCACTGCAGAACTACAATCCCACCCTCTCCACTCTCAGGATCCCCTGTGAAGATGCAAGCTGTCCTTAGTATTTGCCTGGGGCACATATTAAATCTCACATAAAAAGAATCTGACCAGGAGTGGGTAATTCCTCACAGGCCCAAGCACTTTCCCATCTATCAGAGATGGCTGGGACAAGTCTCTAGGTTGAGTGTCCAAATTTAATGTCTCACCTGGGGCAGTTCGCAGGCATCAGCAGCAAAATGACAACCATCAAGAGTGCTAGTTGGGGATAAGTGAACACTGACCCCAGTGGTGGTGGGTTTAAGGAAGGCAGGTGGTAGAGAGGGTAGGTGTGGTGGATTAGAGGAAGAGCAGGTGTGCTGGGCCCAGGGAGAGCAGCTGTGGGGGTGCAGGAAGGGCAGGTTGTGGGCATAGAGAGAGGGCAGGGTGCACTGGGTCAGAGGGAGGGCAATACCTGTCTGGCTGCGATGCATCTTCTCCCTGCAGGGAAGTAGGCTTGGTGTATGAACTTATTTGATTTTTCCAAAAAAAAAACCAGGTATCACTATTTTTCTATGAAAAATTCTCAACTCTCAAATGTTGATAATAAATTCAAATTTCAAAACTGACCCTGCTGGCTTCTGCACTTTACATTCTCTTTCACAGAACAGCCTCTCCTCTTGGTACTCACTGTGAGGTTACACTGGGTTGTCCTAGGACAGCTGTCCACCTGAAAAGTGCTGTGCCTGCCCCTTTGGCATTGCCCTGTGCCCCAGAACAGCCCCTTGCCCTGAGAACCACTGCTACTTCCTGTTGTTGCCTACCTGGGCCACCTCAGCCCCTCTCTGGGCATCTCCTGCCTCGTGTCTCTTTCATTCCTATAAGAGACAGCCTAGCCAGCCTCCCTTTAATTGTTAATTCTCCTGCACTCAGTCAGGAGCCATCCCTCCCAGGGTCCCAGATCAGATGCCCATTGTAGGGGTTAGAGGTCACGCAGCAAGACATGTGTCCTCCTGCTCAGATATCTGAAAAAGAGCTTTATATGTATTTTTAGATGAATTAATACTACAGTATTTAAACATAAGTGTATAGATTTAAAAGAATGATGGAATGCTTTTGTTTAATAATGTCAATATATGCTAGCAATTACATTCTTGGCAACTATTTTAAATTAGGATGACAAATTTTACCTATCAACTTAAAATGTATGAGCTAGCCACATTTTTTTTTTCAGAATTCCTTGGGGACAGCTGAAGTGACTAGCCCAGAGGTGGGCACTCAGCTGGTCTTCTTGTACAGTGCTGTGTGCTGGGCTGATGCAAGTAACGTTTCATGGGGTAAGGTGATGGCTGTCCTAGGATTACCCTGCAGCAATATCAAGAAAAGAAGTTGTTTTGTGCAGACCCAAAGCCAAACCAGCAATCTCAGGGGAACACAGAGTGTCTGGGTTCAGCACACCAGGCAGTGTGTGTAGCCCTGGCAGGCATCCCAATGGGCCTTGATGTAGGCAGCAGTCCAACCTCACCTGTGTTCCTCCCTGTGTTGGGGATCACTTGGGGCTCAGCTGGGATCAGTCCAAGCAGAGCCTTTCCCAACACCTGTGTGATTTTCAACATCCACCGGGCCATGATCCAGGAGTCTCTTAGTCTCTTTCCATGGGTCCTCCATTGTCTAGGACATCCATTGTCTAGGACTGAAAGCAGCTCACTTTGATGATGTATGGAAGATCTGGAAATTGATTTCCTTTACACCACCCATGTGCTTTAGCTTCCTTAAAGTCTTTGTGTACCCCCAAAGAGAAATGTAACCCAGTTCTGGACCCTGCTCTAGAGGTTGTTGTTGCTGATAACTTTGTGACCCAAGTCAACAGCCCTTCCGGCTGACCAGCCCTCCTTTACACTCTCTTTCCTCCTTAAACACCTATCTGTCATGACTATTATTAAGATTATCTCTGTGTATTAATCCTCAACTCCCTTGCCTCTGTTTGGCTTCACAGTCTTCCTTTGGCTAAGTACCACCTGTTGCCAGGTTGAGCCTGTCCCCTGCCTCCCCACCCCACATGCACAGAGGAGCCGAGCAGCAAGCACCTGTGTTTTTGCCATCTTGCTCCCAGCCATAGCACTTCCGTCATGGTTGCCTGCCACACAACTTCTCCCTGGGCCTCATCCTCCCAAGACTCTTGACGACTTCTGCACACCTCTTATCTCTTTGAGCCTCCAGTGCCCTTCCCTTCCTTCCTAGCAGTTGATAACCTTGCTTCCCCTTTGTGACGAGATAAAAGCAGTCATGTGGGAGGTTACACAAGCAGTGACTATTGTGGCTGCCTGGGGCATCCTACCTTCCTTCCAGTTATATGGAGGGGATTCCTATTCTCAGTGGAGGCCAGCCCCTCCACCTGGCACCAAAGCCACAGTTCTTTCCTGCATAATTTATTTTTCACTCTCCACTACATCATTCTTATCAAGATCTAAACACGCTGCCATCTCTCTCTCATGAAGACCCTCAGTGAGACATGCATCTCTGTGACTCCCTTCCCTTTCCTCTACTTCCTTTAACAACCAAACTCTTTGAAAGCACTATCTATCCTTGCCATCCTCGTCTTGCTGTAATCCCTCTTCATTTTCCTCTTGACCCCACTGCAAGACTTCATGGTATTCACCCTTGTGATAAATCCAGTGATGCTCCTGGTTCTCTTCTAACCTGGCCTGTCAGCAGCACGTGGTGGAGGCAACCTCTCTGCTCCTTGGGATCCTTTACATGTCTGGCTCCTCAAGATTCTTCTCCTATCTGTGCAGCCACTCCTCCTTGGTCTCCTTCCATAGGCCTCTTCACCTTCCAGCTCCCAAACACTGGACTCAGTTCTGGCCACTTCATTTCCTAGACTCATTGCAAGTGGTTTCATCCAAGCTCATGCTCTAAATTCCACCTACTCCTGGGCTTCTTTGGGGCTCAGGTATCCCAGTTGCCCCCTCACCTCTCCACTGAGATGCCTCCATTGAGGCATCTCAAACTTAACATGTCCCAAACCAAATCCTGATTCCATCCTTCCCCAATCTTCCCCACTTCCATAAAAATTTCATTTTCTCAGTTTCTCAGGGCCCCAAATCTTAGAACCAGCCCAAGCCCTTGCTCTTTCTTATAACATATAGCCAGCTGCCCTTTGAAACTTTTAAATATGGCCAATTTCCATAGTCTTTACCACTGCCCCCAAATCCTAGCCAACATTCCCCACCTGTGTATTGCAGTCACCTCCAAATTGTTCTGTTTCCACTCTTGCTCCACCCCCAAGCATCCATTCTCCACTGAGGAATCCCACTTCCCTCAGCACAACTCAGAGTCTTGCAGTGACTACATGCCTTACCGATCTGGCAACCATCACCTCTGATTTCACTTCCTATCACTCTTCTCTTTGTCCATTTAGCTCCAGCTACACTGGCCTTCTTAGCTTTCCTTGGACATGTCAACAAGCTCCTGCCTTAAGGTCTTTGTACTTTCTATTCTTTCTACCTGAGACTCTTTGCACAGATCATTAGGAGCTTGGTCTTGCCTCCTCATCTTATATTAAGTTTTCTTAAAATATTGCTCAGTACTAAAGTGATGCCCCCCTTATCTCCTTTGTGCTTATTTTTTCTCCATAGCACATAATTCCACCTAACATTGTGTATTTTACTTGTTTTGATCTGTTTAGTTGCTTAATGTTTACCTTTAAATCAAATTACACATTCATATAAAGTGCTAAATCAATCTAGAATTCTTATTAAAAAATAACACTTTTATATAACCTTCATCTCATCTCATTTTCTTGTGGAAAACTTTGTCATCATTTGCTGCTTTTTAATTTTATTTTTTGTTTCTTGAATGATGTTATCTGTGTTTCTACTCCTTCTGTGGCCTTGTCCTCTTTTGCCTGCGTCCTAGCATCTTTCCATTTGTCTCATGTTTGGAGAGGCAATGACTTCCTTAAGTTCAGGCTTTTGGTGCCAGATTTCATAAGGGATATTGGTATATAGTTTTCTTGTAGTGTCTTTGCCTGGCTTTGGTATCAAGGTAATGCTGACTTCATAGGATGAGTAAGGAAGTATTGCATCCTCTTTAGGTTTGGGGATACTTTGAGAAGGATTGGTGTTAATTATTCTTTAAATATTTTTAATTTAAAATGTTAAAACATTTCTTAAATGTTTTAAATGTTTTGTAAAATTCACCAGTTTGGAAGTGTTCCCTCCTTTTCAATATTTTGGAAGATTTTTTCAATATTTTTTTATTATGTTCAGTTAGCCAGCATATAGTACATCATAAGTTTTTGTTTAGTGTTCACTGACTCATTAGTTGCGTATAACACTCAGTGCTCATCACCACACATGCCCTCCTTAATACCCATCACCTGGTTACCCTATCCCCCTACCCCCCTCTCTTCTGTAACCCTCAGTTTGGTTTCCAGAGTCCAGAGTCTCTCATGCTTTGTCTCCCTCTCTGATTTCTTCCCATTCAGTTTTCCCTCCCTTCCCCTGTGGTCCTCCACACTATTCCTTATGTTCAACATATGAGTAAAACCATATAATAATTGTCCTTCTTTGCTTGACTTATTTCACTTAGCATAATCCCCTCCAGTTCCATCCATGTCAATGCAAATGGTGGGTATTCATCATTTCTGATGGCTGAGTAATATTACATTGTATATATAGACCACATCTTCTTTATCCATTCATTTGTTGAAGGGCATCTCAGCTCCTTCCACAGTTTGGCTATTGTGGACATTGCTGCTATGAACATTGTGGTGCATGTGCCCCTTCTTTTTACTACATCTGTATCTTTGGGGTAAATACCTAGGAGTGCAATCACTGGGTCATAGGGTAGCTCTATTTTTAACGTC
>NC_138377.1:104511947-104525832 GCF_054177405.1 Leptonychotes weddellii
ATACAAATATTTTGGAAGACTTTGAGAAGGATTGGCATTAATTCTTGAAATGTTTAGTAGAATTCACCAGTGAAACTATCTGGTCTTGGGCTTTTTTTTTTTTCTTTTTAAGACTTTTCATTATTTATTCAATCTTCTTACTAGTAATGGGTCTATTCAGATTGTCTTTTTTTTTGTGATTCAGTTTTGGCAGGTTGTGTGTTTCAAGGAATTCATCCATTCCTTCTCGGTTGTCTAACTTGTTGTCATATAACTGTTTATAGTAGTCTCTTATGATCCTATGCAATTCTGTGGTATCAGTTGTGGTGTTTCCTTTTCCATTTCTATTTATTTGAGTCTTCCTTTTTTCTTAGTCTAGCTAAAGGTTTGTCTCTGGTTTCCTTTTGCTCATTAAACACATTTAAGACAGTTGATTTAACATATTTGACTTATAATTCTAATGTCTGGGTTTCAGGGATGGTTTATGTCAAATTATTTTTAATTTTTTCACCTGCAAAGGAGCCATACATTCCTATCTCTATGTATGTTTTGTAATTTTTTTTTGTTGTTGTTGAAAACTGGGCATTTTCAGTATTATGTTGTAATAACCCTGGAGATTTAATTCCCCTATTCCTCAGGGAGTGCTAAATCTTGCTTGCTGAAAGGCTAGAGCCATTCATTTCTGATTTTTCCAAGCTTTTTTTTTTTTTTTGCAAAGTGTGCATTTTTTTGTTGTGTGCAGCCATTGGTGTTTCTCTTGTATTATTTCTATAGTAAAGCAGTATTTTGAAAAAAATTTTCTTAAGGGGGATACAAATAGTTTCATGAAGTCTCCTGGGATCTGTTTCATCCCTCAGGGATTAAAACAATGGCCAGCATCTGGGCTGACCCTCAGGGATCAAAAGCAGTGGTCAGTAATCAACACACATACCCAGTTTTTGGAGGACAAGATCCTTTTTGTCCACCTTGCTAGCTGGAAGTTGCACATAAAGGTGGCTATCTGCCACAGGGCTGGGAGTATGGAGAATGGTAACCAGTATAAGAAAGGCCAAAATTAAATAGCTTCTTTTTTAATCTCTTCCCTGGCTCCTGCAAGTGTTTGTTCACACTCCAGGTTTCCAGAATAGTTAAAGGCATACCTCTGAGACATTGTGGGTTTGATTCTAGACCACACAATAAAGCAAATATTGCAATTCAGTGAGTCAAATGCATTTTTTTTGTTTTTTAGTGCATATAAAGTTATGTTTACACTATATTGTAGCCTATTAAGTGTGTAATAGCATTATGTCTAAAAACAATGTACATTAACTTAATTTAAAAATACTTTATTGCTAAAAATGCTAACCAGCATCTGAGCTTTCAGCGAGCCATAATCTTTTTGCTGGTGGAGGGAATTATCTTCATGTTGATGGATGCTGACTCATCAGGGTGGTAGTTGCTGAAGGTGGGGGTGGCTGTGGCAATTTCGTAAAACAAGAAAACAATGAAGTTTTCCATATCTATGGACTCTTCCTTTCATGAACAATTTCCCTGTAGCATGTGATGCCCTTTGATAGCATTTTACCCACAGTGGAACTTCTTTCAAAATTGGAGTCAGTCCTCTCAAAATCTGCTGCTCTTTTATTAGCTAAATTTATGTAATAGTCTAAGTCCTTTGTTGTCATTTCAACACTCTTCACAACCTTTTCACCAGGAGTAGATTCCATCTCAGGAAACCACTTGCTTTGCTCATCCGTAAGAAGCAACTCCTCATCTGTTAAAGTTTCATCATGAGATGACAGCAATTCAGTCACATCTTCAGGCTCCACTTCTGATTCTAGTTCTCTTGCTATTTCCACCCCATCTGCAGTTGCTTCCTCTACTGAAATCTTGAACCCCTCAAAGTCCTCCATGAGGGTTGGAATCAGCTTCTTCCAAACTCCTGTTCATGTTGATATTTGGACATCTTCCCATGAATCATGAATGTTCTTAATGGCATCTAGAATGGTGAATCCTTTCCAGAAGGTTTCCAATTGACTTTGCCCGGAACCATCAGAGTAATCACTATGGCAGTTATAATATTAAAAAAACTTTTTCCTAAACAATAAGACTTGAAAGTTGAAATTATTTTTTTTAATTTTTAAATTTTTTTATTTTTAAAGATTTTATTTATTTATTTGACAGAGAAAGAGATAGCAAGAGAGGGAACACAAGCAGGGGGAGTTGGAGAGGGAGAAGCAGGCTTCCCACTGAGCAGGGAGCCCGACGCTGGGCTCGATCTCAGGACCCCAGGATCATGACCTGAGTTGAAGGCAGACGCTTAATGACTGAGCCACCCAGGCGCCCCCAAGTTGAAATTATTTCTTGATCCATGGGCTACAGATGGATGTTGTGTTAGCAGGCATGAATACAATATTAATCTCATTGTACATCTCCATCAGAGCTTTTGGATAACCAGGTGAATTGTTCATGAACAGTAATATTTTGAAATAAATCTTTTTTTTTTTTTTCTGAGCAGTAAGTCTTAACAGTGGGCTTAAAATATTCACTAAACCATTTTGTAAACAAATGTGCTGTCACCTAGGCTTTGCTATTCCATTTTTAGAACACAGGTAGAGTAGATTTAACATAATTCTTAAGGGCCCTCAGATTTTTAGAATAGTAAATGAACATTGGCTTCAACTTAAAGTCATCAGCTGCATTACCGTCTAGGAAGAGAATCAGCCTATCCTTTGCAGCTTTGAAGCCAGGCACTGAGTTTTCCTCTTTACCTATAAAAATCCTAGATGGCGTCCTCTTCCAATAGAAGGCTGTTTTGTCTACATAAAAATCTATTATTTAGTGTAGTCACCTTCATTAAGTATCTGAGTCAGATCTGGATAACTTGCTGCAGCTTCTACATCAGCACTTGCTGCTTCACCTTGCACTTTTATGTTATGGAGACAGCTTCTTTCCTTAAATCTCATGAACCAACCTCTACTAGCTTCAAACTTTTCTTCTACAGCTACCTCACCTCTCAGCCCTCATAGAATTGAAGAGAGTCAGGGCCTTGCTCTGGATTAGACTTTAGCTTAAAGGAATGTTGTGGCTGGTTTGATCTTCTATCCAGATCACTAAAACTTTCTCCATATCAGCAATAAAGCTGTTTTACTGTCTTATCATTTATGTGTTCACTGGAGTAGCACTTTTAATTTCTTTCAAAAACCATCACTATAACAAAAATTATCATAATGAAAAAGCTTGAAATATTGTGAAAATTACCAAAATGTGACACAGAGATCCAAAGTGAGCAAATGCTGTTGGAGAAATGGCGTGCCAATTGACTTGCTCCATGAAGGGTTGCACAGACCTTCAACTTGTAAACAATGCAGTATTTGTGAAGCACCATAAAGGAAGGTGCAATAAAGAAAGTATACCTGTATTGTTATGGATTGAATTGTATCTCCCCAAAAGATAGGTTAAAGTCCTAATCCCAGGTTCCTGAAATTGTGACCTTATTTGGAAATAGGGTCTTTATAGAGATCTTGAAATTAAAACTAGTTCATTAGGATGGGCCCTAATCCAATATGACTGGTATTCTTATAAAAAGGGGGAGTTTGGATGCAGAAGCAGGCATGCAAAGAAGGAAGAACATATGAAGACACATAAAGAGAAGTTGGCCATGTCACTGGAGTAAGGCACCTGAAAGGAAGGATTGTTGGCAACCACCAGAAGCTAGGAGAGGCAGGGAGGATCTTCCCCTAGAGTTGTCAGGGAAAGCATGGCCCTACTAACAGGATTTCAAACTTTATAACTGTGAGACAATGTATTTCTCTTGTTTCAAGCTACTTTGTTATGGCAGCCCTTGGAAATTTATACAGTTACTTCATAGTTGTTGTCTTTAATAATTGTTTGGGTGGAGGGGTGGATTTCTGGAGCTTCCTATTCTGCTATCTTCTATGACATCCTTATTTATTGTTTAATTTTTTTTCTCTCTCTCCACTTACTCTAATGTAAGCTCTGTGAGGGCAGGGAATTTTGTCTCTTATAGGAACTGCTATGTGCACATAGCATTAACAGACAAGTACTGCAGCAATAGGTCATTTATGAATAATTATTGAATGCTTTAAGACAGAAAGGAACATGGACAAGGTAATAAGGTCCCACCCTGGTAGAGGAGTAAGGTGTGTATTAAATGTAACAATGGCGATGTTTCTAGGAAGAAGTTGCTGCAGTTGAGGTCAAAGAGGTTGCTGCCTGTGTTCTCCTTTAGGATTTTGATGGACTCCTGTCTCACATTGAGGTCTTTCAACCATTTGGAGTCTATTTTTGTGTGTGGTGTAAAGAAATGGTCCAGTTTCATTCTTCTGCATGTGGCTGTCCAATGTTCCTAACACCATTTGTTGAAGAGACTGTCTTTTCCATTGGACATTCTTTCCTGCTTTGTCAAAGATGAGTTGACCATAGAGTTGAGGGTCCATTTCTGGGCTCTCTATTCTGTTCCATTGACCTGTGTGGGTTTTTTCTGTGCCAGTACCATACTGTGTTGATGATGACAGCTTTGTAAGAGAGCTGGAAGTCCGGAATTGTGATAATGTATGGTGATTAACATAATAAAATTAAAAAAATAAATGTAACAATGGAAGTAAGTTCTGGGCATAATGTGATATAAAACATCAGCCACTTTGGGAAAATCAGGGAAGTTTCCAGAGGACAGATGCCCAATGCTGTGTGAAGCTGCACTTTTCTTGCTCCTCCAAAGAGCCAAAACTTCAAGTTTGAAACTGCCTTTGTGACAACATTTGGGTTCATTATGAGACAACAAAAGCCAAGATTGAAATAAGCCATGTGGGCTGCTCAGGGGCTCCTGTGCCAGGTGTTTCTGTTTCTTCCAGTTAATATTTGGGGCTGCCAAAAATGAAAAAGTGAGCTTTTTAAAATGCTCCTATGACCCAACAAATAGTAAGGGCTCTTTCTCAGACCTTACAAGGCAACTCTGGAGGACTGTATGCAGGGCTGGCCGAGCAACATGTGCAGTAGGCTGGTAGAGAGGAGTGTGTGCAGTAGGTGCATAGGTCTGCAGGTTGGCTGCAGCCTGCTGGTCAGTCTCTGCTGAGGCTGATGGGGCCCCCTCAGCATGTCCTCCCTCTGGGGACCCCATAGGGCTGCAGTATTTCCTAGGGCATACTCTTCTTATGGCTGAACCTGAAGCTCCAGAGAGTCTTGCAGCAACATGGGATGCTTCTTTCTAGTCCACCTACCTTTCATTGGTCAAAGCAAGTCACTGGCTAAGCCCAATGTCAGTGGGGTGAGGGAATGGATCTTTCCGCCCCACTGGGGGCCACCACAGAGGCATGCATGTAGAGTCCTACTGCAGGGATAAAGAACTAGGGAGTAATCCAATCTTCCTAGATAAACAACGAGGCATTACTTTTTATGATATCAAGTGACTTGCTCTCCAGAAGAGCATGGTTCTGCTGTCCCCTGATTCTCTACAGCAAATGAAATCACATGTCACATATCTTCCCATTGGTTTCAGCTTTCTTCTTGTGACTTTGGGAAATCCTTTCTGAAGGGATTACCATTGGAGCCCCCCCTCCTCCTGCTCTTTAGAGATGTTCACACAAGGCAACTTCCCTGAGGCAGCAGATTCAAGGGTCTCTCCTTAACATCTTGTGGGCTGCCCTGAGGTGCCCAGCAGTGACAATATAGACCAACATTCCCCCCAGGCCAGCTGGAAGTAGGCCTCATAGCTATATCCTCCCTCTGGCTACATTCTCCTCCATTAGCAACATGAGCCACAAGGGGATATGCTTTTGGAACACAAATTTCTTACAGAAGCTTCACAACTGCTACTTTTTTTTAATAACAATAATGTAAAATTCATCTGTCAGAAAGATACACTGGATGCTAGCATGACTAACTAGAAAATACTACTTTCTAGTTATTGAATCGATACCTGTTATCGTAAGAACATCAGCAGGGTCGGGAAGACTGCACAGAGGTCAGTGGTGAGAAGTGGTTTAGCACAGGTTTGCCATTTTGCAGTTTGGAATCAGAGAACTGTGTTCAGGTTCCAGTTTGGTCACTTATAAGATAAGTGTCTCTCCATGCCTTGATTTCCTCATCTATTGATTGAAGGAATAACAAATACACCTGAGAGATGCTTGAGGATTAGATAAAATGATATGTGCATGAAATTAGAATAGGACTTGGTCCACTGCAGGGCTACGAAATGCTGGCTAGATGGTTATGATTATGGTCACAGCCACTGCAGGAGGTTCTACAGGATTTTACTGAAAAAGTGCTTTGGATCTTGCAAATCAGTTACAGTATGGGAAGCTCCTCTGGGTTTCCATGGATGTGATTTTAGTGCTCTTTTCCTCTACAGATTCCTGTGCTCCTGAACCTCAGCCAAGACCCCGAGGTCAGCCTGCCTGCACCACCACTCATGTATGCCCTGGCCCTTGGTGCCTGCCTGGGAGGTAAGGGGGTGCTGATGCATGCAGGGAAGGGGCCACTGACACTGTAGTGACCCCAAAGTGATGGTTTATACATGCCTAATTGAAGGTAAATTAAGGAGAGTTTGGATGATTTCCTGAGTAGAAACCCACCTTCAGCTTTGACTGAAGCAATTCTAGAAGTGAAGCCTGGCCCTTGCCCCCTCTGCAGACCGTCCCCTGACATCCCAAGACCACAGTCTGGGGACGATCATTACTGACATCTCAAAGTGAATGTGCTCCCACACTGCACCCACACTGTACCCACACAGATGTGGCTTATGTTTGGAAACAGATTTTGAATCAGAAGCCATCCTCAGCTGTAGTTTTTATTCCCTCCATAAGGGGTTGGGAAGTGATGAATGGGTAAACAAAGAACTAGAGACCCTAACGTAAGAGTAAGAAGAAAGATTAAATTTTTTTCTTTTTTGGAGAGGGGTATTGTCCTTTAGAGAATTTGAGAAGTGAATTAGTGAAAGTGTCAGGAGAGACTAACCTCTGGTGAGCAAACAGAGGGCTTTGGTAATCTTTTGAGGGAGGTGTGTTAGAATTAGAGTCCTCATATTTAGGAGGCCTAATCACCTTTGGGAACACAAGAGGATTTTGGAGAATCTTAGATAAACATACCAGATACATTTTAAGTTTTTATTCTTAAATCCAGGCATGCTTAGATAATCAGCTTGCTTTGTTCTTTGATTGATCTCTGTTAAATCAATAACTTTCTGTTTAGTTTATCTCTTTGTTTATAAAGGGATTAATGTTATTCAGTGAAGTTGCTATGATTTCTGGAGGCAGCTAATTCACCTCATTCAGCAATTGAGACCTCAAGTTCTTATGCGACTATAGATCTGTTAAAATGGCCCCCATTTAAGCATTAGTCCCCAGAAAAGCAGTAACTGTGTTCACAGCTACATTTAACATCAGTGATAGAAACAGAATCCAGGGGCATCTGGAAATGTGTCCTTTGTGTGGGACTTTGTTCATTAAACCTCACTGAGCATCTGCTATAACCTGACATTGTGCTTTTGAGTGGGGAGACAGTCACCTAAGCTAAGGTTACACCTTAAATAGATATGTCCTCTCATGGTGGAATGCACAGAGTGCTTAAGGAGCACCAGAGAGAGACTAGAGGAAAAGTCAGAGAAGGTCCTCCAGAGAGGAAACTTTTGAGCTGGATCTCAGAGGGTGAGAAGCCTCTTGGGCTAGTGCTGATTCCCCAGAACATGTAGAATGAATGCGGATGGGATTATCAAAGACAGAAGTTAACATGGACCATATATATGGCTACTAACCTAAAATATAAATCAACACCTGTTGACTGAGGCCCTTTTGAAAGCGGGGATACAGCTGTAATGAATAATAAATGTATTAGGCCTTGGGGTCTTTTTAATAGTAGCTCTGGTCATTGAATGACACTTGTTCCTGGATTGCAGATGCCCAGTTGTGCGGAGTGTTAACTCTACACTTATTCTGTCAGGGACCCTCTTTCATTGACTCAGTTTGGAATTACTTTTTTAAAAATTGTGGCAAGGCTGTTGAATCACAGACCTGTACCTCTGAAACAAATAATACATTATATGTTTTAAAAAAAGAAGATAGTAGGAAGGGAAAAATGAAGGGAGGGAAATCAGAGGGGGAGACGAACCATGAGAGACTATGGACTCTGAGAAACAAACTGAGGGTTCTAGAGGGGAGGGGTGGGGGGGTGGGTTAGCCTGGTGATGGGTATTAAAGAGGGCACGCACTGCATGGAGCACTGGGTGTTATGCACAAACAATGAATCATGGAACACTGCATCAAAAACTAATGATGTAATGTACGGTGATTAACAAAACATAATAAATTTTTTTTAAAAATTGCGGCAAAATGTACATGGCATACAATTTACAATTTTAACCACTTTTAAGGCTATACAACATTAGCAGCCATTAGAGAAATGTAAATTAAAAGCACAGTAAGATATCATCACATACCTATAAGAATGGCTAAAATAAAAATAGTAACAACACCAAATATTCACAAGGATGTGGGGAAACTGGATCACTTATACATTATCACTGGGGCTGTAGAAGAGTACCATCACTCTGGAAAACAGTTTGGCATTGTCTTTAGAAACTTAACCTGCAACTACCATAAAACCCAGCAATTGCACAACTGGGCATTTATTGTACAGAAATGAAAACTTATGTTCACCCAAAACCTACATACAAATGTTGATGGAAGCTTTATTTGTGATAGCCAAAAAGTAGAAATAAACCAGATGTCCTTCAGTAGTAAATAGTTAAACAAACTGTGGTACATCCCTACCATGGAATGCTACTTGACAGTAAAAAGAAATTAAGTATTGACACACAAGGCAACCTTAATGAATCTCCAGGGAATTATGTAGAGTGAAAAAAGTCAGTCTCAAAAGGTTACAGACTGTATGATTCCATTTATATGATACTTTTGAAGTGATGCAGTTGTAGAAATGCAGAATAGGTTAGTGGTTAGTGGGGGGTTAAGTACACGGCAAGGTGGAAGGAAGTGTATCTGGCTGTAAAAGGACAATAGAAGGGATCATTTTGGTGATGAAAATGTTCTGTATATTGACTGTATCAATGTCAGTATTCTGATTGTGACATAGTACTATGGTTTTGAATTATATTACCTTTGAGGGAAACTGGTAAATGGTACATGGAATCTCTTCATATTATTCCTTACAACTTCATGTGAATGTATAGTTACCTCAAAGTAAAACTTCAGTTATAATAATAGAAAAACAAAAAGCCAGAGGGAAGAATGTTCTTATTGATTAAATCCATAATTACTAAACTAAGTAAATATGGATAGATTGCGTCACTGAAAAATAAAGTCAAGGAAATACTCCAGAATCTAGAGGCAAAAGTCAAAGAATAAATTACAGAAGAAAAATAATATACATAAAAGTTCATTATGGGAAATCCAATATTTGACTTCTAAGAAAAATCTCAGGAAGGACAGAATGAAGTGAAGGAAAGAATTTATCCAAAAAAACAATAGAAGCAAATTTTCCAGAATAGAAGCAACATACCTAATACCTAATGCCATGTTTGTGAAATTTTAGAACTCTATGGAGGCTTAGAAATTTGCCCAATTGTCATACAATAGTAAATCTCAAAACTGGGTATTTAGCATTTCAGCTCCAGAGTTTGTTTTCCTAAGCTCTCTTTATGTTGAAAACAGGTAATTAGAAATACCAGGTTCAGCAAAAAATGGTACAAAAATATTAGTGTTCAAATTTGAAGCAAATTAAAATGAGATATGATCTTAAGCAAATGATAGAACACAAGAAATGAGACTTGATTGGACCTTGGTCCTGGTGGATGTCTTGGCCCTACAGGGATGGCATTTACATAGTCTGGTTGATGTAAATGTTGCTGACTGGTTTTCCCAGTTGGAACAAACATATATCTAACCCAGGAAGTCTTAGCTACTTGTAAAACATACTATGGTTGTTAATTTCCTTGACAAGCTTTTCTATTTTATTTGGAGGTCTTCAGAATCCAAATCTGGCATTCTTCCCATTATACCTGCTGATATACTCTATTTCCAATGTGTTTGTGCAGGACCCGCTGTCTGGCTAACCCAACACCCAACACTCTCTTCTCTTTCGTGTCCCTCTACTAAAATAGTTGCTCTGGTAGCTGGTCTACACTGTTTGTCTCATTTTGCTGACCAATAAGACATGAGGGAAACCTGTTTGGGAGCCTCTTGACATAGATTTTGCCCTTCTGATGAAAATGTATTGGTACCAGTTCTTTTCCATGCTTCCTACCTTAGATGTGACCATGAAACCATCTATGATGGGATGGAGAGGCCAAGAGAATTGTGAAGATCCACCTCTGATATTACTTACAAGACAGTGACCTGATGCTTGGCAGCCCTCCACCCCCAGACTTCTTGTTACATGGGAGGAGATTATTTTCCTTTGTGTGTAAACCACTGTTATCCAGGTTTTCTGTTACCTGTAGCTAAAAACATTTTTAAAAGAATCAGCCATCCAAAAGAATGAAATCTTGCCATTTGCAATGATGTGGATGGAACTAGAGGGTATTATACTAAGCTAAATCAGTCAGAGAAAGACACATACCATATGATTTCACTCATATGTGGAATTTAAGAAACAAAACAGATGAACATAGGGGAAAGGAAGGGAAAATAAAATAAGATGAAAATAGAGAGGGGGGCAAACCACAGGAGATGCTGAACTCTAGGAAACAAACTGAGGGTTGCTGGAGTGGAGGTGACTGGGGAAATGGGGTAATTGGATGATGGGCATTAAGGAGGGCATTTAATGTAATGAGCACTGGGTGTTATATGCAACTGATGAATCACTAAATTCTACCCCTGGAATTAATAATACACTATATGTTACCTAAATTGAATTTAAATAAAGAATTAAAAAAAAAAGAAACAGTGTTCAGTGAAACTTAATAAGTTAATGCACCACTTCCCAGGTTATGAAGTGTTCAGGAGGCCAAATGACATCATGCAAACGGGTGACTGAAAGGCAAGTCTTGGGGAAGGAGGTCAGGCTGTGAGGACATATCCCAGGGTAGAAAAGGCTTTTGGGGAATAGCAATTATGCCATCTGTGCTGTATTCCTGAAAATGTGGCTAGGAGTCAGATGTACAAAAGCCGAACAACTGCCTTACATGAGAGCAGTCAGCCCAGTCCTTGCTCATTTCTCTGCCTTGTCTTCTCTCTAAGGAAAGAGTTTGAGCAATGGGGCTCCTCACTTTACCCCTCTTTCCCCACCCAGACCCTCCTCATAATGCCTGAGTTGTCATGAAGCCAGGAGACCAAGCTGCTACCCCTTCCCTTGGATCCTTGAAAATCTCCCCATTCCATTCCCTGAATCCAGAAGTGCTCTGGAACAAATTTACCTATGAGCCAGTGCACCCTGGCAACATGAGGCAGGAAATGGAAAGGGCCTTTAATTTTCTGTTCAGTGGTCTATTGCACTTGAGGAATTCATACCAACTGGAAAGGAAGGGGTATTTTTCAATCATTAATCCCTAACAGGAGAGAAGTAAAGTGTTGCTTTTTAGTTTAAAGCTCACACAGGTTGCTGAATGTGACCCTGGGCCACGTGTTAAGCTCCGTGCTGTCCAGGAGCAGAGCTCTCCATGTCAAGTCCTGGAGTAGCGTTGTTTGTGGTGGCATGGCAGATACCACCCAGACACTGAGGGACGTGCTCTGCAATGGAGGCTGGCAGGGCAGGGCCATCTGAGGATCATGGGCCTTGGCAGACTTTGGGAAACAATTGCAGGGCATGATGGCTCACCAAAGTGTAGAACCTCACTGGCAGGTCTCCTCACCCAGAGCAGGAGCCAGCTGGCTGGCAGGGTCAAGGGATGGATATGTTGGTATGACAGCACCAAGAGGAGGCTGTCTGGGGCCATCATTGCTGTGGAGTTTGTACATCACCACCTGCTCAAGACCTTTAGATGCTCTGCATGACTGTCTACAGAAAGACCTTGGGCCTATATCAGGAAGATTGAATCTTGCCCTCTCTGATCCTCCTCTGGAGTCAAAACAGCTGATTCTAGTCCTGGGCTTGTCACTTCCTAGCCCTGACATTTCAGTGTGTTGCCTTTCTGTGCCTTAGTTTCTTCGTGGAGACACTGGGGATCTCAGGGGTCATGGTGAAGATGAGATGCCAAGCCTTTAGAATGCTTCTGACCCCTTCTTCTTCTTCTTCTTTTTTTAAACATATAATGTATTATTTGTTTCAGAGGTACAGATCTGTGATTCAACAGTCTTGCACAATTCACAGTGCTCTGACCCCGAGGAGACACTGAGCAGACATCTGGTCTTGTCCTTCTCAAATCCTTCAGCAGAACTCACCCCACACTCAGCCTGCATATGCCCCCAGGCCTTGTTGAAACTGGTTGTTTCTTCTCATTCTCATGGTGCCTCCTAAATCTCCTCTTCGTTGGGGAAACCCTACTACCTGGTCATGGCCTGGTGACCCCAGCCCTCTGAGCATTTCTCTTGGTCTCTCTGACCTCATGTCTGCTATGCATCTCCTGTCTCTCCAAGAATAGATTCCCCATGAGTCCCCGGAGGATATGAGCTGATATGTCCACAGAGAGCAGCCTGCTGGGGTGGAAAGGAGAGCTGCCTAGAGTTGGGAAGTTAGCAAGAAGCTAATGGATATCAGGGAGGGAGAATTGAGATGAAAATATAGACTCAGTTCTAGCGGGTGTCTGAGACAAGAGGTCTCAGAATGGTCCTGGAATCCTGGGAACACCTGCATGAGCTTTCTATCACTACCATAACACATAGACAAACTTTATCTATTATCTCATGTTTCTTGTCTTCCAGGTAAGGGTGGCTCAGCTGCATCTCTACTTAAAGTCTCATGAGGCCAAGATCAAGGTGTCCCCAGGCTGTGCTCCTTTCTGGTAGCTCTGGGATGGGTCTGCTTCTGAGCTCACTCAGATTATTGTTAGGATCCAGGTCCTTGCAGCTCTAAGAGTGGGTCCCCATCCATTGCTGCCTGTTAGCTGGGCTGCCTTTAGCTCTGAAGGACTCTCTGGTCCTGGCACTTGGGCCCAAATCTCAGAGATAGCAACACAGTGTGGGATCCTGCTCATGGTGGGGATACCGCCACTCCCCTTTGGGTTCTCTCCTAGGATCTCTCTCTCTCTCTCTCTCTTTTTTTCTTCTTGGCTATTTCTTTTTATTATGTTAATCACCATACATTACATCATTAGTTTTTGATGTAGTGTTCCATGATTCATTGTTTGCGTACTACACCCAGTGCTCCATGCAGTACATGCCCTCTTTAATACCCATCACCAGGCTAACCCATTCACCCAACCCCTCCCCTCTAGAACCCTCAGTTTGTTTTTCAGAGTCCGTAGTCTCTCATGGTTCATCTCCCCCTCCGATTTCCCCCCTCCCCCCCTGCTATCTTCTTCTTCTTCTTCTTCTTTTTTAACATATAATGTATTATTTGTTTCAGAGGTACAGATCTGTGATTCAACAGTCTTACACAATTCACAGCAATCACCATAGCACATATGCTCCCCAATGTCTATCACCAGCCACCCCATCCCTCCTACCCCCCACCACTCCAACAACCCTCAGTTTGTTTACTGAGATTAAGAATTCCTCATATCAGTGAGGTCCTATGATACATGTCTTTCTCTGATTGACTTATTTCACTTAGCAGAATAGCTCCAGTTCCATCCACATCGTTGCAAATGGCAAGATTTCATTCCTTTTGATGGCTGCATAATATTCCATTGTATATATATACCACTTCTTCTTTATCCATTCATCTGTCGATGGACATCTTGGCTCTTTCCATAGTTTGGCTATTGTGGACATTGCTGCTATAAACATCGGGGGGCACATACCCCTTTGGATCCCTCCATTTGTATCTTTGGGGTAAATACCCAGAAGTGCAATTGTTG